>NC_090822.1:25460716-25783966 GCF_000390325.3 Nicotiana tomentosiformis
TTTTAAACTCACTTTAGTGGAAATAAATTGATTATGTGGATCTTATATACATTAAGGACATTGGCATGTGAATTGTCCGTGTGGTTGTGATATGAAATGTGGGCACGAGGTGTTGTGATTAAATGATAATGATATTTGGCACGTGAGTTGTCCGTGCAGTTGAGATATGAAATGAGGGCACGATGTGCCGGGAAAATATAATGATTTAATTATGGGCATGATGTGCCGTGGAGATATGAAAAATGGGCTGAAACCCGTGTTTATGAAAAATATGAAAATGGGTTGAGACCCGTATTTTTATGATTATGAAATGAGGTATCACATGGCGACTTTTTAACTGAAGAATTATATTCAAAATATTTATTTGGAAGGATTTTTATTTAGAAAGTATTATATGAAAGAATTGTATTTGAAAGATAATTATTTGAGGAAAATTATATTTGAAAGAGAGTTAATTGGTAGAATTATATGTGAAGGATATTTAATTGAAGAACTTGATTTAACTGGGTGTAATTATATTTATTAATTGTTGTGCGATATTAAATGGTCATCTTATTGTCTTACTGTGCATATCATTGGTTGTTTTATGTTGCCTTGTTATGATATCACTGGTTGAGTTGTTGTTATCATTGTTAGATATTTTCCAGTACTATTGTATACTGTTATATTGCACAGGGTATTAGACTAGTGAGTGTCTTGACTGTACCTCGTCTCTACTCCATTGAGGTTAGTCTTGATACTTACTGGGCACCGCTGTGGTGTGCTTACTCTACACTTCTGCACATTTTTGTGCAGAGCCAGGTATTGAAGATAACGGACTTGAGCAAAATTAAAGCGGGATCGTAAGGATTCAAGGTAGAGCTTCTTGGTCGTCGCAGTTCCTTGGAGTCCTTTCATGCCATTGTACTGTTAACTTGTAATCAAACAGTATTGTATATTCGGCCCTCGTGATCATTTCATATATTTAGTTAGAGTTCGTGACTCAGTACTACCAGTCTTGGGAGGTTATGTATTCATATTTATTCCGCTGTTAGTTTTGATTATTTATTTAATTCAAAAAAAAATGGCTTCAAAATGTTATAGAAATCGGCTTACCTAGTCTTAGAGACTAGGTGTCATCACGACGCCTGTGGTGGGATTTTGGGTCGTGACATATTAGCAAGATACATTAGTGCACCAATTGCACTGAGATAGGGTACTTCGGGACCAAGGAGTTCCTCATCCTCTTCTGGAGGTCCGAACAAATCTTTATTCACTTCAAGTGATCGAACAACCATTGGTGTACTCAATGGGTGCACTTTATCCATGTAAAAGCGTTTTAATACCCTTTCTGTATAGGAAGATTGATGAATAAAGATCCCGTCTGCTAAATGTTCAATTTGCAGACCAAGACAAAGTTTTGTCTTTCCAAGATCTTTCATCTCAAATTATTTCTTAAGATATTCAATTGCCTTTTGGAGCTCTTCTGGAGTTCCAATAAGATTTATGTCATCAACATAAACAGCAAGTATAACAAATTCTGAAGTCATTTTCTTCATAAAAATACATGGACAAATAACATCATTTATGTAACCCTCTTTTAGCAAATATTCACTGAGGCGATTATACCACATGCGCCCAGATTGTTTTAAACCGTACAAAGATCTTTGTAATCTGATTGAGTACTTTTTTCGAGATTTTGAATATGCTTCAGCCATTTTACATCCTTCGGGGATTTTCATATAAATTTCATTATCAAGTGACCCATACATATAAGCTGTAACCATATCCATTAGATGTATTTCAAGTCTTTCACGTAAGGCTAAACTGATGAGATATTGAAATGTTATGGCATCCATAACTGGTGAATATGTTTCTTCATAATCGACTCCAGGTCGTTGTGAGAATCCTTGTGCAACAAGGCGAGCCTTGTATCTTTCAACTTCATTTTTATCATTCCTTTTTTCGCACAAAAACCCATTTATGAATAACTAGCTTTATACCAACAGGTGTTTGGACTACTGGTCCAAAGACCTCTCTTTTAGCAAGTGACTTCAATTCCGATTGAATTGACTCTTACCATTTTGGCCAATCAGATCTTTGTCGACATTCTTCGACAGATCGGGGTTCAAGATTCTCACTATCTTGCATAATGTTAAGTGCAACATTATATGCAAAAATATTATCCACCACTATTTCATATCGATTTAAATTAATCCCATCACCAGTAGAACTTATTAAAAGTTCCTCACTCACTTGAGTCTCGAGCTCATTGATTTCTTCAGGAATCTCAAAACTAATCAGATTTTGGGTCTATTCAGGAGATCCCTTCATAATATCATTTTGATCATTTGTCGATTTTATTTTTCTAAGATTTCGATCCTTAGAACCCAAAGGTCTACCACGCTTCAGGCGTGCTTTAGGTTCACTAGCTCTCATGCTAGTAGATGGTCTTGCTGGGACATCAATTCGGATAGGAACATTCTCTGCAGGAATATGCGACTTAGTTATCCTTTTCAAATCAGTAAATGCGTCTGGCATTTGATTTGCTATATTCTGTAAATGGATGATCTTCTGGACCTCCTGATTACATATAGGGGTACGTGGATCAAAGTGAGATAATGATGAAACTTTTCACATAATTTCTCTTTTGATTTCCTTTTTCTCTCCCCCTAATTGTGGGAAATTTGCTTCATCAAATCGACAATCTGCAAATCGAGCAGTAAATAAATCTCCCATCAATGGTTCAAGATAGCGAATAATAGAGGGTGATTCAAACCCAATATATATTCCTAACCTTCTTTGGGGGCCCATCTTACTGCGTTGTGGTAGTGCTACTGGCACATATACAGCACATCCAAAAATTCGTAGATGGGCAATATTTGGTTCATGACCAAAAACTAATTATGACGGAGAATATTTATTATAATGTGTTGGTCTGAGACGGATAAGTGATGCTGCGTGCAAGATAGCATGGCCCCAAACAGTAGTGGACAATTTTGTTTTCATAGGTAGTGGTCTTGCTATCAATTGCAGTCATTTAATAAATGACTCTGCAAGGCCATTTTGAGTATGAACATAAGCTACAGGATGTTCAACTTTTATTCCAACTGATAGATAGTGATTATCAAAAGCTTGAGATGAGAATTCTCCAGCATTATCAAGGCGAATAGCCTTTATAGGATAATCTGGGAATTGTGCCCTTAATCGAATTATTTGGGCTAATAACTTTGCAAACGCTAGGTTGTGAGATGATAGTAAGTACACATGAGACCATCTTGAAGATGCATCTATTAGGACCATAAAATATCTAAACAGCCCACTTGGTGGGTGAATAGGTCCACATATATCCCCATGTATACGTTCTAAAAAGGCAGGGTACTCAATGCCAACCTTCATTGGTGATGGTCTAGTGATCATTTTGCCTTGATAACAAGCATCACAAGAAAATTCATCATTTGTAAGAATCTTCAGGTTCTTTAATGGATGCCCACTCGAATTTTCAATAATCCGTCTCATCATTATTGATCCAGGATGGCCCAAACGGCCATGCCAAAGCACAAAAGTATTTGAATCAGTAAACTTTTGGTTTACGATAGAGTGTGCTTCAACTGTACTAATCTTTGAATAGTATAAGCCAGAAGATAAAGTTGATAACTTTTCTACAATGCATTTCTCGCCAGAAATATTCTTTGTAATATAAAGATATTCCACGTTCATTTCATCTATTATCTCAACATGATACCCATTTCGACGGATATCTATAAAACTCAACAAGTTTCTTCGGGACTTGGAGGAGAATAATGCATTATTTATAATAAGTTTTGTTCCCTTAGACAGAAATACAATAGCTCTTCTGGAGCCTTCAATCAAACTTATATTACTAGAAATTTTAGAAACATTTGCTTTTTCCTTATGCAAATAAGAAAAGTATTTCTGATCTTTGAATATGGCATGAGTTGTTCCACTATCAATTACACAAATATCCTCATCATTGGTCTTTGATCCAAACATAATTTGAGGATTATCCATATTCTTCAAAATGACATAAACAAAATAAATATGATAGTAAACATTATTATCAAAGCATAACTTTTATTTATGTACAACAATTATATAACCATACTATCTACTACAAACAACAAAAAATAAAATATTTACATTTCTACAGATTCACTACCGGTCACATGACTTGTTTCTCCTTCTAGGAGTGCAAAATAATCAGCTACATCCAAATGCATGAAGTCTAAATTATCTTCAGAAATAAAATTTGCTTCAACATTTTTCTCTGTCTTCTTCAGGGAGGCTTGATACAGCTCAACCAGGTGCTTTGGCATACGACATATACGTGACCAGTGCCCTTTTCCTCCACATCTATAGCATGCATTTTCTGGCTTTGCTGCTTGCACCGCTTCATGCTTTTGTTCCTTCCTTTTCCATTGTTGGTGGTGAGGAGGGTTCTTTGGTGCATTGTTATTACCACGATTAGAGTTTCCTCCCCGACCACGGCCATGACTACGACTGGGGCCATGTCCTCTTCCACGCTTAGCTTGGTGGAAGTTCGTCTCATTCACTTCAAGGAATGGACAAGAACCAGTAGGTCAGCTTTCATATTTTTTCATTAATAGCCCATTATGTTGCTCGGCTACAAGAAGATGTGAGATAAGTTCAGAATACTTTTTGAATCCCATCTCTCGATATTGCTGCTGCAGGAGCATATTCGAGGCATGAAAAGTGGTGAAAGTTTTCTCCAACATATCATGATCAGTAATATTATCACCACATAGTTTCAATTGGGAAATAATTCTGAACATAGCAGAATTATACTCACTGATAGATTTAAAATTTTGTAGCCTTAGATGAGTCCAATCATAACGTGCTTGTGGAAGAACAACCATCTTCAGGTAGTCATATCTATCTTTCAAATTATTCCATGGTATGACTAGATCTTTAACAGTAAGATATTCCATTTTCAGGCCCTCATCAAGATGATGGCGTAGGAATATCATTGCTTTGGTACGGTTTTGGTTTGATGCCTGATTTTTATCTTTGATGGTGTCTGCCAGACCCATCGCATCAAGATGAATTTCGGCATCAAGCACCCAAGACATGTAGCTTTTGCCCGATATATCCAGGGCTACAAACTCAAGTTTAGAAAGATTTGACATTATTTAGAAAAAAAAAGTTCATACCTGTGATACTTTCAAAGTATTTTCTCGAGATGGTAGAGTCTCGTGCTGATAACGTGTTATAAAATAAAGACTGTAAACTAAATACAAGTATAGAGAGAAACTGATATATTATTCAAACTTCAAACTTATGTACATAATGAACTGAAAACTCCTCTATTTATAGAAGAAAGGAAGTAGCTGCGAGGCTTTTCAGGAAGCAGCTGCAAGGCTTTTCTTTAGCTGCTTGTAAGTTGTCTGCATGAGCTGCTTGCAACCTGCCTGTTTAATAAGAAGCTGCTGCAAATCATTTCATTGAGCTGCTTGCAACCTGCCTGCATTAGCTGCTTGTAGATAAACTCCAACAGAGTACTAAATGGATAATCTTCTTCAGGAAGATTATCTATAGCGGAGTAATAAATGGACATCCACAATATAATTATTTTCATAATATTTTCATGTTTCATTTTAAATATTCTCCTTATTTAATTGAGTATTGTATTTAGATACTTTTTACTTTTTAAAAATTAGATAATACTCCCTGTACACTTTTACTCGTCCACTTTGAACTTTTTACGCCCCTTAAAAAATAATAATAGTAGTATGTATTTTACTATATAACTCCTAGTAATGATAGCATTTCATAAAGTCTTGGAAATAAATTGGGGAATGAGTAATTAATGATAAGGGTAAAATAAGAAAAATATTGTCTTTCTCTTAATTTACTAAAATGGACAAGTGAAAATGAAAATGTATTTTTAGTATATTGGACAAGTAAAAGTGAACAGGGGAATAAAAAATAGGAGAAAAAGCAAAAAAATCTAGAAAAAATAAGTAGCTTTTTTGCCTATGAAAGGTATCACCTTACCTTTATATATATATATATATATATATATATATATATATATATATATATATATATATATATATATATATAAGGATTGTTAGAATAGATATAGTAACAACTTCAACTCGTTCATTGGAATGATAATAAAATATATGTTGATCAATTATTAGACCAAATCACCCCATAAATTTTAGTACAACAATAATAATTTTAATTTGCCGTGCTTGGAGTTCGTAATATACTTCTTGAAAATAGTTTAAGTCTCCTCTACGAAGAATAATAATAATGGCAATATCTTTGATACTCAACTAAGCTACAGTAAGATAGAATTCAAAAGGTTGCTCTAGGCCGATTGCTAGAGATGTGTTTCGTGTTTTAGTTGGGGACGAAAGCGTCAATTTAATCGGACTAGCGGCTATTTTATCATTACAATAAAAAAAATATGATTAAACTCTGATATTCGACCCAAAAGTGACTAATCCGCTTAATTTTTTCTATACGAGTCAGAATTTGAAGCTTTTTGGTTGGATTTCTAGTCATTTTAAGTTAATGACTTCTAAATTAATAATTTATACATATTCAATAAAATTTTAAAAACAAATAGAGAATTTTCGCATTCTAGCTTTGAAAGTAACTAGGGTTAAGCATAATTTGGTAAATACCGAATTACTGTACCAAAATCGAAAATTTTAGTATTTAGTATGGTATTTGGTTTAAGTTTTTAAAAATTTTAGTATTAGATATGGTATTTGATATTTAAAAAAATAATACCGAAATACCGATACCGTACCGAAATATATACTAAGTTACATAAACACATATTATTGATTATAACGTACTAAGTTACATAATACTTTTCTTTGGCATTATGATGCGGTTGACATTAAAACCCATAAATTTCTTTAGAAAAATAAAGGAACAAGTTAGGCCGCAGATTCTAACTCTTATTCTTTAGGTTGCCAAGCAGGTTAGCATAATATTTTTATGATTTTAAGGTGTTTATTACTAGTGTATTGATGTTGCATCTATTGGATTAGTTGTATTCTCTAAGTTCAGCAATTATCTCTAAGCAAGTAATAAGACATTTTCAATGATCAAATTTATTTATGAACCTTTATTCTCTCTATGGATTAATATTTGCTAATTTTGGACAAAGATTTTGTCAATGTTAATTTTCAAGCCGAACAAACCGAATTTACAGTACCAAATAAACCGAAACCGAAAGAAGAAAAATCAAACCATATCGAATTAAATTAGATACGGTATTGATATAGCAATTTAAGAAATCGAATACCGAAAATATCAAAGCGAAATATATAATTATCGTACCGATCGACGAACACCCTAAAAGTTACTTTGAATATTTTTCCTTGTAACAGTCATATTTGGTAAGGTTTTTAACAGCAAGTCTTAGGCTAATTTTTCAGCAAGTAGGAGCAGTAAAGACAAAGTAACGAGAAAATGAACTAAACTTGGATATTTCCTTTTGCCCATTGTTCAAGCAATTAGAAGCAATTGAATGTTAGTATGTGTTTTTTTTTTTTGAAATACCTCTTATTCTATATATATATATATATATATATATATATATATATATATAAGGATAATACATAAGTTGTACCCTGAACTTGTGTCACGACCCAAAATTCAAAAAGGCCGTGATGGCGCTGGACACCACTGTCAGGCAAACCAACCAAAATCAATTAACTTAATTACCCATTTTAGTATTTTTGAAATAAAAATTTCTTCAATGAGATAATAAAGATAAAACTCATAAAGTAAATGATAAATATTTTTAGCAACTAAATGTAACGACCCGGCCGGTCGTTTTGACTATTGCAATCCTGTTCCCCCATTTACTGCTCAAATTATGAATTACAGTTGTTATTTGGCTTGCCAGGGTAATTGGTTTGGGTTCAGTGAGGTTTTGAAATGATTTGGAGCACTTAGTTCCAAGGTTTAGAATTTAAGTTGAAAAGGTTGATCTGATGTTGAATTATGTGTAATGACCCCGGAGAAATTTTGCTAAGAAAATTAAGGTTTGGTAGTGCCGAGGTAGATCAATTAGCGCGGCTCGGACTTTTTGGGTTGAACAATGCACCGATGTATAAAGAAAAATTTTGTCGGAAAAGGGTCATTTCTGCGACCACTATGCGGTCGCAGAATCACTCTGCGGACCGCATAATGGTCGCAAAGTGGATCAGGAGAGGGGCAAGATTTGAGGAAAATCTGCGGTGCACTATGCGACCGCAGACCTGTTTTGTGGTGCATTATGCGACCGCAGAACAAGTATGCGGACCGCATAATGACCACAGACCGGGTCAGTAACGCCCAGCTTTGGAGGCCAAATTATGCGGCCGGTATGCGGACCGCATACCTGTTATGCGACCGCATAACTGCGTCAGAGCTTCCATTCTTTCTAATTTTTGACCCGATCCAACTTCGATTTATAACCCTTGAAGCTCATTTTTTAGCCAAAATCTGATATTTTAGAGAGAGGTGAGAGCATTTTAGACAGAGAAAGTGAAGACTTAGTCATTTATCCATCAATTCTTGTTCAAGGTTTGAAGATTTCACAAGGATCTTGCTAGGGCTTCAAAGAGGTAAGAATTTCTTTTCTCAATTCTTCAATTTCGGGTTTGGAGTAAAGATGGGTGATTAATAGTATGATTCTTGGGTGTAAGACTATTATGTATACATACCAATAAGGTTGTGGAAGGATTGTTAAGTTCAAATGGGTAAGGATTGGGTTGAAAATGGTAGAAATCTTTATAGATTTTATATGAAGATTTGAGGGTCGAGTTGATGTCGGATTTTGGTAAAATTTATATGGTTGGACTCGTGGTTGGATGGGCGTTCATATTCTGTAACTTTTGTCGGGTTCCGAGACGTGGGCCCTACGGTCGATTTTTGAGTTAATTTCGGATTTTATTGAAAAAATTAGTATTTTCTTATGAAATTAATTAAAATAGTTTGTATTGACTGAATCGAATTAATTGTGGCTAGATACGAGGCTTTCGGAGATCAATTCTCGTGGCAAGGGCATAGCGGAATAAATAATTATATGGGTTGAGGTAAATAACAATTATAAATCTGGTCATGAGGGTATGAAACCCCAAATTTTAGTATCATGTGATTATTTTGGAGGTGGCGCACATGGAGGTGACGGGCATGTGGGCGTGCACCGAGGGGATTGTGACTTGGTCCGTCCCGGAAAATTGTAGTTGAATAATTTATTGTTAGTTATATGATCTCTATATGTTGAAGAAATTTGACTATAAATCATATTAGAAATCATGCTTAGGCTATGTTATAGTACTGTTGAGACCCGTAGAGGTCACGTACTTGTTGAATTATTTGCTAATTGTTGTCTTGTACTCAGTCATAATTTTTCTTGCGTATTATACCTCACTCTTTCTGGATATTTGTTGATATACTATGTTATCTTTGTTTGGGTTGATCTTTATGATTTCTGAGAGCCCGAGAGACTTGAGAGTTTGAGGACTGAGTAAGGCCGAGGGCCTGTCGGTGAGGTAAGGATATTATGGCACATGAGTTGTCCGTGCAGGATATTATAGCACGTGAGTTGTCCGTGCAGCACGTGAGTTGTCCGTGCAGCACGTGAGTTATCCGTGCAGAACGTGAGTTGTCCGTGCAGATTATGGTGCTTGGGTTGTAAGATCCCCTCCGGAGTCTGTACACACCCCCAGTGAGTGCGGGTACCCATTGAGTGTGAGTGCTGAGTGCTGAGGAGCGAGTGGTTGAGTTGTTGTGATGAGCTGAGTGACTGTTGCCTAAGAGGTTGTACTTGCTTTGAATAAGTTGTTGTACTTGGTTGCTATTTGTCATTGTTGTGAAATCTCTGAAAGAATTTATATCCGGATTACTTGAAATTGAACTGTATAAAATTGATTTGACTTAAACTGCCGGATTTGAAAGCATGTCTATTCTTTGCTAGAACTATTGAAAGTGAACTATGACTGTGTAGCTCGTCATTATCTTCAGTTCCTTAGTTATTATTGTTACTTGTTGAGTTGGTTGTACTTATACTATACCCTGCACTTCGTGTGCAGATCCAGGTGTTCCTGAATATAGCAGGTATTGATCATTTCGCGCAGTTGATTTTTAAGAGATTTTGAGGTAGTTGCCGTGTTCCGCAAACCTTGTCTCTCCTTCTCTATCTCCTTGTTTACTGTATTTGGTCTCATACTATTATAGACCGTATTTTCCAGACTTGAACTCATATTAGATGCTCATGTACTCAGTGACACCAGGTTTTGGGAGTGTTGTATCGGAAATTGCTAGATTTTTGGTATTGTATTAAACGGTACGTTTTTAAATTTAAAGGAAATCGTAGGTTATTGATATTGTCGGCTTGCCCAGTACTGATTTAGGCGCCATCACGACAGGTTAGGATTTTGGGTCGTGACACTAAATTTCTAAACAATTCACACCCATTCCCAAAATCCGGTGTCACAAGTGCATGAGCATTTAGTAGGGAATTAAAAATAAAATACAGCATCTGTCTAGAATACAAATTAGACAGGAAAATATAATAACCCTGAAGGAGACTCTATTAGTTGCGGATCATAATATAGAATGCAGCTCACCTATGTCCCCACAATTATTAACCATACCTCTGTGCCCACAAGGCCACTATACATATATGTACATGCATAATAAAATATGCAGCAAGTGCAGTATGAGTACGAAAACAGCGTGTACCCAATAAGTATCAAGCCTATTCTCGAAGTGGTAGAGACGAGATAGCCGACTTTGACACTCACTATGGGTCAATAATAATATTTGAAATAAAACTAGAATATCTAAATCAGCATGGTTCACAGAATTTACAATAATTTATTTAACCAGCAGAAATAATCAAATTCCTTCAAATGCAACAATTCTCAATATATTACTTAAATTCCTTCAATTCAAATAATTTTCAATTTATCAATTAATCTCATTTATAGGAATAATAATTAATTCCTTAACAAGCAGGAATAATAATTCATTAAATTCCAAAGATTCTCCAATTTATCAATTAGCTTCGCAAGCTGAAATAAACTATTAAGGTATCGTATAATTATTATTATTAAGCACGATTTCTGTCGAGGGACGTGCGGCGCGATCCATAGATACATCTATCCTGCCGAGGTGTTCGGCCCGCTCCACAAGAAAGGAGGACATTTTCTTATGTACCTCCGGAAGGAGAGTATATTTATTATAAGATAAATTCGGGAGGAAGAACAATTTCTTTCTATTTTTCATCCATTGTTGGACGATTTCAGAGCTTTTGAGAACGGGGTTTCAACTAGCAATTGAAAGGTAAGTTAATTCTACACTCTTTGAGTTAAATACATAGATTATAGGTAGTTATAACTAGTAAATCTTAGAAATCAAAGATTTAGATGAAAAACCTAAATTTTATAAAAATGAGATTTTAACCACGAAAATGGTTATGAAATTGGGTAGAAATTATATATTTGAGTTCTTGAGATTATGGGTAACGTTTTCATCCGAAAAATTTCAAAATCCGGGCAAGTGGGCCCGGGGTAAATTTTAAGAATTTTACTATTTTGGTTAGGGTAATTTATTCAATTGCCTAAATTAGAATTATTACACATGTATTAGTTATTTTGTATAATATTTGGATAGCTTCGGCTTTTCGACACCAAATTATGAATTTAACGTGACGTGGTAATCGGAAAGTGGACTTTGAGATAAGGTAAGTCTCTTGTCTAATCTTGTGAGGGAAAAATTACCACATAGGGATTAAATTGAATAATTGTTGATAATTGTGGGGGTTACGTACGCACGAGGTGATGAGAGTCCGTGCGTAGCTACTATTAATGTTAAAGTCCGGGTAGTTTAGGACTCAAAGCATGAATTACTTTTGTAAATTGTATTCCTTGTTTAAAAGGTGAGCTGCCTTTCTGATCCGTTCTGCAGCTACTAGTGTCTCTCCTTGTATTTTTTATTCTGTCTATTTTTATTTCAGACGGAATTTGAGGTTTTGTATAATCTACTAGATGCTCATACACTTGTGACACCAGGTCTTGGCACACCCGTTGGTAGAATTTGAGTTTTATTATTTCTCTTGGTTTTAAATTTTGTCAATGTATGCTTAATTTATTAAGTTGGCTTGCCTAGCCGTAGTGTTGGGCGCAATCACGATCTATAGGTGAAATTGGGTCGTGACAACTTGTCTCCAAAAGTCAGTTTCTCACTCAACCTTTACGGGTGTTCTTTTTCCATCATATACTTGTCCGAAATAAATTTAATACCTCCCTGAGACATATACAACCAGTCTCATGGTGGAAGGTGTTGCACACTCTCCCTATGTCTTGGCCACGCATTATCCCAACATATTCAAGTTGATTTTACCTTTTCTTTTTTGACTTTGTTTTTAAATTTTTACTCATTTTACTTATTTCTCTTTTTTAAATTTGCATTTCCTTCCTTATATTTATTCTGAAAATCTCTTCTCTCAGACTCCCTTCGTACAGTGCAATCCTTCGGCCCAATTATAAAATTTAGATTTAGATAAATTAGTTTTCAAGTTAATTGAGTTTTTTGGCATTGTAATACCAATAGAAAAGGAGTTGAGAAGTAAGATATGACTGTGGTTGGAGGTTGACATGAGAAAATAGAGGATCGGCGGTACCGCAAGAAATTTTTCGGCCAACATCTGGTGAGATTTTATAGTTTAATTGAGTTTTTCCATGTTAATGAATTTTCATGGGTTTTCAATAGTCAAAAGTGAGAATACAACTGATGATTTTTACAACCTTTGATTTTTTCATCTTAATTTTCTGCCGAAAAGAGGAAGGGTGATAGGCAGCAATGGAGGTTTTGCTGATGGAAAAATAAAAGAAGGAGAGAGGAAAAGTTGAAGAAAGAAAAGGAAAGGGAAAAGAGCAAGAAAATCTGCTCTTAAAAAGAAGAGTGGAGTGAAAATGGAGAAGAAAGAAATGGTGTTGAGATGGAGAAGAAAGAGGGGTTTTTTTTGGGGGGGTAAGAATTTTTATTTTTTGACAAGTATAGGATGGTAAAGGAACATCCGTAAAGATTGAATGGGAAACTGACTTTTGGGGATAAGTTGAGGGAACATCTTATTTATTATTCCAATATATATATATATATATATATGAGGGAGGCTAAGAATTTTTTTTTTTGACAAGTATAGGATGGTAAAGGAACATCCGTAAAGATTGAATGGGAAACTGACTTTTGGGGATAAGTTGAGGGAACATCTTATTTATTATTCCAATATATATATATATATATATATGAGGGAGGCTAAGAATTTTTTTTTTTGACAAGTATAGGATGGTAAAGGAACATCCGTAAAGATTGAATGAGAAACTGACTTTTGGGGATAAGTTGAGGGAATATCTTATTTATTATCCCGATATATATATATATATATATATATACACGCACACATATTTTTGCATGCATGCATCTATTTCCTAGACAAGTTTCAAGAATGTGCTAGGAAATGTATGCATGTGTCTTACAAGGAAATTTAATGCTCGACTATCATATATATATATATATAGAAGCGCCTTGGAAGCAGCTGGAGGTCGTCATGCTAGCTTGCCGACCAAGGGCTTCTTTGATAATTTTAAGTGATTCAATTATTATGATTGGTTTAGCTTGTGTAGATACTGTAGTTTTAGGCTGTGAAGACACTTTTGCCATTGTGGGCTCTATAGATTTTCACTGCAGACTACTTGGCCCAGTTGATGGGACAAATGAATGCATCATTGCTCTCTTTTATGCATTAGACTGCCACGTGTTCCAAGAAATGATGATATAGTACTTGGTAGACAAAAATTGAATAAAATTATTTTGTCTTATTTCTTCTAAAATATTTAGCTGCCTACAGCAAAATAGAATTATTTATCTGTACTTTTACCTTGATTAACCTAACTTGCACATTAAATTGTAAGGTTCACCATTAACGGGCCACACCAGTGTACCCCTTTCATCTTATAAGTTTATTTTGTTAAATCTAAATTGGAATATGTTAGGCAAAAAAATTGTACAGATTTAAGTAGAATTAAAGAAAACATTCAAAACAAATTTTGCCATTTGATATTACACAAAATGATTGCTCACTGAAATTTTAAAATTATATAATTTTATTTGAAAGAAAAATCGTATTTAAATTGTTTAACTTTAGAATTAATCAAATTGAGTATAGATCGTAGATTCACGTCAAATATATTTATAGCATAAATATTCTTATTCTATGATACAGTTTAAATAGTTATATTTATAGCATAAATATTCTTATTCTATGATACAGTTTAAATGGTTATAATATATTAAGTTCTCTACTCATGCTAATAAAACAAGTATTTCGTTTCTACTCAAATAAAAAGGGAACATCTTTTTCCCCGTTAGTGTGCACATCAAGAATATTTAAAAAAAAATAATATGAACGCAATATTTACATTAATATAGATATGATTACTTAAACTATATTATTTTTTGCATATAAATTCGAAAGAAATATTTTATTATTTAAATATTTTTGCTATCGTAAAGATAAATCACACTTTTAGCTTATATTAACCGAGTGAAAAACTCATTAGTTTTTATCCTTATAGTACCTAAATTTCAACTTTTGAACAAGAAGCTGAACGAAAAAGTCAGGGACAACTTATGTATTTAACTTTGTTAAAATACTCACAATTCTTGTAGGTCCGTATCGTGATTTGGGACTTAGGCGTATGCCCGGAATCGAATTCCGAGGTCCCTAATCCGAGATATGGAATTTTGATGAAAAATTAAAAGCTTGAAAGCATAATGATTTTTAAGAAATTACTGATGTTGGATTTATTGACCTCGGGTCTGTATTTTGGTTCCAGAGCCCGGTATAGGTCCACTATTATATTTATGACTTGTCTGTCGATTTTGGTGAGAATCAGAGTTGATTTGACGTGATTTGGACGTCCGGTTGTAAAAATATAAGTTTTAAAGTTTTCATAAAAACTTCCTTTGATTTGGTATCCGATTCATAGTTCTAGGTGTTATTTTGGGGATTTGATCGGGCGAGCAAGTTCGTATGAGGTTTTTGGACTTGTGTGCATGTTTGGTTAGAAACCCAGAGAACTCGGATGAGTTTCGGAGGATTAACGAATCATTTTTGGACATGGAAAAATTACAAAAATCTACTTCCGGTATCCTTCTTCGCGTTTGCGAGAGGGGTCTCGCGTTCGCGGAGAAGAAATTGGATACAGTCGGAATTGGGCTCTATAGATTTTCACTGCAGACTGCTTGGCCCAGTTTATGGGACAAATGAATGGATCATTGCTCTCTTTTATGCATTAGACTGCCACGTGTTCCAAGAAATGATGATATAGTACTTGGCAGACAAAAATTGAATAAAATTATTTTGTCTTATTTCTTCTAAAATATTTAGCTGCCTACAGCAAAATAGAATTATTTATCTGTACTTTTACCTTGATTAACCTAACTTGCACATTAAATTGTAAGGTTCTATGATGATCTAAAAAGTCATCCTTAAATTTAATAAGTAATTTTGTGTTCTAAGACCTCGAAAAGCATTATTTATCATTTCTCGACTTGCGTGCGCAGTCCGTAAATTTTTTCGGAAAGTTTTTATGTGAAAAATGGATTAAAATGTGAAATAGAGCTTTAAAACTCAACTGAGTTGACTTTGGTCAACATTTTGAGCAAACGGATCCGGATCAGTATTTTGACAATTCCGGTAGGTCCGTATCGTGATTTGGGACTTGGGCGTATGCCCGGAATCGAATTCCGAGGTCCCTAGCTCGAGATATGGAATTTTGAAGAAAAATTAAAAGCTTGAAAGCTTAATGATTTTTAAGAAATTACTGATGTTGGATTTATTGACCTCGGGTCCGTATTTTGATTTCGGAACCCGGTGTAGGTCCACTATAATATTTATAACTTGTCTGCCGAATTTGGTGAGAATTGGAGTTGATTTGACGTGATTCGGATGTCCGGTTGTAAAAAATATAAGTTTTAAAGTTTTCTTGAAAACTTCCTTTAATTTGGTATCTGAATCATAGTTCTAGGTATTATTTTGGCGATTTGATCGCGCGAGCAAGTTCGTATGATGTTTTAGGACTTGGGTGCATGTTTGGTTTGGAGCCCCGAGGGCTCGTGTTGATTTCGGGTGGTTAATGGATCATTGTTGGACTTAAGAAAACTGCAGAAATCTGCTTCTGGTTTCCTTCTTCGCGTTCGCGAGGGGAGTCTCGCGTTCGCGAAGAGGAAATTTGGACTGACACTTTTTGTGCTTCGCGTTCGCGACTAAGGGAACACGTTCGCGAAGGGTCGAGGTGCAAAGTTTCGCGTTCGTGATCGAATCCCCGCGTTCGCGAACGGAAAGAGGTTGGCTAGGAAAATTAGCCTTCGCGTTCGCAAAGGGCATCTCGCGTTCGCGAAGGCCAAGCTAGGCAAGCATCGCGTTCGCGAGGTAGCCCTCGCGTTCGCGTAGAGTAAAATTGGACAACACAAATTTGTGCTTCGCGAACGCGAGGCACTGACCGCGTTCGCGAAGGATAAAATCCTAGAAACAGAACTTAAGTTCTAGAAATGGGGTTTCAACCCATTTTCAACTCCTTCCCATTTTTTAGCTCGGGTAAGATGATATTTGGGCGATTTTCACAGAAAAATATTGGGGTAAGTGTTCCTTATCCTATATTGATTATATTTCATGATTCCATACTCGTTTATATCATGAATCCGTGAATTTATGGAAGAAAGATCAGATTTTTCAAAAATCTTCCAAAAACGAAAATTTAAGATTTGAAGGTCCATTTGATATCGGAATTGGACAAATTTTATATGGTTGAACTCGTATCGGAACGGGTATTCGGATTTCATGAGTTTTTCCAGGATTTGAGACGTGGGTCCCACTGTCGAATATTTTAATAAATTCGGATTTTTTTCCGAAAAATATGTAAATTCATATGGAATTAATTCCTATGATTAGTATTGAATATATTGAATTGTTTGTGAATAGATTTGAAGCTTTTGGAGGAAAATTTATAAGGAAAAGTTGTGGTTGAATAATTGATTGAAATTTACAAAGCGAGGTAAGTGTCGTGGTTAACCTTGACTTGAGGGAATAGAACCCTTAAATTATTTGTTATGTGAAATGCATGTGAACGACGTATAGGCGAGGTGACGAGTGTCTATACGTCGTCAAATTAATTGTTTGCATAATTACTTAAAAAATCATAAATTATTTTAAATCATGAATTAATTATTATAATAGTTGTTTCTCCTCTATTCTTTGCTAAATATTAATTCTTGAATTCCTGCATTAATTGTTACATGCTACTTGAATTATGTGTCTTAATTGTTATTTGACATTTAGCATATTAAATGTTAAACTACCTATTTTCTCCCTGATTTCTATAATAATTTGCTATTTGACATTGTCTATTTCATGAATAAATCATAATTATTGTATGCTTGTTGTCTTATAATTTCATGTTAATTATTGCATTTATTGGGGGAAATTCCTTCTATAAGAATTGGTAAATGAATATACTGGAGGAGCGGGTTGCACACCGCAACAGAATTGATTATAATGAATATATTGGAGGATCGGGTTGCACGCTGCAACAGACTTATTAAAAGTCTATATTGGAGGATCGGGTTGCACGCTGCAACAAACTTATTAAGAGTCCATATTGAAGGATCGGGTTGCACGCCGCAACAGAATTGAATATGAATATATTATGAGAGCGGGTTGCACGCTACAACTGAATTGATGGAAATGATAATTGGTTATGACTGCTGAGTTGGCTTCAATTATTATAAATGAGTTATTTGATTTATTTCTATTATTGTTGTTATTTCTAATATTGTGTACAGGTAATGTAAGTGACCTACCTTAGCCTCGTCACTACTTCGTCGAGGTTAGGATCAACACCTACCAGTACATGGGATCGGTTGTACTGATACTACACTCTGCATTTCTTGTGCAGATTTTGGAGTTGGTCCCAGCGGCGTACCGTAGACTTGCTCGGATTTCAGCTATTCAGAGGAGACTTGATGTATAACTGCACGGTGTTCGCAGTTCTGAAGTCCCCGTCTACTTTACTTTAGCTGTGTGTTTGTTTCCAGACAGCTTTATTTTATTCAGACCTTTATTTATATTTATTCTAAAAGCTCGTGCACTTGTGACACCAATTCTGGGATGATATTTAGTCACCGTTGTTTTGATGGATTATTTTACTATATTTCAAACTTTGCTTCCGCATTTATTTTCTTGTTATTAATAAATTTAAAATTATTTTTAAAATGGTTAATATTATTCTAACATTGGCTTGCCTAACAAGTGAAATGTTAGGCACCATCACTGTCCGAATGTGGGAATTTTGGGTCGTGACAGTTGGTATCAGAGCACTAGGTCACATAGGTCTCACGAGTCACGAGCAAGCTTAGTAGAGTCTGAAGGATCGATACAGAGACGTTTGTACTTATCTCTCAGAGGCTATGAAATTTAGGAATAATATCACCTCTTTCATTCCTTATCGTGCAGCATTTATTTTGCTTGAAACCTATATCTCATATTCCTTTGTATCTACTCGTGTATGACATTGCGCACTCGGTATCAGTTGTGCGTCGATGGTTCGTGATGCCGCAGATGAACTACAAGGGAGCCAGAGATACTCAAACATTGCCTCAACGTGTGGTTTCTGACTGAAGATGCGGACGTATAAAGAGATCACCCAGTGAATAATGTGGGGGGTGCAACGTACCTTGGCATCTGGTTGATTTATACGAGTTGTGAAGGTTAATATTGTGGACCATCGGACCTGGTGAACTATGACTTCGCGCTGAGTGGGGAAGTCCACTATCAATGAATGGATTGCGAGTCATGTGTTATATCAGTTTTGGCCTGAAATGTATATATGTGGTACTGAAAGGTTCTCCCAAAATTTACACATGCTTAAAGCCTGAGATTTTGTAGAGGATAAGGTTGGTACTTGTGGTATGTCCGCCAAGAGGTGGTGGAGAGATTACACATTGACCCGACCAGTCGGATCATCTGCACTTACCTGGGAGCAGATCTCTCAGCTATTTCTGGAGAAGTTCCTCCCTATCACACTGAGAGAGGAATTCCGCAAGTAATTTGAGTGTCTACAGCAGGGCAGTATGACTGTTACTCAGTATGAGTCCCGTTTTGTGGATTTGGCCCGTCATGCTCTCCTTTTACCACCTACGGAGAGAGAGAGAGAGAGAGTAGGTTTATTGAGGAACTCACTCACCCTCTCAGACTTCAAATGGCCAAGGAAACCGGAAGTGAGATTTCTTTTCAGGCGGCTGCTAATGTCGCCAGGAGGATCGAGATGGTTCTTGCACGGGAGAGATGGCAGAGGTCTGATAAGAGGCCTCGTTAGTTCGGTGGTTTCAGCGGTGCCTCGTCTGGAGACAATGGTAATTTTGGTAGGGGTCATCCTCCCAGACCGTTTCATTCAGCACTTCATGCATCTCCCGGTGCTTCAGGGAGTCACTGTCCTATTATGCCTTACTCTGGGCAGCCAGTATTCAGTGCACATTTAGCTCCTATCAGAGCACCACCACTCCAGAGTTACTACAGTGGTTATCCGGCCCATTTGGGTCAGCTTCAGCTTCAGCAGCCACGGCATCAGGACGGGTGTTACGAGGTTGGGAACATTGGTCACATCAGGAGGTATTTCCCTAGATTGGCGAGTAACAGATCTCGGCAGGATTCTCGTTCCATCATACCGGCATCGGTTACTTCACCGCATGCTCAGCCATCTAGAGGTAGGGGTCAAGCAGCTAGAGGTGGAGGTCAGGCCATTAGAGGTAGAGGTTAGATCGTTAGAGGTGGAGGCCAGCCAGTTAGAGGCCGTTCCAGAGATACAATTCAGAGTGGTGGGGCCCAGCCTCGATTTTATGCTTTTCCAGCTAGGCCTGAGGCCGAGTCATCTGATGCTGTGATCACAGGTATTATTCCAGTTTGCCATAGAGATGCTTCAGTTCTATTTGATCCAGGATCTACTTATTCCTATGTGTTCTCCTATTTTTCTTCATATTTGGTTGTGCCTTGTGATTCTCTGAGTGCTTCTGTGTGTGTATCTACACCGGTGGGAGACTCTGTTGTAGTAGATCATGTCTATCATTCGTGTGTGGTTACTATTGGTAATCTTGAGACTAGTGTGGATCTTCTACTTCTTGATATGGTAGATTTTGATGTCATCTTGGGTATGGATTGGCTGTCTCCTTATTATGCTATATTGGACTGTCATGCCAAGACAGTGACCCTAGCTATGCTGGGGTTACCTCAGTTAGAGTGGAAAGGAACTCCTGGCCATTCTGCCAGTAGGGTTATTTCTTATATGAAAGTTCGGCGTATGGTAGAGAAAGGGTGTCTAGCCTATTTGGCTTATATTCGCGATCCCAATGCGGATGTCCCTTCTATGGACTCAGTACCAGTTGTTCGTGAATTCTCAGAAGTATTTCCTGCAGATCTATCAGGGATGCCACCCGACAGAGATATTGACTTCTATATTGATTTGGTTCCGGGCACCCAGCTCATTTCTATTCCACCATACCGTATGGCCCCGCCAGAGTTGAAAGAATTAAAAGAGCAGTTACAAGACTTGCTTGATCAGGGATTCATTAGACCCAGTGTCTTGCCCTGGGGTGCACTGGTATTATTTGTAAAGAAGAAAGATGGCTCTATGCGGATGTGTATAGACTATCGGCAGTTGAACAAGGCTACTATCAAAAACAAATATCTGCTGCCAAGAATTGATGACTTATTTGATCAGCTTCAGGGTGTCAAGGCATTTTCGAAGATTGATTTGAGATCTGGTTACCATCAGTTGAAGATTATGGCATTTGATGTCCCTAAGACAGTTTTTCGGACTCGGTATGGGCATTACGAGTTCCTAGTGATGTCATTTGGGTTGACAAATGCTCCAGTAGTATTTATGGATTTGATGAATCGGGTGTTTAAGCCTTATTTGGACTCTTTTATGGTTGTCTTCATTGATGATATCTTAATTTACTCCAGTAGTCGAGAGGAGCATGAGCAGCATATTCGAAGTGTGCTTCACACTTTGAAGAATAATCAGTTATATGCCAAGTTTTCAAAATGTGAGTTTTGGTTAGACCCAGTTGCCTTTTTGGGGCATGTTGTATCGGCAGAAGGCATAAAGGTGGATCCTAAGAAGATTGAGGTTATTCAGAATTGGCCTAGACCTACTTCAGTTACAGAGATCCGGAGTTTCCTAGGTTTAGCAAGTTATTATCGTCGGTTCGTGGAAGGGTTTTCATCCATAGCAAACCCATTGACCAGATTGACCCAGAAAGTTGTCCCATTCATATGGTTAGACGAGTGTGAGATGAGCTTTCAGAAGCTCAAGACCGCTTTGACTACGGCGCCAGTTTTGGTATTACCCACAGGTTCAGGATCGTATACGGTATATTGTGACGCATCCCACATTGGGCTTGGTGCAGTACTAATGCAAGATGGCAAGGTAATTACATATGCGTCGCGGCATTTGAAAGTTCACGAGAAGAATTATCCTGTTCATGACTTAGAATTGGCAGCCATTGTTCATGCGCTGAAGATTTGGAGGCATTACCTCTACGGTGTCTCGTGTGAGGTATTTACTGATCATAGTAGCCTTCAGTATTTGTTCAAACAAAAGGATCTTAATTTGAGGCAGAGAAAATGGTTAGAGTTGTTGAAAGACTATGATATCACCATTTTGTATCGCCCCGGAAAGGCCAATGTGGTGGCCGATGCCTTGAGTAGAAAGGCTGTGAGTATGGGCAATCTTGCGTATATTCCGGTCGGTGAGAGGCCATTAGCTGCAGATGTTCAGACTTTGGCTAATCATTTCGTGAGGTTAGATGTTTCAGAACCCAGTCGGGTTCTAGCTTGCACATTCGCTCGGTCTTCTTTATATGAGCGCATCAGAGAGAGGCAGTATGATGACCCTCACTTACTTGTCCTTAAGGACACGGTGTGGCACAGTAATGCCAAACAGGTTACTATAGGGGAAGATGGTGTTCTACGAATGCAGGGCCGTATTTGTGTGCCTAATGTGGATGGACTTCGTGAATTAATTCTTGAAGAGGCACACAGTTCCAGGTATTCTATTCATCCAGGTACCGCTAAAATGTATCAAGATTTGCGGCAAAATTATTGGTAGAGGAGAATGAAAAAGGATATAGTTGCATATGTAGCTCGGTGTCTGAATTGTCAGCAAGTTAAGCACGAGCATCAGAGACCTAGTGGTTTGCTTCAGAAGTTAGAAATTCCTGAGTGAAAGTGGGAGCGTATCACTATGGATTTTGTTGTTGGGCTCCCACAGACTCAGAGAAAATTTGATGCAGTTTGGGTCATAGTGGACAGGTTGACCAAGTCAGCACATTTTATTCCAGTGGCAGTTACCTATTCTTCAGAGAGGTTAGCTAAAATTTACATTCGTGAGATTGTCCGCCTTCACGGTGTGCCCGTGTCTATTATTTCAGATCGAGGTACGCAGTTTACCTCATATTTCTGGAGGGCTGTACAGCGTGAGTTAGGCACACGGGTGGAGTTGAGTACAACATTTCATCCACAGACAGACGGACAGTCAGAGCGCACTATTCAGATATTGGAAGATATGCTTCGCGCTTGTGTTATAGACTTTGGAGGTTCTTGGGATCATTTCTTGCCACTTGCGGAGTTTGCTTATAATAATAGCTACCAATCGAGCATTCAGATGGCTCCATATGAGGCATTATATGGAAGGCGATGCCGATCACCAGTTGGTTGGTTTGAACTAGGAGAGGCTCGGTTGTTGGGTATCGATTTGGTACAGGATGCCTTGGATAAGGTCAAGATTATTCAGGATCGACTTCGCACAGTTCAATCTAGGCAAAAGAGTTATGCCGACAGTCAAGTTCGTGATATTGCATTCATGGTTGGAGAAAGAATACTGCTCCGGGTTTCACCTATGAAAGGTGTAATGAGGTTCGGAAAGAAGGGCAAGTTGAGCTCTAGGTATATCGGACCCTTTGAAATTCTTGAAAGGGTGGGTGAAGTAGCCTACAGGATTGCATTACCACCTAGTTTATCAGCGGTTCATCCGGTGTTCCATGTGTCTATGCTCTAAAAATATCATGGTGATCCGTCCCATGTGTTAGATTTCAGCTCAGTCCAATTGGACAAAGATTTGACTTACGAGGAAGAGCCGGTGGCTATTCTAGCCCGGCAGGTCCGACAGTTGAGGTCTAAGAGTTATCCTTCGGTTCGGGTGCAATGAAAAGGTCAACTGGTAGAGGCATCTACCTAGGAGTCCGAGTCGGACATGCGGAGTATATATCCACACCTTTTCTCCAACTCAGGTACTTTTTCTAACTCCGTTCGAGAACGAACGCTTGTTTTAGAGGTGGAGAATGTGATGACCCAAAACGTCATCTTTAAATTTAATAAGTAATTATGTGTTCTAAGACCTCGAAAAGCACCATTTATCATTTCTCGACTTGCGTGCGCAGTCCATAAATTTTTCCGGAAAGTTTTTATGTGAAAAATGGATTAAAATGTGAAATAAAGCTTTAAAACTCAACTGAGTTGACTTTGGTCAACATTTTGAGCAAACGGATCCGGATCAGTGTTTTGACAATTTCGGTAGGTCCGTATCATGATTTAGGACTTGGGTGTATGCCCGGAATCGAATTCCGAAGTCCCTAGCTCGAGATATGGAATTTTGAAGAAAAATTAAAAGCTTGAAAGTTTAATGATTTCTAAGAAATTATTGATGTTGGATTTATTGACCTCGGGTCCGTATTTTGGTTCCAGAGCCCGGTGTAGGTCCATTATAATATTTATGACTTGTTTGCCGAATTTGGTGAGAATCGAAGTTGATTTGACGTGATCCGGACGTCCGGTTTTAAAAAAATATAACTTTTAAAGTTTTCTTGAAAACTTCCTTTGATTTGATGTCCGAATCATAGTTCTATGTGTTATTTTGGCGATTTGATCGTGCGAGCAAGTTCGTATGATATTTTAGGACTTGGGTGCATGTTTGG
This sequence comes from Nicotiana tomentosiformis, assembly GCF_000390325.3. Classification (NCBI taxonomy): domain Eukaryota; kingdom Viridiplantae; phylum Streptophyta; class Magnoliopsida; order Solanales; family Solanaceae; genus Nicotiana; species Nicotiana tomentosiformis. Next base: position 25,484,786 of record NC_090822.1, read on the forward strand.
TTTGGAGCCCCGAGGGCTCGGGTTGATTTCGGGTGGTTAACGGATCATTGTTGGACTTAAGAAAACTGCAGAAATCTGTTTCTGGTTTCCTTCTTCGCGTTCGCGAGGGAGTCTCGCATTCGCAAAGAGGAAATTTGGACTGGCACTTTTTGTGCTTCGCGTTCGCGACTAAGGGAACGCGTTCGGGAAGGGTTGAGGTGCAAAGCTTCGCATTCGCGATCGAATCCCCGCGTTCGCGAAGGGAAAGAGGTTGGCCAGGAAAATTAGCCTTCGCGTTCGCGAAGAGCATCTCGCGTTTGCGAAGGCCAAGCCAGACAAGCATCACGTTCGCGAGGTAGCCCTCGCATTCGCGAAGAATAAAATTGGACAGCGCAAATTTGTGCTTCGCGAACGCGAGGCACTGACCGCGTTCGCAAAGGGTAAAATCCTAGAAACAGAACTTAAGTTCTAGAAATGGGGTTTCGACCCATTTTCAACTCCTTCCCATTTTTGAGCTCGGGTAAGACGATTTTTGGGCGATGTTCACGGAAAAATATTGGGGTAAGTATTCCGTATCCTATATTGATTATATTTTATGATTCCATACTCGTTTATATCATGAATCCGTGAATTTATGGAAGAAAAATCAGATTTTTTAAAAATCTTCCAAAAACCAAAATTTAAGATTTGAAGGTCCATTTGATATCGGAATTGGACAAATTTTATATGGTTGAACTCGTATCGGAACGGGTGTTCGGATTTCGTGAGTTTTTTCGGGATTTGAGACGTGGGTCTCATTGTCAAATATTTTAATGTATTTCGAATTTTTATCCGGAAAATGTGTAAATTCATATGGAATTATTTCCTATGATTAGTATTGAATATATTGAATTGTTTGTGAATAGATTTGAAGCTTTCGGAGGCAAATTTAAAAGGAAAAGTTGTGGTTGAATAATTGATTGGAATTTACAAAACGAGGTAAGTGTCGTGGTTAATCTTGACTTGAGGGAATAGAATCCTTAAATTATTTGTTCTGTGAAATGCGTGTGAACGACGTATAGGCGAGGTGACGAGTGTCTATACGTCGTCAAATTAATTATTTGCATAATTAATTGAAAAATCATAAATTATTTTAAATCATAAATTAATTATTATAATAATTATTTCTCCCATATTCTTTGCCAAATATTTGTGAATACCTAATTTTTGTACTATTTTAACACCTCCTAAAGTCATTAGTATTTTGTTGCTTTAATTATATTTCCCAATTTTTTGTGTCTTTGATTGCATATTTCCTATCATAAAAATACCAAAAAATAGTTCTTTCTTTATTTGTGCATTTTAGGAATTAACTAACTATTCAATTGGTGAATTAATCTAGTTAATTGATCATTAGAATAAGTTACTTAATTAATTTATTTGTTTGTGTAAATTTAGTTTAATAAGTAGGATTAAGAAAGAAATTGGGCCAAATTTGAAAGAGAAAGTGGCCAAAAGTGCAAGATAAGGGGCTGCCTTTGAAAGGGTCCGGAACGACGTAGTTTTGCCTCAAAACTACGTCGTTTCATTAAGTGACCCAAGATTAAATCTCACCCATTGATCACTCATTGATCTAATGGTCCGTATTTGATCTCTCAAGAGGTATTTAAAGCCTCAAAAATCTGAAACTTTTCCTCATTTCACCCATAACTCTTTCTCTCTTCTCTCTCTCTCTCTCTCTCTCTCTTCTCTCTCTTCTCTCTCTTCTCTCCACCGCCGCCGCCGCCGCCGGAAATCACCCACCGGCGGCGGACCACCTCCAAACACCTCCAAATTAACACCATATAATCTCCACAACCTTCTCTTCCCATATCTCCAAACCAATTCCTTCAAAAAACCCTCAAACTCCTTGAATTTTAGATCTAAGAAACTTTAGCCGCCACTTTTTGGTCCAAATTCTTGAAGCTCCGGCCAACATCACCCTACAACACATACATGAATGGATAGAGCTCCACGAGACCTATCTTTTCCTACCCATTTCACCCCCAAAATCCCCGTCGCCGCCACGGCTCCACCGCCTCACCACCGCCAAAATGCCCTGAACCCCCGTTTTAGCTATTTTTCGGCTTCAAGCATACTTGTTAGGTATAATCGTCATCTCTTTAATTAATTTCTGATTTTTTTTATTTAGTAGATTAGTTTCTGATTTTTTATATATATTTATTTATTTTTTTTCTGTTTTGGTTATTTCTTGTTAATTAGAGTTTCAAGTTAGGTTTATTTAATTAGCTATCTCTATTTAGTTTAGTGATTTGTTAGATTCGTTATTAATTTAAATATGATCTTTAGTGTATTAATTAAATCGTTCACTTAGTTAGTCTATTATTTAGTTGTTGTTAGTCGTTGTTCGATTATTAACGATGCTCGTTCTGTTTTGAGAATTAGTTTGTGAATTTAGTCATTTGTTTAGTAATTAGTTTGCACAAATCCAATTCATTCCCATCAAGTTGGTTTTAATACTTAGTTCAATTACGTTTTTAGTCTCGTCTATGCTTTGTCAGTTCATAGTTGTCCAAGTTTGATTTGTGTTGAGCAAGTAGTTTGTTGTTGATGTTTAAAATCTGAAGTTTAGTTTATTTTATCACAAAATAGGGTATAGTAGCTTACTTTTACTAGTAGGGTGGCTGAAAGGACATTTTTTCTCCTTGCTTCTGATACAGCAGATTTTCAGGTTGTCCTTTCACCTTTGGGACAGATCTTAACAGTGTTTAGCACACAAAGTCAGTCTTTTGGACAGATCTTTGGTGAACCAAAATCTGTCCAAAAATCTAACTTTATTTGCCTATTGAAAGGGCTGTTTTTCTCCTATAAAAGGGACTGTCTTACACTTAGAATGCAGAGTTCCTTACTCACTGAAAAGGGGGACACTCTATCTTATACTTAAACACATCTTGGAGAGTTGCAAAAAAGACATATATCTTTGAGAAAAATCAGCAGCTTAATACATATAACAAGCTGAAATTTCAGTATTTTGTGAGGATTATTGGAGTGCAAAAACCTCGAGAAAAATAAAAAGATCCCTTAGGCAATTTGTGAAGTTGATAGCTACCAGTTTCAAGCATCTTTGTTGAGTTTTCTGGGTTGTCTTAACACTTGAGTTGCTGATGTTTCTACTGTATTTGCTGCTGAGTTTTTTGTTGCTGCACTGCTGTATTTTATTATTCTACAAACCAGGTAACTTTCAAATTCTTATATTGCAGATTCTTGATGATAATAAGAAGGATTTGATCCCGGTTTGGTTGATGGAACATATTGGATCTGATTTTGTTTCAAGATGAATGTTATATTAGTATTATCATTATGTAAATCTGTTAAAGATTAGTTAAATTATCGTTTTCTTCTTTATATATGTGATTGAAATTGCATTCGGTTAAGATTGCTTAGTTTAAGGAAAAGATAAAGACCCCAATTTAACCATGTTTGTTTAGTTTGGGCTTCTTTTTTTTTTTCCGTGAGTTACTTTCATGGTTCATGTATAATTATCTAAGAAAGACTTCTAACTTCAAATATTTTGATGCTTTAAATTATAGTCAACATAATGTTATACTTAATATAGTTCTTCTCTTTAGCATTGAAGTATTACCGTTTTTTGTAGTTTTTATATTTAGTCATGATTTTTATGTTGTTAATGAGTGTAGTTTGATTAGTGCCATGTTGGTGTAGGTGAGTAGAAATATTATGTTAGTCTTTAAGAAATAAGTTGGTTAAGAAGATAAAAGATAATAATTAGCATGTAAGTTTCTTTTATGAAAAAAATAATTTTTAGTTTGGACATCAACGTAAGAAGCAATTTGGGCTTAGAAGAATACTTGTTATTTTGTGTTGTCTCGGTCATCGAGGCTCTTAAGCAACATGGACCAAATAAGCTAAAATTTGTAGGTCCAATGACAATAGAAAGTAAGATGGGCATTTTCTTTAAAACCAATAAATTATCTTTTGTTAAATAAAATAAGTGGCCCAATACCATAAAAGTTTAACATAAGTTTACCCGGGTTTAAAGTCTTGCATTAGTGAAAATTATTTTTAATAATAATATTATTATTTTTTCAGTCGAACAAGTAATAAATATAAAAAAGAAGCGCTTTTTTAATTAATTTAAGCGATAGGCAATTTTAGGCACGTTTGAGATGTAGACCATGTGTTCATACACGGTCCTTGGTCGTTATTATTAATTTTTATATTAATAAAGTAGTCATGTGTGCATTCCCGCTCCTTGACTCTTCAATATTAATTGTATTTAAACCATGTGTACCGACACGTTCTTTGTTTTAATACATATAATCAAAGAAGGACCTTGTGTGCTTGCACGCTCCTAGGCCAAAATTATTAATTATTAAGCGGTACTAGACAATAGTAACTTAAGGCAAATAATACACACTTTATCCAAAAATAATTCAAGCCAAATTTTAGTCAATAAAAGTGACCGTGCTAGAACCACGGATTCGGGGAATGCCTTACACCTTCTCCCCGGTTAACAGAATTCCTTACCTGGACTTTGTTTTCGCAGACCAATAATAATAGAGTCAAATCTTCCTTTGATTAGGGATTCAAATAAAAGGTGACTTGGAACACCAATAAAAATCAATTTCAAGTGGTGACTCTGTAAATAAAATAATCCCTACTCAATTTTGTCACTTTAATTGGAAAAATTCTTTAATCCCCACAATATTACCTTGTGGGTAGAAAAAGGGGTGTGACAGCTCTGGTGACTCTGCTGGAAAATTCAAGAATTCGAGCTTGTACATTGACTTTATTTGGCTTAATTAATTTTTGTATATATTGTGATTTATTTGGGCCTAATGTGTTACTTGTCGAGTTTTTACCGTTTTGATATTGTTGAACTGTACATATAAATTGTATCTTCTCTCGCATCCCTCTGAGTCTTCTGATAATTAGTTATGTTGTGTTTGCCTACCAGCATCACAAAATTTCTGTCTTGAGATAAAGCCAGTTAGCCTACCAGCTTCTGGTGAAGGATTTACTCACACGTGTTTAGGCGGGAGAGCCGTTAGCTAGTCAGTGCTGTTCTACTACTGGCGACGCTTGACGCTCCTCGGCTCGGGTTGTCCGCTCGAGTAAGTCAGTCTAGACACCTTCTCCATCAGGATTTAAACCTAGAAGAACATACCTCATGCCGGATATCCCTAGTAGGTTCGCTTTATTTGCATCACGTGCATTTGACTTAGCGAAACTCGGCACAGGGGCCGGATCCGTATAAGACAGGCTACATGTTACTTTATTTGGGAGGCTTGCATGTTGACCGGCTTTAGGGTGGATTAGTTGAATAAGCAGAGAAAAATAAAAAAAAATAAAAACATGCTCCCGATTTATATACAAATGTTCGTTCTTTTTAAAATTAAAAAAAAAAAAAAAAAAAGCCCGAAGTGATTTGGTGCGTTTGGTGTCCATGATTAAATTTTCATAAAGAGAGAAAATATAGTTAGTTTCATTGGAAATTTTATCACCGAACTATGCGAGTTTGATTCTCACGGGATGTGAGATACGTAGGCAACCTCCATCGGGTTCAGCCCACATTTTTCAAAAAAAAAAAACATAAAAATTACGCATGTGCATAAAATTTTCAAAAAAACAAATTTGCTATTTTTGGTCAGCTTTTACTGTTTGGCCCTTGTATCTGGACGTTTTGCCGAGACACCCTTAAAACCTTTAACGGAAGTACCGAAGGGCCATTTTTGAAAAAATAGCCATTTTCTTTATTTTTGTCTACCTTTTATTATTTTGTCCCTGTGGTTGTAGTATTTGCCGAGACAACCTTTAAGCCTCTCTCGGGAGTATCGCTTGGGCCGTTTTCGTAAAAATAACCATTTTATTTATTTTATCAACTTTTTATCATTTTGTCCCTATGTTCGGCTATTTTGCTGTGACTGCCCCAAAAGCTTCTTTGGAAGTGCGAAAGGTTCATTTTTGTAAGAAGGCTTTGTAGTCCAGTTTTGTCTCTTGTACGAACTACGCGCACTCGATTCCTGACCCTATGTAAAATATGTAAGCAACCCTTTTATGGTTCGGTGCCCCGTCCAAATTGGTCAAGTCTTGCCATTATGGTCACAATTGAATGATCTTTCGAAATTGTATCATCTCCCAACGAGAGTGTCCGCTCAATTTCAGTAAACCCTCACTTCAAAACATGGTTAGGGTCGGTTACTTGAGTCCCACATTGCCATTTCTAACTTTCATGAGTCAAACCCCAAGGCATCAGAGAATTTTGTATTATCTAAGCTTGCATCGGTCCTAACCTCATATTCTACTACTTAGGAGCGATATGGATACAATGAAAAGAAGATCTGACAAAAGACCGAAAGATGACGAGCCCTCACAGATTTGGCTTGTGCATAAAACACCCCGGTTGTTGAGACAGTGGTGGGAAAATATGGGCATTTGTGGGCAGGAAAAGATAAAGGACCATCTGGGTCACTTTATGAACATTATGGAGATCAACCCAAGGAGGGACTTAATCGAGGCATTGGTGCATTTTTGGGATCCTAATTACAACGTATTCCGTTTTAATGGTTTTGAAATGACTCCCACTTTGGAGGAGTTAGCTGGATACACAAGGTTAGGTGATGAGCTTCGGAAGAAGAGACCTTTGGCCTCAAGGGATGTCACTGGCAGTGAGTTCCTTGATCAGATGACAATCAGCCAAAATAAAATAGCAAGTGTGGAACGAGGGCACGTCCGATTGGATTTCTTGTACGACAGGTATGGGTGTCCAAGTGGATTTTCAAAGCACGGAAAGGAGCTTGATAATAAAATTGGATACAAAGCTTGGCAAAGCCATGGGCGGAAAGCATTCCTAGTGGCATTTCTAGGGATAATGGTTTTCCCGAGGCATGACAAAAATATTGATATTCGATTATCTGGCATAGTCACCACTTTATTGCATCGAAAGGACGTCACTATCATTCCTATGGTATTGTCTGATATTTACCCTGCCCTGACCAAGTGTCAGGAAGGAAAAGATTTCTTTGAAGGCTGTAACATCATACTCCAAATATGGTTTTTAGAGCACCTTCTCAGTCATCGAACACGGGTAAATTTTAGTGTTCATTGGAGCTACAATGAGCTTGGAGATGAGTTTGAAGATTTGACTGAATACGGTAGCTTTCCCAAGGGAGTCGAAGCATGGAGAGGGCATCTTCAAAAGTTGACCGCTACTGAAATCACATGGAACTACCACTGGTTCTCACCAAAAGAAGTCAAATACAGATCTTACCACCATTCGTTTTTGATGGGTCTTCGGGGTTTTCAACCGTATGTGCCTATGAGAGCCCTACGCCAGTTAGGTCGAAAATAAGTAGTGCCCACAGTGGAGCACATGCAAAGATTCACATGGGAGGTAATATCAGAGGATCTTGTTCATGAGGCTTATGCTCAACAGGTTTGGGATGAAATTAAGGTGCTTGAATCTCACACTATGGTGGAAGATCAGGATCGAGGAGAGTTAGACCCGGCATATTTTGAGTGGTTCTATGACCAAGATGCTTTTAGATCCAGGCAAGAGACAGTTCTGAAGAGCACGACAGAATGGGAGGCTGAAATCAGAACAAGAGTAGGGCATGCCAAGGAAGAAATAACAAGAGATTATGAATCCATCATCCGGGCTCTACGTAAGGATATAAGTATCGCCAACGTGAATATGGATTTGCAGTGCATTGAGTTTGAAGAGGTGAAAATCAGACTGACACATGAGGTTCAAGCGCTTCAAGAACAACTTCGGCAAACCAGCCATTCCAAAGCACGAAGAAATGCATCACATCCCTATCATTCATGATCTAAGGGCTCGGGCCAAGGTTGCAGAACCAGGTAAGAACCAGGTAGAGAATGAGCTAGCAAAGGTCCAGAACCAGCTAAATCTAGCATTACAACACGAGGCGGATATATCGGACATAGCCAATAACCATGAGCGACAGATCCAGTTTTTAAGTCAGAGCCAGGAGCATGTTAGAAGGAGGGTCTATGAAGTGGCTACTTATACCGCTCGAGGGTGTGTGACTTGTTAGGGTTTGACCCGAGAGCAATTTGCTACGGTAGCGCCCAACTTTGCACGCCACATTGCCAGAGACTTGAAGCGCATATACCATGATATGGGAGATCAGCCGTAGGAATAAGCACTTTGACTACAATGATGCCGGTGGATTCTCATGCAGAGATTAGAGTCTTCTTTTAGTTGGCAGTCCACTTTGATTGTTCATTTGTAGTCATCGAAACTGTAAAAGTCTTTTGGTGTTTTGAGTCTTGTTGTTTTGCCTTTTATTTTTTTTATTAATTTCTTTTCTTTTTTTAAAAAAAAAGTTTGTTTTGAGTCGGGTCTAGTCTTATTTAAATATTTGTCTTTTAGGTTGTATCTTTATGTAATTTTCCTTTGTCTTGTATCAAAAAAAAAAATCCGAAAATCAATGAAAAAGATTTTGTTTTAGAAAAATTCGAAAATGAAACAAAAAAATGTTGTTTTTTGTACATTTAAAAAAAAAAGAAAAAGGAAGAGAGGAAAACTTTGTTTTGTAAAAAAAAAAAATCGGCATGTCCCTGAACTACGTAACGATCTGATTCATGCGGCGACATGATACGTAGGCAATCCCCAAAAGGTTCGATCGAAATATTTCTCAATAATTCTAAAATAAAGGGAAGAAGATAAAAGGAGTAAAAAATAAAAATAAAAAAGAGAGAGAAGAAGAAGAAGAAAAGAGAAGAAAGAGAGAAAATAATATGCAGCAACCTTATAAGCCGGAATAAAATATGAAGCCTTCCAAAAGCATGTTAGAAGTGGTGATATTGGTAGGATCATGGCATATTACGTCTGATTCATATTTGTAAAATGCTTAACCCTAACACGTTTGTTGTCACTTATCTAGTAAGTTTAAGGTGGTTGGTTTGTGGTGAAACTGGTAACACATCATTACTTTATCCGATCTAAGAAGAAGGTCGCAATGGCTAACAATGATGAAATCGAGGTGGTTAGTGACGACCCTCAAGGTCAATCAGTTGAGCAAGAGTCGGAGGAAGTAAGAAGATTGAAACGACAACTGTATGACGTGTATCAGGCTTGGGTCCCTCAGAGGGAACTTACACTTACCCCAGGATACTCAACCACTGCTCCCCACAATGAGTGATCACATTCTGCCTCCGGGGTATGTGCCAAATTACAATTTCCCTGCCGCCCCTGGTACTTCCAATGTACGACCTCCTGCCGCACCGGTTAGGAACACCCTTCTCGTTATGTCTGGTGTGCCAGTGTATACAATCCCGCCACCAAATCCTATGACGAGACCAAACATCGAGCCATTATATCATGCTTATGATGGCCAGTGCTACTCTCCAGATATGGCTTTTAAGGTTTCAACTCCACACAATCAGACCCTACAGTATGAGTCACCTACAGAAAATCAAAAGGCTCTCAAGACAGGAGAGCCAGATGAGATGGTCAGGAAAATGAAAAGTCTTGAGCAGAACATAAAGAACATACAAGGACTAGGTGGTCACAAAAATGTCTCATTTAGTAATTCATGCTTGTTTCCTCACATCCAATTTCCACCAGGTTCAAGACCCCAAAATTTGAGAAATATGATGGACACGGTGACCCTATCGCCCACTTGAAAAAGTATTGCAACCAGCTGAGGGGCGCGATAGGAAAAGAAGAGTTGTTGATGGCTTATTTCGGGGAGAGCCTTGTGGGGGTAGCCTCTGAATGGTTCATTGACCAAGATGTCTCTCACTGGCACATTTGGGATGACATGGCCCAAGCCTTCATCAAACAATTTCAGTACAACATTGACATTGCGTCAGATCGCAATTCCCTGTCCAATGTGAAGAAAAGGCCGACTGAAAGCTTCATGGAGTATGCCGTTAGGTGGAGAGAGCAAGCATCTAGAGTTAAGCCACCCATGTATGACAATGAGTTAATCACTGTCTTCCTTCAGGCTCAGGATCTTGATTATTTTCAAAATATGATGTCCGCAATGGGCAGACCTTTTGCTGACGCAATCAAGATAGGAGAAATGATCGAGAATGGCCTCAATACTGGCCGGATTATAAGTCAAGTAGCTCTCAAAGCAGCCACCCAAGAAATCCAGAATAGGCCGGACAACCTTGTTAATCAAAAGAAGAAAGATGAGGAGGCCATGATGGCATCACGGGCAAAAAGAGGCCAAAGGGGAACATCTCAACCCCCGGATCCACGATACTCAGTTGCTCCACAGTATGCAACATTCAATGCTCAGTCTTATGCCAAGACATCCAATCGCCAACATATGGGCATAGCATTGAGGATTGTCGGGCTTTGAAAAAGGAAATAGAAATGATAATTCAAGAAGTAATGATCGTGGTTCAAGATAATGGCATCCTAAACGTCATGAACAAGCACGCAATGTTCATATGATTTACAATGATAAAGAATATGGGTACGGTTTGGTGAAAAATGTCAAGAACCTGTCCGCTGAATGCAAGGCAATCAAAATTGTTGAAGGTCCTGTTTGATGCTGATGCGCAAATTCGTAGCTAAGATGTTTGAGCTTGATAATTGGAAAGACACTCCCCACCTTGCCAGGAAGGAGTCTTGGTAACTTATTTTGTCATAATTTCTATCATCCGTATTATTTCGAGGTGGTGATCCAGATGTTGTTTGTTTGTCGTGTCATCAAACCTCTCTATCCTTTAATCAATAAAATGCAACTTTTCGCTTTGTCTCATTTTAATCCACTATGTATGGTTCTTTTGCATATATAGTTTTTTTCACGCCAATTTTAGTGACATGACATGCATGCAGAGTTTTCGGCTAGATTTTAGAAAGCCTGTCTAATCTTGAATTGAATCGAGAAAAAATACTCGAAGGATAAATAAGAAGTTGAAGAACTTTGATGATAAGCCTGTGTCACATGGAACCAATATAGTTATATCCATAGAGATTAAAGATGTTTATCTCAAACCTATCATGAATACCGGCTTAAGGATAATTGAAAGTTTTGAAGCCTAGTCGGAGTAATCGATGAAGGGCTCTTTGGCCACGACCTGCCATAATCTAATCATATCATGAAAGATGACCCAAATCTCCAAAGAAGGTGCATTCCAGGAAATTTAAAATAGATTAGTTGGTACTGAAATGTATCATTTCACATCAAGGCAAAGACCAATAAAATGTGGCTCCAATTTGTGAAAGATCATTTGTTGCGAACAAGATATTGACTACGAAGCTGTACAACTAACAAAATCAAGAAGACATTCATGTCTATCAATGTCGAACCTGTGAAGAGATAGTATGTTTGGCATTCTTGAGGCGGGAGACCATTTTTCTGCTACCTAAATACTTATACCCTTCGTCACTCCTTTTGAACCTGTTTTATTTTTCTTTGACCCCCCTCTTTTGGAATCAACTATAGAGTCAAAGGTCAAAAAAAAAATATGAAAAAAAAAACACAAAAAAAAATGCCACCAGAAAATAGGAGCTAGGTCAATTTGTTGTTTAAAAAAAAAGAGAAGAAAAGAAAAGGAAAGGAGAAAAGAAAAATGAAAAAATGAAAAAAAAAAGACAACAAAGAAATCTTTCGTGTTAGTTTGAACTACGTTTGACTTGATTCCTTTAAAGGATACGTAGGCAGCTCTATACTAGGGTTCAGTCCAACCAAATCAAAAAATAAAAATTCCCCAGTATCTGAAACTGGGGCGGGAGTTTTTATTTTTTATTTATGTTTTTATGAAGAGTCGATTCCAAGAGTTGTAAGTATACAACCCCATCATCTTGAGTCTATTTTGAGCCTTCATACAACCCTTTCTTTTTAACCTTATCCAAAATTCATACAAATAAAGACCTCCCAATTAATCTCTAAGAATGCCAAGTGAAGCGCGTTATAAGCAACAGTTGTCACATGACATAGAACAATGTCAAGTTGCTCACAAAAAAAAAACAAAAAAAATGAGAGAGTTTTACTAGTGAAAACCCTCATGGGCACTGTAAGGTGATGGTAAGTAGAGATAAATAAATGAGAGAGATCGGTTGGTGAAAACCTTCCGGGGCACTACCTGTCGAAGGTGAGCTATGATTTTATGCAAATGATTGGCACAAAGAGGCCAACTTCAAAGACGAAAGGGAACAATAAGTAAAAAGGGTAGATTGGCTGGATAGATTTGGCCGCTCAATCCAAAATGCATGTCATGATCATTAAAGCTTGACTACCATATTCAAAAGAGCCCATTCTATGTTTCTCTCCTCGTAAAGTGTCATTTTTCAGTTAAATACTATTTTTTCTCATTTTCACATCGCGTCATTTTATTCATTTGCATTATTATTTTGAGTCAGTATTTATAAAAACAAAAGAGAAATGATTTCAAAATCTGTTACCAGCTTTCTAACTATACAAAACGAGTTCTATCCTAGCACATCAAAGAGGACATATCTAGAAGGCAACATGCACAATAAGTTGTTGAGATTAAACGATATCTGAGGTTTCATGAAGACGAAAGTTCCAAAGAGAAAACTTTGTTGGTCTATTTGCTTAGAAGCCAACAAAGAAAGGGACACAAAATTGGTCATCGTTCCCCGTAAGTGCAAAATAAATGATGTAAGGCATACACGGTATTGACAAAGGCACAAATCCAACTCTGATTTCCTCTGATAAACCGAACAAAGTGTTTCGAAGAAATCGAAAAAGTCACTAAGTAAGACTTGCTTCATGGGCAAAGCTGATAGCACCACAGACACAAACTGATATCGGGTGCAAGATAATCAAGTTTGATTTTTAAACGAAAAAACCTCCAAAGTGAAGACGTGCTTTATAGACAAGGTTCAACATCACCTTAGACATTCGGGTATGAAAATAGTCGAGGGCAACGATGGAAAACCAAGATTTCGAGAAAGCAATACAGAGTATCCGAGCAACTCGATATCGCGCTGAAAGAATCAGTTCTTTTTCAGCAAGGTAGCCGCAAATTCAAACTACTCAGGGCATCAAGGCCACAAACCGACCACCACTGTTAAACTCACAAATCTTTCTTTGTTTGAAGCAGGAAACAAAGTAGCGTAGAAATGAAGTTCTCAAAGTACGAATGTACCAAATGTAAGTTATTCAAAGACTCTACTTCTGCTTTCTAGGCATGCCCATAACTACTTCATCAACCACTGCATTTTCCAGCATAAGGTACATCAGTCCTTAGTTGAGGTCCCATTTTGATATATGGCACACCACACCCTAGTCGCATGTTCAGTATAGGGTACACCAATTCCTAGATGTATTTTCCAACCTAAGGTACATTAATCCTTAGTGAGGTTCCACTTTAATACAAGGTATCCTATCCCTGCTTACTTTCTCTCTAAGTGATACAATGCGCCATCCCTTGGTTATATTCTCTCAGCGATAAAGGGTGCCCAATCCCTGGCTATATTCTCTCTTGGTAATACAGGGTGCCAACCCCTGATTACATTCTTTCTCACTGATACAGGGTGCCAACCCTTGATTATATTCCTTCTTAGTGATACAGGGTGCCAACCCCTGGTTACATTCTTTGTTAGTGATACAGGGCGCCAACCCCTGGTTACATTCATTCTCAGTGACACAGGGCGCCAACCCCTGGTTACATTCCCTCCAAGTCTTTCAACCTCACTCGTAGGAGACGCACTTTCTAGTTTGGGCGCCAACCCTTGATTATATTCCCCCTTAGTGATACAGGGCGCCAACCCCTGGTTACATTCTTTGTTAGTGATACAGGGCGTCAACCCCTGGTTACATTCGTTCTCAGTGATACAGGGTGCCAACCCCTGGTTACATTCCCTCCAAGTCTTTCAACCTCACTCGTAGGAGACGCACTTCCTGGTTTGGGCGCCAAACCTTGATTATATTCCCCTTTAGTGATACAGGGCGCCAACCCCTGGTTACATTCTTTGTTAGTGATACAGGGCGCCAACCCCTGGTTACATTCGTTCTCAGTGATACAGGGCGCCAACCCCTGGTTACATTCCCTCCAAGTCTTTCAACCTCACTCGTAGGAGACGCACTTCCTAGTTATGGACTTGACTATATTTCTCCTTAGTGATACAGGGCGCCAACCCCTGGTTACATTCTTTGTTAGTGATACAGGGCGCCAACCCCTGGTTACATTCATTCTTAGTGACACAGGGCGCCAACCCCTGGTTACATTCCCTCCAAGTCTTTCAACCTCGCTCGTAGGAGACGCACTTCCTAGTTTGGGCACCAACCCTTGATTATATTCCCCCTAGTGATACCGGGCGCCAACCCTTGATTATATTCCCCCTTAGTGATACAGGGCGCCAACCCCTGGTTACATTCTTTGTTAGTGATACAGGGCGCCAACCCCTGGTTACATTCGTTCTCAGTGATACAGGGCGCCAACCCCTGGTTACATTCCCTCCAAGTCTTTCAACCTCACTCGTAGGAGACGCACTTCCTAGTTATGGTGCCAACCCTTGACTATATTCCTCCTTAGTGATACAGGGCGCCAAACCCTGGTTACATTCTTTGTTAGTGATACAGGGCGCCAACCTCTAGTTACATTCTTTCTCAGTGACACAGGGCGCCAACCCCTGGTTACATTCCCTCCAAGTCTTTCAACCTCACTCGTAGGAGACGCACTTCCTAGTTTGGGCGCCAACCCTTGATTATATTCCCCCTTAGTGATACAGGGCGCCAACCCCTGGTTACATTCTTTTTGAGTGATACAGGGCGCCAACCCCTGGTTACATTCGTTCTCAGTGATACAGGGAGACAACCCCTGGTTACATTCCCTCCAAGTCTTTCAACCTCACTCGTAGGAGACGCACTTCCTAGTTTGGGCGCCAAACCTTGATTATATTCCCCATTAGTGATACAGGGAGCCAACCCCTGGTTACATTCTTTGTTAGTGATACACGGCGCCAACCCCTGGTTACATTCGTTCTCAGTGATACAGGGTGCCAACCCCTAGTTACATTCCCTCCAAGTCTTTCAACCTCACTCGTAGGAGATGCACTTCCTAGTTTGGGCGCCAACCCTTGATTATATTCCCCCTTAGTGATACAGGGCGCCAACCCCTGGTTATATTCTTTGTTAGTGATACAGGGTGCCAACCCCTGGTTACATTCGTTCTCAGTGATACAGGGCGCCAACCCCTGGTTACATTCCCTCCAAGTCTTTCAACCTCACTCGTAGGAGACGCACTTCCTAGCTTGAGTCATTCCAATAGGAGACACACTTTATTGAGGATTAGGGTTTAGGTTTTATTTTAATTAGTTTTGTTAATTAATTTTATTAACTAATTAGTTTTGTTAATTAGTCAATTAGTTATGAATTAGTTTTAATTGATGAGTGTTTCAATTTTGAGTTTGTATTATCTTGAATAGTTTAGTTAGAATTGAATTATTAACTTTGTATTGTCATGAATAGTTTAGTTAGAATCTAGGGTTTACGATTTGTTCTTGTGAATCGAACTTTTAGGGTATGGGTTGAATTGAACCATTAATCCTAGGAGACGCACTTCCTAGTCCGAGTCTTTCAACCTCACTCGTAGGAGACACACTTCCTAGCTTGAGTCAACCGTATTCATTTTAATAGGAGATGCACTCCCTAATATGAGTCATTATTCCAAGGAGATGCAATTCCTAGTTCGAGTCCTTCAATCTCACAGCCATTCCAACGATACCCATTGGGCACGCACCTCCTAAATCCAAGTTATATCAATTTTATACCTAAGATAAGAACATCCTTTTCGGAGCCTTTAGTTTCATTTTTGAATTTTTCAAATAAAATAAGATGCCTTGCAGTTCTACCCAATAACTTGCAAAATTTTCTCAGTGCCAAACTGGGGCAGAAAATTTTGTTCGTTTTGTTTGTCTTTGATGGCTTTGCAGGCCCTGCCGTAGAGCACATGTTGTGACGATTAAAGCTTGCAGTTTCAGCTTTCTCATCATAATAAAGAAGTTTTCGGTCACAAGATAGTTGGAGTTAGCTTGGATAATGTGTCAGCAGCCCAGCTTCTCGAGTTTCATTTTCCCGAACTCTGAT
Source organism: Nicotiana tomentosiformis (assembly GCF_000390325.3). Classification (NCBI taxonomy): domain Eukaryota; kingdom Viridiplantae; phylum Streptophyta; class Magnoliopsida; order Solanales; family Solanaceae; genus Nicotiana; species Nicotiana tomentosiformis. The sequence continues at coordinate 25,500,805 of NC_090822.1, forward strand.
CCGGAAAGCAAGCAATCGAGAATGGGCCATGATCCTTTCCTCAAAGAGCATCAAGATCCAATCTAAGGTCAACACAAGCGAGCAGGTCAAGAATCAAGATTTGACTCCACAAGACACATAGATTAGGAATTTTGTAACTCTTAGTTTCCAAACATATGTAGTTCTTTCTCTTTTCCTTTTGATGCAAGCAGCAAGTAACAGTAGCAGCAGCAACAACAGTCTTAAATCTAGTGTCTGGTAGTCCCAGCTACCAAATTTTCCCAGAACTACACTGACCTGATTCCTCTAAATAAGGATATGTAGGCTACCTCGGAAGCAGGGTTCGGTCACCATTTAAAAAAATGCTTTCATTGGAGTAATATGTGAGCAAAAATTAGCCATGGCATTCACTTTTCTTTGCACGAAAACTCTTCATATTCTCGAGCAAAGAGGGCAGCTGTGAATACCTAATTTTTGTACTATTTTAACACCTCCTAAAGTCATTAGTGTTTTGTTGCTTTAATTATATTTTCCAATTTTTTGTGTCTTTGATTGCATATTTCCTATCATAAAAATACCAAAAAATAGTTCTTTCTTTATTTGTGCATTTTAGGAATTAACTAACTATTCAATTGGTGAATTAATCTAGTTAATTGATCATTTGAATAAGTTACTTAATTAATTTATTTGTTTGTGTAAATTTAGTTTAATAAGTAGGATTAAGAAAGAAATTAGGCCAAATTTGAAAGAGAAAGTGGCCAAAAGTGCAAGATAAGGGGCTGCCTTTGAAAGGGTCCGGAACGACGTAGTTTTGCCTCAAAACTACGTCGTTTCATTAAGTGACCCAAGATCAAATCTCACCCATTGATCACTCATTGATCTAATGGTCCGTATTTGATCTCTCAAGAGGTATTTAAAGCCTCAAAAATCTGAAACTTTTCCTCATTTCACCCATAACTCTTTCTCTCTTCTCTCTCTCTCTTCTCTCTCTTCTCTCCACCGTCGCCGCCGCCGCCGGAAATCACCCACCGACGGCGGACCACCTCCAAACACCTCCAAATTAACACCATATAATCTCCACAACCTCCTCTTCCCATATCTCCAAACCAATTCCTTCAAAAAACCCTCAAACTCCTTGAATTTTAGATCTAAGAAACTTTAGCCGCCACTTTTTGGTCCAAATTCTTGAAGCTCCGGCCAACATCACCCTACAACACATACATGAATGGATAGAGCTCCACGAGACCTATCTTTTCCTACCCATTTCACCCCCAAAATCCCCGTCGCCGCCACGGCTCCACCGCCTCACCACCGCCAAAATGCCCCGAACCCCCATTTTAGCTATTTTTCGGCTTCAAGCATACTTGTTAGGTATAATCGTCATCTCTTTAATTAATTTCTGATTTTTTTTATTTAGTAGATTAGTTTCTGATTTTTTTATATATTTATTTATTTATTTTTTCTGTTTTGGTTATTTCTTGTTAATTAGAGTTTCAAGTTAGGTTTATTTAATTAGCTATCTCTATTTAGTTTAGTGGTTTGTTAGATTCGTTATTGATTTAAATATGATCTTTAGTGTATTAATTAAATCGTTCACTTAGTTAGTCGATTATTTAGTTGTTGTTAGTCGTTGTTCGATTATTAACGATGCTCGTTCTGTTTTGAGAATTAGTTTGTGAATTTAGTTATTTGTTTAGTAATTAGTTTGCACAAATCCAATTCATTCCCATCAAGTTGGTTTTAATACTTAGTTCAATTACGTTTTTAGTCTCGTCTATGCTTTGTCAGTTCATAGTTGTCCAAGTTTGATTTGTGTTGAGCAAGTAGTTTGTTGTTGATGTTTAAAATCTGGAGTTTAGTTTATTTTATCACAAAATAGGGTAATAGTAGCTTACTTTTACTAGTAGGGTGGCTGAAAGGATATTTTTTCTCCTTGCTTCTGACACAGCAGATTTTCAGGTTGTCCTTTCATCTTTGGGACAGACCTTGAACAGTGTTTAGCACACAAAGTCAGTCTTTTAGACAGATTTTTGGTGAACCAAAATCTGTCCAAAAATCTAACTTTATTTGCCTATTGAAAGGGCTATTTTTCTCCTATAAAAGGGACTGTCTTACACTTAGAATGTAGAGTTCCTTACTCACTGAAAAGGGGGACACTCTATCTTATACTTAAACACATCTTGGAGAGTTGCAAAAAAAATATATATCTTTGAGAAAAATCAGCAGCTTAATACATATAACAAGCTGAAATTTCAGTGTTTTGTGAGGATTATTTTAGTGCAAAAACCTCGAGAAAAATAAAAAGATCCCTTAGGCAATTTGTGAAGTTGATAGCTACCAGTTTCAAGCATCTTTGTTGAGTTTTCTGGGTTGTCTTAACACTTGAGTTGCTGCTGTTTCTACTGTATTTGCTGCTGAATTTTTTGTTGCTGCACTGCTGTATTTTATTATTCTACAAACCAGGTAACTTTCAAATTCTTATATTGCAGATTCTTGATGATAATAAGAAGGATTTGATCCCGGTTTGGTTGATGGAACATATTGGATCTGATTTTATTTCAAGATGAATGTTATATTAGTATTATCATTATGTAAATCTGTTAAAGATTAGTTAAATTATCGTTTTCTTCTTTATATATGTGATTGAAATTGCATTCGGTTAAGATTGCTTAGTTTAAGGAAAAGATAAAGACCCCACTTTTAACCATGTTTGTTTAGTTTGGGCATCTTTTTTTTTCCGTGAGTTACTTTCATGGTTCATGTATAATTATCTAAGAAAAACTTCTAACTTCAAATATTTTGATGCTTTAAATTATAGTCAACATAATGTTATACTTAATATAGTTCTTCTCTTTAGCATTGAAGTATTACCGTTTTTTGTAGTTTTTATATTTAGTCATGATTTTTATGTTGTTAATGAGTGTAGTTTGATTAGTGCCATGTTGGTGTAGGTGAGTAGAAATATTATGTTAGTCTTTAAGAAATAAGTTGGTTAAGAAGATAAAAGATAATAATTAGCATGTAAGTTTCTTTTATGAAAAAAATAATTTTTAGTTTGGACATCAACGTAAGAAGCAATTTGGGCTTAGAAGAATACTTGTTATTTTGTGTTGTCTCGGTCATCGAGGCTCTTAAGCAACATGGACCAAATAAGCTAAAATTTGTAGGCCCAATGACAATAGAAAGTAAGATGGGCATTTTCTTTAAAACCAATAAATTGTCTTTTGTTAAATAAAATAAGTGGCCCAATACCATAAAAGTTTAACATAAGTTTACCCGGGTTTAAAGTCTTGCATTAGTGAAAATTATTTTTAATAATAATATTATTATTTTTTCAGTCGAACAAGTAATAAATATAAAAAAGAAGCGCTTTTTTTAATTAATTTAAGCGATAGGCAATTTTAGGCACGTTTGAGATATAGACCATGTGTTCATACACGGTCCTTGGTCGTTATTATTAATTTTTATATTAATAAAGTAGTCATATGTGCATTCCCGCTCCTTGACTCTTCAATATTAATTGTATTTAAACCATGTGTACCGACACGTTCTTTGTTTTAATACATATAATCAAATAAGGACCTTGTGTGCTTGCACGCTCCTAGGCCAAAATTATTAATTATTAAGCGGTACTAGACAATAGTAACTTAAGGCAAATAATACACACTTTATCCAAAAATAATTCAAGCCAAATTTTAGTCAATAAAAGCGACCGTGCTAGAACCACGGATTCGGAGAATGCCTTACACCTTCTCCCCGGTTAACAGAATTCCTTACCCGGACTTTGTTTTCGCAGACCAATAATAATAGAGTCAAATCTTCCTTTGATTAGGGATTCAAATAAAAGGTGACTTGGAACACCAACAAAAATCAATTTCAAGTGGCGACTCTGTAAATAAAATAATCGCTACTCAATTTTGTCACTTTAATTGAAAAAACTCTTTAATCCCCACAATATTACCTTGCGGGTAGAAAAGGGGGTGTGACAATATTAATTTTTTAATTCCTGCATTAATTGTTACATGCTACTTGAATTATGTGTCTTAATTGTTATTTGATATTTAACATATTAAATATTAAACTACCTATTTTCTCCCTGATTTCTATCATAATTTGCTATTTGACATTGTCTGTTTCATGAGTAAATCATAATTATTGTATGCTTGTTGTCTTATAATTTCATATTAATTATTGCATTTATTGAAAAAAATTCTTCTATAAGAATTGGTAAATGAATATACTGGAGGAGCGGGTTGCACGCCGCAACAGAATTGATTATAATGAATATATTGGAGGATCGGGTTGCACGCCGCAACAGACTTATTAAAAGTCTATATTAGAGAATCGGGTTGCACGCCGCAACAGACTTATTAAAAGTCTATATTGGAGGATCGGGTTGCACGCCGCAACAGACTTATTAAGAGTCCATATTGGAGGATCGGGTTGCACGCCGCAACAGACTTGATTAAAAATGAATATATTGTGAGAGCGGGTTGCACACTGCAATAGAATTGAATGTGAATATATTGTGAGAGCGGGTTGCACGCTGCAACTGAATTGATGGAAATGATAATTGGTTATGACTGTTGAGTTGGCTTCAATTATTATAAATGAGTTATTTAATTTATTTCTATTATTGTTGTTGTTTCTAATATTGCGTACATGTAATGTAAGTGACCCGCCTTAGCCTCGTCACTACTTCGTCGAGGTTAGGCTCAGCACTTACCAGTACATGGGGTCGGTTGTACTGATACTACACTCTGCACTTCTTGTGCAGATTTTGGAGTTGGTCCCAGCGGCGTACCATAGACTTGCTCGGATTTCAGCTATCAGAGGAGACTTGAGGTATAACTGCATGGCGTTCGCAGTTCTGAAGTCCCCGTCTACTTTACTTTAGCTGTGTGTTTGTTTTCAGACAACTTTATTTTATTCAGACCTTTATTTATATTTATTCTAGAAGCTCGTGCACTTGTGACACCAATTCTAGGATGGTATTTAGTCAGCATTGTTTTGATGGATTATTTCACTATATTTCAAACTTTGCTTCCGTATTTGTTTCCTTGTTATTAATAAATTTAAAATTATTTTTAAAATAGTTAATATTATTCTAACGTTGGCTTGCCTAACAAGTGAAATGTTAGGCGCCATCACGGTCCGAAGGTGGAAATTTCGGGTCGTGACAGGTTCACCGTTAACGGGCCACACCAGTGTACCCCTTTCATCTTATAAGTTTATTTTGTTAAATCTAAATTGGAATATGTTAGGTAAAAAAATTTACAGATTTAAGTAGAATTAAAGAAAACATTCAAGACAAATGTTTCCACTTGATATTACACAAAATGATTGCTCACTGAAATTTTAAAATTATACAATTTTATTTGAAAGAAAAATCGTATTTAAATTGTTTAACTTTAGAATTAATCAAATTGAGTTTCGGTAGAGATAGATCGTAGATTCACGTCAAATATATTTATAGCATAAATATTCTTATTCTATGATACAGTTTAAATGGTTATAATATATTATATACGCAGCTTATTCTAGAAGTTCTCTACTCATGCTAATAAAATAAGTATTTCGTTTCTACTCAAATAAAAAGGGAACATCTTTTTTCCCGTTAGTGTGTACATCAAGAATATTAATTTTTTTTTTTAATATGAACGCAATATTTACATTAATATAGATATGATTACTTAAACTATATTATTTTTCGCATATAAATTCGAAAGAAATATTTTATTATTTAGATATTTTTGCTATCGTAAAGATAAATCACATTTTTAGCTTATATTAACCGAGTGAAAAACTCATTAGTTTTTATCCTTATAGTACCTAAATTTCAACTTATGAACAAGAAGCTGGACGAAAAAGTCAGGGACAACTTATGTATCTAACTTTGTTAAAATACTCACAATTAAATGTAATAACAATCATATATAAAAATTAAATTATTTGATGATTGATTTCTTCAAATTGTATTATATGATAATTGATATTTTCGCTTGGAATTTACTGTATTAAAACTTATACTAGATGTTAACTTACATTACAATCAGGTGAGATATTATTTTTTCAAGCAACCAAATTATTTTAGAGAAAAAGAAATATTGTATCATTTAGTAAACCTTTTACTATGATTAGTTTGAAAAGTTCATCTCTAGAAACTCTTTATATAATAGCTATGTCAAATGTATAGTAAAGCATTTGAAAAAATACTTTGTGAATAGTTTGGTTCGCTCCTTTCTTCAAATGTTAGAAGTTTTACTTAGATAATGTGGCTTGCACATGTTTGTATATTTAATCTAGCTAAAGTGGGATGACAAATAGTATGATCTGCATTATACAATGACAAACAATATATGCTGCATTATTTCCCCCACTCCAAAATAAATATATGTCAGCTTTTCATATTTGATCCAAAATAATGTCATTTTAATAAATTAAAAACATATTTTTTTTTATAATCTTGCTCTAATAAATGATACTATATACAATATTTATAAGATTTTTCCATGTTTATTTGCATTTATAAGACAAATAATGGATAATTTCAGTCAAAAGATATTTTTATAATTACTAAGGGACGTTTGGTTACCGAAATAATGATACAAAATTCCGGTGTAAAGATTATATTTTTCTCATATTTAGTTGTTAGTATTAACTAATAGCGGAATAAAATTTTATACCAAAATCTTGGTATTAGCATAACTTGGATTTAACACAAATTGAAATTTGGATTATAAATAGTATAATACAAATTATTGGGCTCGCGCTAGCGCGGGGCCAATGGCATCTAGTGTGTATATATATATATAATTATAAAAGCATAAATAAAATATTGGATTATAAAAATAACCCTTTAATATTAAGCATAATAACTCACAATAAAAGGACATAATCGAAATTCTAGACATTAGCCTTGTAATCCTATTAGTTTTAGGACATAATACTACACGTTAGGAATCCTACATGATTACCTTTAGGAATCCTATTAGTATAATTATTTTCGGGTATAGATAGTAGCATTTGTAATTTTATTACTTTTAGGATATACTTCTTAAAAAATTTCTATTACCAATTTAATTTGAAAACGTGTTATATTATCCAAATCTATTTAGAAAGAGGAGAGCATATATTATTATAAAAGTACGAATATAATATTGATAGACTAAAATATTAAACAGAAGAACTCATAGGGAAAGGACATAGCTGTAATAACTTATTTTTTTGGATTACAATAACTTTTATGTTAATTTTTTTAATATTTAAGATTTTAAAATTAATACAATCTTGTCTATTGAATTCTTGTTAAAAATATGTAGGAAAGTTTATTATTCTTATTAATCCTCCATATTGGTAATACATTACCACTTTATAATATTCAATACCAAAAAAAAATTAATGCTAAACGGACTGCATAAAGCGTTGAAATTGAGAAACAATCCCCACGATAATATATTATTATATTATATGTGAACTGCTTTCCTACTCAAATAAATTTTTTTATTATTAATTTTTCATGTAATATAGAAAAATATATCAAGTTATTAAAGAACAACTAAGAAATGTTTTAAGAATATAAATGTGTGAGAAAAGAAAGAAAGATGTTGGTAAGAGCCAACACACTAATGATTTTGCAAACATAAAGATCTAAAAGTGAAATGTCATCGATCTTTTTACTCTTTGAAAATAAAATTTATGGTGGATAAAATTATAATCATGGTTAAATATTCAAACATTAGATGAACTAATATTAAGAATCTAAATCAATAGAAAATAAATTATATTTTATGTTAAAACCAAATAATTAAATCTTTTAATTAAATATTTAGCAAGAGAATCCAATTAAATTATTTTTTAAATTCATCATATGAGTAAAATTATTTTTCAAATTGAAAAAAAAAAAAAATATTATGAAGACATACAAGTGTTTGAGGAAGCACAATCAAAGCTAAATCCTAAACAAGAATAAGTTTTCAAGACTATATTATAAAAAAATCGATCCTGGTATAGCGGGATTATCCTTTGTAGATGCCTCCGGCGGAATCGAAATAATATTCCTATGTAATGCATTACTTGCAAATGTCATATCAAGAGGCATGATATTGTTAGCAATAAGAACAAGTGGTGTACCAGCAACGATTTTATTATGAGGTCGTACAACTCACTTTAAATTTGATATACCTCTTCAAATAACTGAAATAACCATCACAAATATATCAAATCAGATCAATAGTACTAAATTTATAAGGAAAACAAAAGTGATAATATGGGATGAAACGCTTTTGGCTAAGCATCAGACGATTGAAACAATCGCATAGAGTTTAAGAGATATATTGGATATCGATGAACCGTTTGGTAGAAAAGTAATAGTTTGGGAGGTGATTTCTGTCAAGTACGATCAGTAGTTCCAAAAATGACCAAAGCAGGAACTGTAAAAGCTAGCTTGCTAAAATTATACTTATGACCTCAAATGAAAAATATTCAAATGACAAGAAATGTAAAAGTAAGAAAAGATCCAACATTCAGTGATTTTTTGCTTCGTGTCGGAAACGAAGAAAAGTATCCAATAAAAGATGATTTGGTTCTTCTAGAACACTTGGTTATCAACCCCAATGGTAATAATAGTACATTTAATAAGGAAAATATTCTCATCATTAGATTAAAATATAATTTGTGCAAATTACATGATAGAAATTAAAGAGCTATTTTAGCTAGCAGAAATGAATATGTTGATCAACTAAATAAAAGGTTGATTGCTAAGTTTTATGGTAAAAATAAAATATTTTTCAGTTTTGACTCAACAGAAGATGATACCAACAATAACCACCAAGAAGAATACTTAAGTACTTTAATACCAATTGGCCTTATGCCGTACATGTTTGTTGTCAAGTTCATTATTTCGTACGTATGTTAGTGTCACCATATATATAATAAACTAAGTTAAAATTGATCTTCCATTGCATATAAGTTTATGCTCATCATGCTACTGAAAATTTAGATTCGTTGAATAGCTTATGTAATAGTACACATATGGTATATAGAAGTTTTGACAATAACGTCATACATGCAGAACTTATGATACTGGTCAATTTGCTTCAAAGTATGTGTTTATCCCAGAATTCAACTTTCGTCTTCCGAAACTAAAGAATATCCTTTTAAATTTGTGTGAAAATAATTTCAGTATGTTTATGTTTTGTAGTTATAATAAATAAAGTGTAATGACCCAACCGGTCGTTTTAACTTTTAAAACCCCGTTATCCTAAATAAAACTTCCCGTATGTGCTTTAAATGATTTATGACTTGTGGGATGGTTGGTTTGGGATTTGGAAGTGTTTGGGTTGAAATCGGAACAATTGGTTCCTTAAGTTGGCTTTAAAAGGCCAAGTTTGACTTTGGTCAATATTATGAGCATGTTTTGACAGTTTTGGTAGGTCCGTATCGTGATTTGGGACTTGGGCGTATGCCCAGAATCAAATTCTGAGGTCCCTAGTCCGAGATATGGAATTTTCGATGAAAAATTAAAATGTTTAAATTCAAATAGTGACCGGATGTCTAATTATGTGGAAACGACCCCGAAATATAATTTTTATGATTCCAACAGCTCCGTATGGTGATTTTGGACTTAGGAGCATGTTCGGAATTTTATTTGGAAGTTCCTAATTAAATTAGGCTTGAAATGGCTAAAAATAAGAATTTAAGTTTGGAAGTTTGACCGAGGAGTTGACTTTTTGATACCGGAATCGGAATCCAGTTCCAAAAATTTTCATAGCTCCGTTACGTCATTTATGACTTGTGTGTAAAATTTGAGGTCAATCAGAGTTGATTTGATAGGTTTCGACATCGAATGTAGAAGTTGAAAACTCTTAGTTTCATTAAGCTTGAATTGGGGTATGATTCATGGTTTTAGTGTTGTTTGATGTGATTTAGAGGTTTGACTAAGTTCGTATGATATTTTAGGACTTGTTGGTATATTTGGTTGAGGTCCCGAGGGCCTCGGGTTAGTTTCGGATGGTTAACGGATCAAAATAAATTAGACTTAAAAGCTGCTGCAGTGTTTCCTCTTCTGTTGGATATTCTGAGCTGATATCGAGCCCGGGTATCGAGCCCAGGGTTGACGAGACTCAGACTCAAGCTTGAGATCGAAGCCACGATCGAAGGTCCAGCTCGAGGACATGAATCGAAGGTAAGGCTCGAGGGCAGGATCGAGACCCATGCTCGATGCCCTGATCGAAGGCACATGCTCGATTCCCTGATCGAAGGCCCAACCTCGATGCCCTGATCGAAGGCCCATGCCCGATGCCTTGATCGAAGGCCCATGCTCGATGCCCTGATCGAAGGCACATGCTCGATGCCTTGATCGAAGGCCCAACCTCGATGCCCTGATCGAAGGCCCATGCTCGATGCCCTGATCGAAGGCACATGCTCGATGCCCTGATCGAAGGCACATGTTCGATGCCCTGATCGAGGTCCAGGCTCGAGCCTGTGATCAAAGCCGCGATCAAGGCCCAGTTCGAGGACCAGTTTCGAAGGCTGCTGGGCAGTTTTATAAAAAGAGGGCATTCGTCCCATTTGTCATTTTTGACGAACTTGAGCTTGAGCAGAGGCAACTTTTGGCAGATTTTCAAGGGAAAAACATTGGGGTAAGTGATTCTAACTCGGATTTGGTCTACATATACAAAGTATATCATTGTTTTCACCATACATTAGTGTTTTGAGATTTAAATGTGGAAAATTTTTAGAAATCTCATAGAAACGAATTTTTGAGATTTCGGTATCGATTCGGAGTCGGATTTGAGTGAAACTGGTATCGTTGGACTCGTAATTGAATGGGTTATCGGATTTCATAACTTTCGCCGGATTTCTAGATGTGGGCCCCACGGACGAAGTTTTAATAAATTTCGGAATTTTTATTAAAAATGTAGTATTTTCTTATAGAATTGATTCCTATAATTTTTAGTGATTGTATCGAATTATTTTGGCTAGATTCGAGCCTGACAGAGTTGGATAATCGTGAAAAGGCCTTATAGTGGATTAAATTGGAGCAAGACGAGGTAAGTCTCTTGTCTAATCTTATGAGGGAAAAATTACCCCATAGGGATTAAATTGAATAATTATTGATAATTGCGGGGGCTACGTACGCACGAGGTGACGAGAGTCCGTGCGTAGCTACTATTAATGCTAAAGTCCGGGTAGTTTAGGACTCAAAGCATGAACTACTTGTGTAAATTCCTTATTTAATTAATATTATTTGATATATATATATATATATATATATATATATATATATATATATATATATATATATATATTGTGAATTGTTAGATCACAATATTAAAGGATGGAAAAAGTTATATGTTTGATTTTCTGTTTAAAATTAATTAATTATTAAAAGAAACTATTCTTCCTTCCGAATTTATCTCATAATAAATATATTCTCCTTCCGGAGGTACATAAGAAAATGTCCTCCTTTCTTGTGGAGCGGGCCGAAAGCCTCGGCAGGATAGACGCATCTATGGATCGCGCATGTCCCTCGGCAGTATACACGACACTCTGGATCGGCTCGTACGTCATCGGCAGAAATCATGCTTAATAATAATAATAATTACATGATACTTGGACAGTTTATTAAGCTTGTAAAGCTATTTGATAAATTGAAAATTTATTGAAATTGAATTGCAGTTTGTAAAGCTATTTGATAAGTTGGATTTATTATTTGAATTGAAGGAATTTAATTAATATATTGAGAATTATTGAAATTGAAGGAATTTAGTTACTTCTGCTGGTTCAATCAAATTATTGTTAACTCTGTGAATCACGTTGATATAAATATTTTTATTTTCATGATTATTTAATATTATTGACCCATAGTGAGTGTCATAGTCGGCCATCTCGTCTCTACCTCTTCGAGATTAGGCTTGATACTTACTGGGTACACGTTGTTTTCGTACTTATACTGCACTTGCTGCACATTTTATTGTGCAGGTATATATATGTATAGCGGCCTTATGGGCGCAGAGGTGTGGTTAATAATTGTGGGGATATAGGTGAGTTGCATTCTATATTACGATCCGCAGCTGGCAGAGTCTCCTTCAGAGTTATTATATTTTTCTGTCTATTTTGTATTCTAGACAGATGCTGTATTTTATTTTAATTCCCTAGTAAATGCCCATGCACTTGTGACACCGGGTTTTGGGATGATTATGGGTTGCACTATATTGAAAATTTTTAAAAATATTAGTACGTATTTTGTAAATGTCATCTTCTGCTATTTAATTGAGGGGAACAACTATGACTTCAAAAATCTTAAAATGATAATTTATTTAGTATTTATTGTTGGCTTGTTTGACAGCGATGTCCGGCGCCATCACGACCTATAAGTGAAATTGGGTCGTGAGATAAAGCATAAGGACAAACATCCTAAATATTGAACTATATTTACCACAATAGTAATCAAAGCATTAGAAGGAAACATATATAAAAAATATTGTCTATAAAGAAGTGTTCGGTAAGATACCATCACATTAGATACCTTTAAACTACAATACTTAATTATCTACTTAATATGACTAAAATTGATCATTTATTTAATTAAATTTTATTATTTCTTCATATAAATAAATATTTAAACCATCATGTGTCATTTATTAACGTGCAATGCACGTTTATATATATATATATATATATATATATATATATATATATATATATATATATATATATATATATATTCTTGCATGCATGCATCTATTTCCTACACAAGTTTCAAGAATGTGCTAGGAATTGTATGCATGTGTCTTGCTAGGAAATTTAATGCTCGACTATCCAAGGAGTAAGTTGTTTTTAAACCCAATTAAAAGATTAAAAAAAAGACTCTTCAGGAATAAATTATACTACTACAGATTTTATTAAATATCTGACATAAGAAACAAGTGGCCCCACCTTGAGAAGGAAAAAAATTAAAAGAGAAGTGATTTATTACATCTGATTTTCTCCCACTTTGACTAGTAAGCATAAGCAAGTTGTACCGGAGATTGAGTCAAAGAAGACGGGCTAGTTGATTTTTAGAGGTTTTGACTAATATTGTCATTTATCTTTGATGGTAGGTCTATTTTGGTCCCTCAAATATAACATTGAGCATATTTAGTCCCTTAAGTATGCTAAAGTGGAGCACCTTTAGTCTCACAGACACAATATATTCAAAAACTAACGGTGTTACCCAACTCTGATTCATAAAGCAAATCTTCTGCTCTAAAGCAAAATGTTTCCTCTCATTTTATTGGATAACGCAAATTATCACTTTAATTCCTCATTTTTAGATAATGCCTTCTAAAATTTTGATCTTGAATATATCTCATTCTCTACCAGTTTTCAATGAGAAAATGACACTGTATAACGGCTGTTAAAATAATAGCCGAAAAATGTATAAAATTTGTAAATTGTTTTGTGTATATATATACATTTAAAATTTTCGGTTGATTTTTCCAAAAAAAAAAGTTAAAATTTGAAAACAATAGAGCTGCCAGGATCACTTCTAGGCATATTATTGAAGCAAACGAATAACCAGGTTGTATTATCATTTTTAGCCCGTGTCAAAAATTATTTACATCTAGTAGCGGAATAAGTATATAAAGTTGGTATATTTTTTGTATATTAACATACAAATATATATATATATATATATATATATATATTTTTTTTATATATTTTTTCGGCTATTATTTTAACAGCGGTTATACAGTGTTATTTTCTCATTGAAAACTGGCAGAGAATGGGATATATTCAAGATCAAAATTTTAGAAGATATTATCTAAAAATGAGGAATTAAATTGATAATTTGCATTATCCAATAAAATTAGAGGAAACATTTTGCTTTAGAGTAGAAGATTTGCTTTATGAATCAGAGTTGGGTAACACCGTTAGTTTTTGAATATATTATGTCAGTGAGACTAAATGTGCTCCACTTTAGCATACTTAAGGGACTAAATATGCTCAGAGTTATATTTGAGGGATCAAAATAGACCTACTCTCAAAGATAAGGGACAATATTGGTCAAAACCTTTGTCAGTGAGACTAAAGATGCTCCATTTTAGCATACTTAAGGGACTAAATATGCTCAGGGTTATATTTGAGGGACCAAAATAGACTTGCCCTCGAAGATAAGGGACAATATTGGTCAAAACCTCTTGATTTTTATACCAAAAATACTAAATAAATCTATATCTATCTATATTATTATAAAAGTACAAATATTTTATGCTAAATATTGAACGACTAAAATATCCCTAAATTGTTGATCGACTTTTATGCTATTAAATATTTATGTAATTTAGGGATATAATTATAAATAACTCAAGAGTAGAATTCTTTTCGATTTGAATTACACACACGTCGATCCTAAGAAGTTGTTATTTGGTAGGACTCTTGGATTTAATTTTTTGAACTGCTACTGCTTACTTTTTGGACAGACTTTTATGCTTTCTTTATATTATTCTTATTCTTAATATAAATTTGCAAGCTATTTTAGAAGAAATGAATATAACAAGAGTTCTACTGAAATACTACTTCTGATGAAATAGATTTCTTATTGGAAATTAGTTTGGCTGTGATTTGGATCTTTTGTTGTAAGTTTTCTTTAGTTTATCTTAGGTTTTCTTGTATTTATTATATTTTTACTGTTTTACAAAACAGATAATGATCTGATAAATAAATTAACAAATAATCAAAAAATATATACTAAAGTAAAATAAGATATTAATCCTATCAAGTCAAATTTAACCGACTAATTTTATATCATTCGAGAGCTGAATTATTTTATATAAATAGTTTGATGTTAGATAAAATTGTAATATTTAAAGCATCAAGTCAACTTCCAGCACCAAGCTCATGTGGAAAGGCAACTTCTAGAATCTCACACATTTTTTAAAATTAAATAAAAATTTACTTATTTATATTCTTCCCTTATTTGAATTGCATAGACTCTTAAATGATAGAACTTTCAATTTTTATTATCGAATATTATGAGTCCCAAATTATTTGAGGTTAAGAATTGTGTCTCCAGCTTCAGTGCGTTGAGGCAATGTTAGAGAATGACTTTTAAATATGTTTATGGTTTCCTAATAAAGAACATGAATTAGAGTATTTATCATAAATGCAATAACTTTTATATTAATTTTTTAAATGTTTAGGACTTTACACTCCGCTAAATTATTTATTAAATTCTTTCTATTTTGGGAAATTTTAATATTTAATATTTTAAAATAAACTAAAAGTGTAATTACTTTATATGAATTACTTTCTTAATTGAAAATAAACATAATTGTAATTCTTTCCATGCTACTGCTAATATTCAAACATGGGATACCTAAACATTAAATTTGAGTCAACGAAAAATAAATAGTCCCTTAAAATGTTGAGGTCAAATAATTAAGTATTTAAATTAAATTATTAATGAAAGAATCCAATTCAATCATTTTCAAAATTGATCATATAAGTAAAATTATCTATACTATATTAAAAGCACGAAGACTCTTAGCGAAAGATCATTCGCCTTTTTTACCCTTCAAAAATAAATTTTACATTGGATAAAATTTTAATTTAATAATTTTTCTAATATTTAGGACTTAGAAATAAACTACAATTATGGTTATGAATTCATTCTTTATTTGAAATATGTAAAATATTCTACCATTTAAGACTCTAAAATCAAATTAAATTTTAACTCTTATAAACAATTCCTTATTTAAACTAGGTTTGTTATTTTTGTCTTTTCCCCTAGATTTTTTCCCCACGAAAGTCCTAGCTAATTTATACTTTTTGACGGATTCTTGATCAAGAGCATCTCCAAAGGAAGCAAAATAGGTGTTGATAAGTTAGGAAAATAATGTTACTGCGAGTTTGCTAAAGCCTTTAATTTGCTCATGCAAAGCATATTCTAAGACTGATAACAGTATTATATTGATTTAAAATTGAAGTCCTTATAAAAAATTTAAGGTACGTCCAGCTATTTTTATTTCAAAATTAAACTCTTTTATTTTCTATATATCTTGCATATTATGAAAACAAAAGATTTTTGTTTAGTTTGACGACATGTTTATAGTTAGTAGCGTGTTTTTTTAGTGCCATTTGTTATTCAATTTAGCTGATTTATTTCAATAAATATTTATTCGGAATGGATTGTATCTTTGTGAAATTTAGTGTGACATGTACCAAATTAGTAAATTCGTTTAATGAGTGAAGGTATTACTAAATTTAGTTTGAGTATTGCATGCAGCTAATCATATTTCATATTACAATTGGAGTGAAATTTGTCGAACCAAAGCGGGTTGCACAGAGCATATTGTTAAGGAGATTTTTAACAAGTTAATTGTCACGACCCAATTTAGGATCATGACCGGCACTTAGGAGCAAGTGCCCCCAAGTAAGTCTCATCGGTATTTTACAGAAAATCGGACAGAATTTCCCCTGTTTTTGGACTATTCCAAAAATTTCCCTGTCTCAAATCAACAACCAACATCCTAATATCAATTCAAACAACAATAACTTTATCAATTAACCAAAACAAATAAGGATTCTAGTAAATGGAGCAGCAACAACAAAACACTGAGAAGACATGTACAACTCATTCATCGTAGAAAAAGGCTGTATATACAAATTAGAGACAAGAATCAAGAAATACACTACTAGCATGTTTTATTGATAAAATAATCTTCTTTACATTTGTCTTGTGATGATTGCAGTTTGTCGTGAATGGGAAGCTCGTCAAACCAATATGATTGGTGGAATATGGTAGTGTAGTTGGTCACAATTTTGCCAAAATGCCTATGATTAGAGTGAAAGTGAAAATGCTATCTATGCTATTCTAAACATGTTCCTCATATGTCTACCACTTCTACAGTTCAGCACTACTCAATTTCTAATACTTCAGCATTCTTTCTTCAGAAATGGAACTTCTGTATTGTTCGCTTATTGCTTGTATAGAGATTTACACATAGGCACCACAACAAGAGAATAAGAACTCTTAATGGAGGAAATCAAGTTACCTCTTGAAAGTAACAAGTACATAGAAACTTTACAGTTATCAGGCCCTTAGCTTTCCCTTCAGTCTTGAACAACAGACTCTTGATGTCATATCGAGCCAACTCTTCGTGTCCATTAAGAATGTGAAGTAGGCATTCCTCCAAGAACGGTTGACAATTAAAGAGCCCAAGATTCCCCAAAATGCAACAAAGAAACCCAACACCATGGATATATAAAACTCTAGAGATGGAAAATCCTCGCCATCATCATCATGTTCTTGGGGATTCATGTTACTGCTATGATCGATACGTGGACTAGGAGGTGCATATCCGGGACATTCTTGGAGAGGAGGGCCGCAGAGTTGAGCATTACCACTATATGATGAACTCTCAAAACTTTGCAGTTGAGTGCTTGATGGAATTCTTCCTGATAAGTGGTTGTTTGACAAGTCCAACACACTAAGAAAAGTCAAATTAGCAAGGCCCTTAGGGATCATACCAGAAAGCTGGTTTCTTGAAATGTCAAGTGACTCCAACATCTTCATTTGGCCTATTCCTTCAGTGATACTTCCATTCAGATCATTTCTTGAAAGGTTCAAAGATTTCAATCCTCTCATTTCAGCTATCTCTTTAGGAATACCTCCGACCAATTTATTACTTGAAAGATCAATAGTCTTCAGATATAATAAAGGATTCTTGTACTCAGCCTCCTGGTTTTTCCATTGAACCAATAAATTTCCTATGTACAAGTATGAACGAGGAATATAGTCATACTGGACTGAAAAATTCATTGACTCACCAGAACCATTTTCTTGATGCAATAAAGTAAAATTGTTGAAGCATTGTGGAATTTTCCCAGATAATCCATTTGCTGAAAGGTCCAGTATCTGAAGAAATTGAAGCTGACAGATAATTGATGGTATGCCGCCATAGAATTTGTTGAACCGTAGGCTTAGAATGCGCAAGTTGAGTAGATCAGTACCTATCCATGCTGGGATTCTTCCTGTCAACTTATTCCCTCCAAGATCCAAGATTTGCAATAATTGACATTGTGAGAAAGAAGGCAACATCCCGCTAAAACTGTTCTGGCGTATGTATAATGCCTTCAAACTTTCCAAGGAACTTAATGACTGTGGAAGTTTTCCAGAGAAATTATTATAGGCTAGATTAAGAACAACTAGATTACTCATATTCATCCAACAATCAGGAAGTTCTCCTGAAAATTGGTTGTGTGATAAGTCAAGGGAAGTGGCAGCTCCTGTTGTACTTTTACAAATGGAAGAAGTGGATCCGGAAAACTTATTTTTATGTAGGTAAAATATTCGCACATTGGTAGGAACTTGTGGCAAAGGTCCTGAAAAGTTGTTAGAACTTAAATCTATAACCATGTAGTCTTGTTTATTCACTATCAACTCAGAAACTCTGCCACTGATATGGTTGTTAGAGAGATTCAGAATCTTTAAATTGAGAGGAAGATCAGAGAACCAACTTGGTAGCGCATCTGATAGATTTGCAAGAGAGATATCAAGAACAGTATAGTTGTTTTGACTTTGAAGCCACTTGGGGAAAGAAGGTCCCAAATTGCAAGATGGAAGGTTTATAACTTGAAGCTGAAAAGGAGGAAGCCAATCGAAGCTCGTCTTCAAAGCCAACGAGTTGAACGATAAGTCCAAATCCACTAAACTGGAGAGGTTTGAAAGGTGAGACTCAGTGATTGTACCCTTCAGGACATTGTAAGAGGCATCAAAACTTTCCAAGTTTGATAGTTGTCCCATACTTTCTGGTAATCCTTCCAGTCTATTGGACGAGACGTCCAAAATTCTAAGCTGTGATAGTTTTCCAATACCTTGTGGTATCCTCCCTTGAAATTGATTAGATCCAAGATGCAACTCTCTCAATGATGGAAACAATGCTAAATCTGGTAATGGCCCTCTCATTTGGTTATCAGACAAGTCTAGATACTCAAGACTCGAAACTTGTCCAAATCTTTCCATGAAAAAACCATTCAGCACATTGTTCTGCAGGTATAATCTCTTTAAGGCTGAAAATCTTGTGACATTAACCAATGAACCAAACATTGAGTTGTCGTTCAACCCCAAAACCTCAAGTGTTTTCCTACTGCCTGATAACCTAAGAAACAACTCAGGAAGCCATTGGTATGTCCGAGTGTTAGACATGTCCAGATAACGTAAACGTGTCAAATTCCCAAAAGAACTGGGAACCCCAACACCTTTAAGATTAAATTGATCAGCAAGATTGAGATGCTCAAGATACATCAAG
Source organism: Nicotiana tomentosiformis (assembly GCF_000390325.3). Taxonomy (NCBI): domain Eukaryota; kingdom Viridiplantae; phylum Streptophyta; class Magnoliopsida; order Solanales; family Solanaceae; genus Nicotiana; species Nicotiana tomentosiformis. The sequence continues at coordinate 25,520,082 of NC_090822.1, forward strand.
CTCCCAAAGCGATCATCAATTGGACTGTCCAGCTGATTATTGGAGAGGTCTATGCTAGCTAAGCTTGTGCTAAAATTGAATAACCAGCTATATTCAGCTGAAGAAGAAAACTCATTACAACATAAATGAAGAACAGAAAGAGAGATCAAAGAAGAATTGGCTAAATCAGCTGGAGATGGAACGAATTTAGATAGACCACAAACACTCAAGTCGAGTTCTTTCAGTGAAGGTACCTTTGTTATCTCTTGAAACCAATTGCTTGCTTGGAAGTCGTTACCACCTAGACGCAAGAACTCTAGGGAGGAGAGATGAGAAAGCCACCCAAGGTCCTTTACTATTAGCTGATTATTGTTCCCAAGATCAAGAATCCTCAAAGAAGTTAGATTCTTTAACTGTGTAGGAACTACACCAGAAAAATCTGAAGATGAGAGGTTCAGATACTCTAGTCTCTTAAGAGAGGATATAAATCTTGGTATTTCACTTCTGTCAAATCCATTTACACTGAGGTCCAAGTAATTCAGATGCTGCAACTCAAGTAGAGAAGGACTAAGTTTACCTGTCAATATTGGAGCAAAACAAGCATGGCCTGGACATGAAACCTCACTGTGAAGATCAAGAACAGTTACATGACCACTTCTTTTGTCACATTCAATACCCTTCCATTTGCAGCATTCTTTTTTATCTTCTTCATCACCCCATGTTGATAATCGATCAAAATCATCAACAAGGCCTCTTTTGAACTCAAGAAGAGCATCTCTCTCCTTTTCTATACACATGGTTTTGTTAACTTCTCTTGAAGTTAATCCAAAAGCTGTCTGTAAGAGCAGTAAAGACCAAGTAACAAGGAAATGATCTAATCTTGGATATTTCCTTATATCCATTGTTTTTTACTTGAAGCTATGAGCATGAAACAACAAAGTTCTTTATATTTCTGAAAGTCTTAGCCTATTCAACTAACATTAATGGTTCTTGTATGCATCTATTTTCCTAGTCAATGACAACTTTCAAAGTCATTTGTCTACACTTGTATTTGACTAATTAGGAAACACAATGCTTGACTATCCAAGATTTTAGGTTCTTTTCAGACCCAACTTAAAGATATAAGATAAAGACGTGCTAGCAATAAATTTTACAGATTTTAATAATACAACCAACTTAAGTTTGACATCAAAGACAAGTGACCCCACTTTGGGAAGAAAAAGATTTAACAAAAATTATTCTTTACATCCAATTTTCTTGCACTTTGACTAGTAGCACAAACAAGTTCATGGAGTCAAAGAAGACGGAGTATTTGACTTTTTTACCAAAATACTAAGTAAAGCAAAATGGCAGAACGGCTCAACTTTGGTTCTCTGAAAAGTTGAAAGGTTATCAAAATTTTCACCTTTTGAAACTTACACTTACACACTAAGTTGTTCGGGCACGGATGCGGGCGTCCGATACGGATATGGAGATGTAAATTCTAAAATACGGGGATATGGATTCTAGTACGGATACAGGTGCGCAGAGATCCGGCTCAAATAATTCAAAAAATTAAAATATAAAAATATCTCTAAATTATGAGAAATTTTGTGGAACACCTACTAATAGCTTGTAAAGTGTGAATTTGTTTTTTATTCTCAAGTTGTAAATAAGTAAAAGATCAATTTCCAAGATAAGGTATGTTATTTTCTTCGAATCAAATTGTATATCGTCTCGAATATTTTTGTCCGTGGTGGTCAAAGTACCCAAAAACGTTTGACAAGATCCGGTACAGATCCTATACTCACACCAATACTAGTATTGTGTCGACACGGGTGCGGCACCTAAACTGCCATGTCGGAGCAACATAGCTTATACATTAAGACGAGTAATCTAGTAGTATTACTAGAATTTTTTAACACAAAATGTGTGCATTCAACTGTCTCATTCTCTCATTCCTAAATTCTATTAACTTTATTCTTGCTGCTTTGGAGGAAGTACTAAGTTCTTGGTTTTTCATGTGTTTGCTGCAGTGGTAAATTCTTCTTGTTACTGGAGATGACTCCAATTATTTACTTATGCTTGAAAGCTTAAGCTAGCTTAGAAAATATGCCTTTGGGATCTATATATCATAGAGTGGTTTTACTAGAAAGAAGCTGCTCTTAATTGCAAGCCATCCATAGAATATTCAAATATAGCAATAACATTAAAAGCAAAGCAACTTTCAAGAAAAAAGATGAAAGGTTGTCTCTTGACTATGAGTAGAATACAAACTCAGTCATCAGGCCCTTAGCTAAAGATGGAGCAACTTCTAATGTACATTTAACCACTTGAAATATGCTGTCCTCCAAGAATTGTTGAAGAACAAAGAGCCTAAAACTCCCCAAAATGCAATAATAAAACCCAACGCCATCGATATATAAAACTCTTTAGATAATAACTCATCGTCATTTTCTTGAGAAGTACTAGCATTGCTGTCATAACCAACTTGAGGATTAGGAGGGGCAAATGTAGGACACTCTGGAAGAGGACGGCCACATAGCTGAATATTCCCACCATAAGTTGAGGAATCAAAACCTTGCAATTGAGTGCTCAACGGTATTCTCCCTGACAAGTTGTTATTTGACAAGTCCAACACACTAAGAAACGTCAAATTAGCAAGGCCTATAGGGATTTTCCCTGAAAGCTGGTTTCTTGACAAGTCAAGTACCTCTAACATCTTCATTGTACCAATTCCTTCAATGATATTTCCTGTCAAATTGTTTCTTGATAGGTTCAACGATAGCAATGCATTCATTCGGCTAAAATCTTTAGGGATCTCACCAACTAGTTCATTGCTAGAAATATCGATGGTTTTTAGTAGCCACAAGGTACTCTGGTACTCTGACTCTTTGTTTTTCCACTGGACTAATGCATTGCCATGGTACAATACACCAACTCGAGGAACATAAGGATCAAAGTCATAGCTCACACTTGAACCATCTTGCAAAAGTTGCAGTGAGGTGAAATTGCTGAAACATTGTGGAATTGTTCCAGATAAATGGTTGCCAGAAAGGTCCAGTATTTGAATAGATTGAAGCTGACATATACTTGGAGGAATGCTCCCAGAGAATTTGTTGAATCGAAGGCTCAGAATGCCCAAATAAGGTAACTTAGTCCCTATCCATTCTGGGATTTTTCCGCTCAATGTATTTCTTCCCAAATCCAAGACTTTCAAACCTTGGCAATTCTTCAAAGAGGCAGGGAACTCTCCACTTAAATTATTCTTACGCACATATAGAGAGCTCAAGGCCGTTGAAGAACACAAAGAGTATGGAATGCTTCCAGATATACGGTTATTGGCTACATTAAGGATCATTGGAACAGACATGAGGCTCCAACAATCAGGAATCTCTCCGGACAAGAGATTTTCTGACAAGTCAAGGATTGTGGCTGAACGAAGTTTACATATGGAGTTAAGTGATCCAGAAAACTGATTGTTGTTAATATGCAAATCATAAGCAAATTTAGGAAATATTGGTAAGGGCCCTGAAAAATTGTTATAACTGAAATCTAAGACAAAGGAACCAAGATTATTGGCTGACAAGTCTTGTATCTTTCCACTGATTTGGTTGTAAGAGAGATTCAAATATGATAACATGGGAGGCAACTTTGAAAACCAACTAGGCGTGGTGTCCGAGATACTATTAAGAGAGATATCCAGAATTGAGTAGCTATTTTGAGTTTCAAGCCATTTTGGAAAAAGAGGCCCAAGATTACAAGATGAAAGGCCGATAACTTGTAGTTGAAAACATGGAACCCAATCAAGGCTAACATTCCAAGTCAAGGGGTTGAAAGTCAAATTTAAACTTTTCAGGTTGCAAAGGTTGGAAAGATGGGATTCAGAGATTGTACCTTCTAACAAATTATAAGGAGCATCAAAACTTTCAAGGTTGAAAAGCTTCCCTAAACTTTCCGGTAAGCCTTGCAGTCTATTGAAAGAGACATCCAAGATTTTGAGCTTGTGAAGTTGCCCTAAACCTTGTGGCATCTTCCCATTAAAATGATTACCCCCCAGACGCAACTCTTTCAGAGATGGAAATAATGCCAAGTCTGGTAATGGCCCTGTCATTTGGTTATTAGACAAATCAAGATATTCAAGACTGGAAATTTGTCTAAAGCTTTCGTGGAAAATGCCATTCAGTAAATTGTTTTGTAGCCTCAATTCCCTCAAGGATGAAAATCTAGTAAGATTAATCAATGAACCAGTTAGTGCATTGTCCTCAAAAAACAAAAATTCAAGTGATCTATTACTCCCTGATAAGATATTAAGCAACTCAGAAAATGGTTGACTTAAGTTATTGGATCGTGCATCAAGAGAGCATAAATGACTTAAATTCTCAACAGACTTTGGTATCCCACCTTGAATACCACTTCCATATAGCCTAAGATGTTCCAAAGATTTCAAGTACCCAAAGGCACTAGCAATTTGACCTAAATCATTGCCCGAAAGATCTAGGCTAGTAAGACTAGTGAAGTTATATAACCAACTATTTATTGCAGGAGATGAATATCCATTATAGGAGATGTCAAGAACGGAAAGACCAGAGGAGGAAATATTTGCTGATACAAATGATGAAGGAATGATTATGGGGAGTTGACAGGAAGATAAATGCAATTCCCTCAAATTAGGGAGCCTGATTATCTCCTGTAACCAATTTGTAGCTTGCACATAGGATGCACTCAAATCTAAGTACTCCAAATACATTAGATGAGGAAGCCACTCAAGGTTCTTGCATGTTAAAGAATTGCCACCAAGATCAAGAGCCCTTAAGTAGGTAAGATTTTGGAGCTGAGTGGGAATTAGACCAGTGAAAGGATTGTAACTATATGAGAGATTTAAGTACTCTAGTCTTTTGAAGTATCCAATAAATCTTGGTATTTGGCCACCAAAATCATTGAAACTAAGGTCCAAGTACTTCAAATACTGCAACTTAACCAATGAAGAACTGATGTTACCTCTCAATGTGAGATCCTTAGTACCATCAGGATTGGATTCAATACTCCCACGAAGATTGAGGACGAGTATATGGCCAGTTGTGTTACTGCATTTCACACCCCTCCAAGAACAACATTCCTCATTATCTTCGCCATTTTCCCATGAAGAAAGCAGATTATTTTCGTCTATGAGACCTCGTTTGAACTCGAGAAGAGCTTCCCTCTCCTTCTTTATGCACAAAACTCTTGCACTTGGTGTTGATCCAAAAGCTAAGGTTTGATGCAGGATAGTTGATAGACAAATCAGAAGCAAATAAATTGGTTTGTAGTGTTCTTTGGTATCCATTTTTTTTTTTGCTTGTTTGTGAAAGAGCATATGCAAGTAGCAAATGAGGACTTGAATGTGAGGAAAAAGGAGTGTCCACTCCTTTATATATACATTTTGAAACAAAGTCAACTCTACCCTCAATTGTAAAATGTATTTATTAAGCAATTTTCAATAAATGTATTCAAGACTTGAGGACTAGCTGTAGAGTCAAGTAGAATAAAAAGAAATCAACTGTCTAAGAAACATGCTTTAGGAGCTGGAAAATAAAAGTAAGTAACCAATCATGCTATAGTGGAGTATTATTTTTGGATTTCAAGAAATTTCCAAGTCTTCCTTAGATTTTTTCCTAAAGTCAAAAATACAGATAGATAGAAGAGTACCCTTGTGGCTGTAGAGTAAACTCCAAGGTCAAAGATGTTGAAATTGTATACAGAGATATAGATACCTTCCTTTTTTCTTTAATTATTGATCTTTTTTTTTTCTTTTGTTTGCCCATCTAAAAGCAGGAAGAGAGTCCACTAGTTATAAAACTCTTAAAGATAAAAGATTTAATTTTCACTGGACCTCTTCATTTCATAATTTTCTGTAATCCGAATAAAACTTATCACACCAATTCAGAAAATAGTTGATAAAATGCAAGTGTGATTACAGTATTAAAACACTAATAAGGCTAATGACTGTACTTTCTCAATAGGAAAGTATAGAAGCTAACAACGACAAACAGGGGCGGACACACCCTTTCCCAAGCAGTGTCGTGACACTGCTTGTCATTATAGTTATTTATTCCTCTGTTCATTTCTTCAAATGCTGACACCGCTTATGAAAAATCTTGCATGCGCCACTGACAACAAATATCCATGTAAACATACAATATTATCATCTAATTTTAACATGAACAAAGATTCATAAAACTTATTTTGCTAAGTATTTTACCTAGATTTGTCATTCTTTATATGGAAGGGTAGGACGAGGTAGGGTAAAAACATGAAAGATGCTCAACGGGAGGGCCAGGCAGGTAAAACTTTTAGCTGGTTAAGGCTTTCCTTTCCCTGCCTCGGCCTGTCCCATTTACATCCCTAAGATGAGAATTTCAGGTGCTCTAGTCTCTTAAGGCTGCCAATGAAATGTTGGAATTTGACTTCTACCAAAATCATTCACACTAAGTTCCAAGTACTTCAATTGAAGTGCTGATACTCAAGTAATGAGGGACTGAGTTACTTGTCAATCTTGGAGCAAAACCAGCATTGGCTGAACAAGAAAACTTATTGTGAAGATAAAGACATATAACATTTACCAATTCTGCTGTTACATTTGATGCTAACTGACAAAGTCATAACGGAGTAATGCGAAACCTCGTTTAAAGTACTCGAGAAGGATCTAAATTTCTCTCTGCTCTACGGAATCATTTAAAGGGCAGCCCGCCCGTGTTCATGCAGTTTCTGGGAAAGGGCCGCACCCTCAAGGGATGTGATGTAGACAAACCTAACCTAATACAAGCTTGCTTTCACGGTTCGAACCCGTGACCTACAAGTCACATGGTTACAACGTTAACATTGCTTCAAGGCCCCCTTCTCTCAATAGAATCATTTACTCCATGAAAAAAAGATTTGAACCAAAGAAACAAATAATGAACACCTATCCATTAATTGGACAAAGATAAATTGGAAATAAAGAACAATGACAGTAACATAACAGCATCTTCCAACTTCCCCCATCTTCCCACCAATCCCTAGTAAACCCAAAAGTAGAAAAAATAAAAAGTTAAAGAAAACAAACAAGAAGGAGAAATCTGGCATATATATATATATATATATCATTTCTGAGAAGCTTCTAAAACATTAAACACCAACTTGAGTTCCTCCATCAGTTTTATCTCCTTCACAATTGTTCAGCCCTAGCAACAATGTTCTAGTACTAGGGCTGAACAACAGCTGAAGGAGATAAACAGGGATGCTGAAAACACTAGACTATCCTTTTCCTGAGCTAACCAGCCTAATATACTTTGCAAAGAACAGAAAATGAAAAGGTAAGATAGGAAGTTATAGAAAATGAAAGGTTTTTGAAAAATGACAGGTTGGCTGGTTGTGAGGCTCAAATTACAGCAGAGTCAAATACATATTTTTTTTTCTTCTATCCAAGCCTTGTGTATAGATCCAAGCATTGTGCATAGAGTTAACTCATATTTGTTGCTTGCATAAGGTGACAGGTATACTGTGCAATTAGTCGAGCTGCACGCAAGCTAGTTCGGACACCACCGTTATAAAAAAAAAAAAAAAGACAGGTTTTCATCTTCTTTATCTTTAAATGAGTAATGAATTTAGACACTATACTTTTTGTGTAATCGATAAAAAAGAATTAGCATTATGTAACTCATAAGTCCTCGTGTGTACCTAAAATAATAATGAGAGGAATTAATGCAATTAATTTTAGGGGAAATGCGGGTTGTTTAAGAGAAGTATTCCACTATATAGTTTCACTATCACTTTTTTCCTTCATTTATTTGGTAGGAGAAAATGAAAAGGTAGAAGTTTTAGAGAATGAAAAGTTCTTGGAAAATGAAAGGTCTTGGTGATGTAGGTCTCTTTATCTTTCATTTTCTTAAATGTTCTCCTTATTTAATTGAGTAATGTATTTAGAGACTTTTTAATTTTTTAAAAATAAGATAATAAAAAATAAGGACAAAAAGGCAAAAAAATCTTTTTAAAAAAAAAAGGACAAGTAGGTTTATGAGAGGTGCCACCTTACCTCTATATAGAGAGAGATGGTTAAAACAAATATATATATTAGTAACTTCAACTCGTTACAATGATACAATATATTTAATCAATTGTTGGACCAAATCACCCATAAAATTTTTAGTACAACAATAATAATCTTGTCGTGCATAGAGACAGTGTAATACACTTCTTGAAGAAAGTTGAAATCTCCCCAGTAAGCATCTACCTATATCTATATCTATATCTATTTATCTATCTATCTATATTATTATAAAAGCATGAATAAAATATCGGTTTACAAAAATAACCTTATAATATTAAGTATAATAACTCGCAATAAAAGGACATAACTGAAATTCTAGACATTTGTAATCCCATTAGTTTTAATACTACAATTTAGGAATCCTAAATGATTACCTTTAGGAATCTCATTACTACATGCTAGCGTGTAAACCAAATACCTTTAGGAACACGTTAGGTTTCCTATTAGTATAATTACTTTTGGGATAGAAACATATTTTTAGTCATGCAATCCTATTACTTTTAGGATATACTTCTTAAAAATATTTATTATTAATTTAATTTGAAAACATATTATAGTGTGCTATTACTAATTTAATTTGAGAATGTATTATATTGTCCAAATTTATTTAGAAAAAAGAGAGCCTATATTATTATAAAAGCACGAATACAATATTGACCAAAATAGTCCTAAAATATTGAATAGAAGAACTCGTAGGGAAATAATATAACTAAAATAACCTGCTTTCTTTTTTACTACAAGACCTTCTATGTTAATTTTTTAATATTTAATATTTTAAAATTAATAAATTATGTCTATTAAATTCTTATTAAACATATGTAGTAAGGTTTAATAAAATCAATTTCATAAGAATCCTCCATATTGGCAATACATTATCACTCCATAGTATCCAATACCAAGAGAAAATAAAAATAATATTAAATGGACTACAAAAAGTGTTAAAATTGAGAAAACATATCCCCATAATAAATTTTTATATTATATTTGAATTGTTTTCCTACTCAAATAATATATTTTTTAATTAATTTTTCGTGTAATGTTGAAAAATATACCCAATTATTAAACAACAACTAAGAAAATATTTAAAAATATAAAAGTGTGAGGAAGAGAAAGAAAAATGGTTGGTAAGAGTCAAATACTATTAATGATTCTACAAACATAAAGATATAAAAGTGGAATATCATATCGATCTTTTTACTCTTTGAAAAGAAAATTTATGGTGGATAAAATTATAATTAAGATTAAATCTTCAAAACAAGATATGAACTAATATTAAGAATCTGAATCAACATACAATCAAATATTTTTTGTGTTAAGACCAAATAATTAAATCTTTCAATTAATTATTAACAAGAGAATCCAATCCAATTATTTTTTAAATTCATCATACGAGTAAAATTATTTTTTAAGTTAAGAAAAATCTTAGGTTACATGAATTTATTCCATAAAAAGAGCGTGAGAAATTGAAAAAATTAGAACACAAAGTAAAAATGTTATTATAGTATTAAGAATCAAGCGGCCATACAAGTGTAGGTTGAAGCACTAACAAAGTTAAATCATGAATAAGAACAAGATTTCAAAACTATATTATAATGAGTCGACTCTTACAACGGGATTATCCTTTGTAGATGCCTCCAACTAAATAGAAATATTTTTTCTATGTCATGTATTATTTGCAAATGTCAAATCAAGAAGGCATGATACTGTTAGCAATAATAATAAATGGCGTACCAACAATGATATTATTATTAGGTCACTCACCTTAGATTTGATATACCTCTTCAAACAACCGAAATAACCATCACAAATATATCAAAGTAGAGCAATGATACTAAATTTATAAGGAAAACAAAATTGATAATATGGGATAAATCGCTTATGGCTAAATGTCAAATGATCGAAATAATTTACCGAAGTTCTGGAGATATATGTAATATAAATAAATCGTTTGGTGAAAAATTAATGGTTTGGAAGGTGATTTCTCACAAGTACTATCAATTGTTACAAAATCGATGAAAGCAGAGACTGTAAAAACTAGCTTGCCAAAATTATACTTATGGTCTCAAATGAAAAAAGATTCAACTGACAAGAATATATAAAGTAAAAATAGATTCATTATTCAGTAACTTCTCGCTTCGTGTTAGAAACGAAGAAGAGCGTCTAATAAAAAAAAATGGTTCTTCCGGAACACTTGGTTATCAATCCCCATAAATATGTTGATCGACTATATAAAAGGTTGATTGCGAAATTTCATGGTAAAAATAAATTATTTTTTAGTTTTGACTCAGCAGAATATGATACTAGCAATTACTACCCAGAAGAATACTTAAATACTCTAATACTAAATGCCCTTCTACCACACAGGTTTGTTGTCAAGTTTATTTTTTCTTATGTATGTTAGTGTCACCATATATGTAATAGACTATGTTAAAAATGATATTCCATTGCATATAGATTGATTTTGAAGAAAACTATGTCCGTCATGCTATTGAAAACTATGCCCATCATGCTAGGTAATAGCACATAGATGGTATATAGAAGTTTTGACAATAACGTCATACATGCAAAAAATATGATACTGGTCAATGTGCTTCTAAGTATATTTTTTCCTCGAATTTAACTTTCGTCTTCCGAAACTAAAGAATATCCTTTTAAATTTGTGTGAAAATAATTTTCGGTATGTTTATGTTTTTCAATTATAATAAATAAAGCACAAGGACAACAACAACAACAACGCAGTATAATCCCACAAGTGGGGTATGTAGAGGGTAGTGTGTACGCATACCTTACCCATGCCATGAGGGTAGAGAGACTGTTTCCGATAGACCCTCGACACAAGAAGATGACACGCGAAAATAGAATAATAACAACAACATAACCAGAAAGATAGTACCAGCGAGCCATGAGTAATAAAATATATATGGAAAAGCAATATCAATAATGAGATGCTCTTACAGAATGCATAACATAAGCATCCATGGTACTTGAATCTTCTTCTACCTTTGAGATAGAAGGGTTTCTTGTTGTGGGGCAATATATCCCGGTAGTTGTTGCAGATGGAGTAAAATAAAGCAAAAGGTCAAACATCCTAAATATTGGACTATATTTATCACAATATATTTTCTAGCACGAACAATTATATATTGCACTTTCAAGATGAATATCAATATCGACAACAAGCGTTTTGGTTATGGTAGAGCAACCAAAGCAGTAAAAGGAAGTGTACACAAAAAAACATCATCTACAAAGAAGTGTTTGGTAAGATACCATCAAATTAAATACTTTTAAACTATAATACTTAATTATCTAACTAACATGACTAAATTGATCATTTGTGTAAGTTCTGATGATGTTCTTTTATTTTGAATTCACGTATTATGTTAATGTAATAATATTTTTCGGTTTTCAAATGATTTAAATGGTTAAACCATCACGCGCCATTATTAACGTGCAACACGCGTTCATAGATACTAGTATAGAAGAATAATGACAATATTTTCGCGATTCAACTAAGCCACCTGAATCTAATATTTCGGTATGCTTCCAAATAAGAAATTACTTGCTTGTGTGTGTCATGGGCTTATTTGTTTTCCAAATAAAAAAACCTATTATATGCCAAGAATTTTTTTAAAGACTTAAATATGCAATAAAATCCATTATGTCAAAAAAATTTGAAATATAGGTCCAACAATCCGAACATATAAGTTTAAAAGTTTAGTATGTTATCTGTGTTACAATCTTAAAAATCGAATCCATCCTCTGTTACTGGGCCACAATTTTAGAAGGGTTTGTTTCAACTTGACACAATAAATAAGCCTATTAGATATATCAATAGTATGAATTCATAATGTGAGAAAATTCTTTGGTTTCTTCCTCTCTCTTTTTTTTTTTTTTCAAAACCCAAAATAAACATAACGAAAAAACCGCAAAGTGGTCGAGAAAAAAACCCGCAACGAGCGTCACCTCCCCAAGTGCATATCTTTTCTTTTGCAGAAATATTTTGACATTGTGATGTAGTTTACTTATTTTTGTGATTTACATGTAACATTCATAGTAGGACACCATCTGTTTGATAAAATGCCTATAAGGCTTGGAGATGTTGTGGGACGCGTTATTGTATCTGAAAAATCCTTGTCTGTTTGATTGACTCTTTTTTCTTGTTACTTATATCATGTCTTTTGCTTTGCAGATGGCAAGCTATGAGGAACATAAATTTGAATTTATGAAGCTCGCTTTAGAACAGGTACGGACCTATTATAATTATTGTTGATATGGTATATGTGTGTGTATATTTTGTTTTGATGATTCTCCAATAAATGTACAACTATAAGTTGAGGTCGGCCAGGAATTTATACAAGGGGATTCAGAAAAATCAATAAAATGTGAGACATAGGATTTGAACATGTAATCTAAAGCAACTTTTGACCCCGTTTGCCACTTCACTAGACTTTATTCCTTATATCAAGGGGATTCGACAACTAATATATAACCAAACAAAATTCATTTTGGCTCTACTTGCACAGTATAATTTTTAATGAAGGGGCCTTTCCTCCACATAGCTCCGCCACTAGTTGAAATGTGGAACTACTAGTTGATCTTAAAAGTGGAAACTGATAGTCAAGTTTGTTCCGTCCTAATAAGAATGATGAAAGACACACTTCTACTGAGGACAAAAAGAGAGAAGCTTTTTTGTTCATTTTGCTGTAGCCCGAATTTAATTTTAGCAACCATAATTTGATTAAAATTTAAATCTTTCTTTTTGTTTATTTATTTGTTTATGTTAATAGGGCAACCTGTCTTTCCTTTATTATCTTTGTTTCGGGTTGATTTAGGAGTATTATATTTTGTTTCCTGATCTTTTAGGATCTTATCGTTAGGTTCCTCTTTAATTATTAAGCTTCCAATCTTGGTCCCATAAAGTTAAGAGTTATTATTGTTAGTCTCCTTTACATATTCGCTCCCCAGCTCTTCAAATTATGAGGTCAGATTTATATTATTCTTGAGCGAGCTTATAAAGTCATTTGTAGTTGTTTTCTACTACTTTTTTTCCAGTTTGTTTCTCTAACACAATCTTTACCTCCACAAAAAGATGGGTATAAAATTGAGATAAAAGTCTTTTGGCTGGGGTCATGATGTAAAGTTAGCGGTAAAATGATCGGGTAGGACTTTGTAGTTCAAAACTCTGACTCGGTAATGCTTATCTGTGCAATCTGGGGACAGTGTGCTCTTTCTTCCTTCTTTTGTCACCATATATAGAACCTAGTTAGGACTTAGGATACTAGTCTTCTTTTATTTTTGCTTTTTTAGTTGCAATTCTACCCATATTCCTAATACTTTTTTCTTCTGTCAGGCAAAGGATGCATTGGCCAATCTTGAAGTTCCGGTGGGGTGAGATTCTTGTTGAAGTTATTTGTGTACTTCGGAAATAAGTGTTATTCCCGCCAATATTGTTGTATTTGTAAATAATAATTCTGCAAAATATAAGTTATCGTAATGAAACAGTAATTAATTCGAGCCCACTGAATTCACAGTGTTTCCTTAAGGAATTTAATCCCCTCCTAGTACCCAAGGTAATGGATTATTTCCTCCCAGAATAGAACGAATAACACACTGGTGTAGCGGTACTTCAAACCTCAGTGTTTCAGCGAACACAAAGTTCGGTAGCAAATCACACTTACAGTTGCGTTGTTTGAAGTTAAAAAATGCAGAACGAAGGAGTAGAAACTCAGAAATTCGTATGGAAATGCTGAGAGGAAGGAGTGCAATGTATAGCCAAATCTGTTGAGCGATTTCAGGATTTCAGTTTGTGTGTTGAGTGTTGAGTGTCTTTCTTCAACAGCTGCTGCACATATATATAGCAGCCAGTGTTGAAGAAGACCAGCAAGCATTAGCTTGTTTGTGGAGCAAGCACATTCATGGTGGGAAGAGCATTAGGCGGCTGCCAAATGGTCAATACACGGATTGAAAAATATCCGTTACAAATGCGGATAATCTTACGTTAATATTTACTATTAACAAATAAATTTGGTCCAAAAAATTAATCAATCGATCATTTGACCGAATCCGAATCCGAATCCGAAGCCGAAGCCGTAGCCGTAGCCGTAGCTGAAGCCGAGCCGAGCGAGCGACGACGACGACGGCGCGAGACTTGCTTTCTTCGTAACTCTTTAAGAGCTACAAGAAGAGCAATTATATATATACCCACCAAAAATCTTTTCCTCTTCCAATATGGGACAATGTCTCATTGTCAAGAGGGGAAAACTTAAAATTTTACTCAAAATTTCATTTTCCCTCCATTTCCCATTCACTCTCATTTTAAGACTATTTCATCTTAAAAATAAAACCTCAACAATCCCCCACATGAATGGGGAATGGCTATATCACGGAAGTATGCATGAAAAACTGTGTGATTTACAAGCAAGGATTAATTGCATCTGGATAAGTAGGTTTCCCTTTGAACTTTCCGTAGTAAACTTATGTCGGATATACTCGGTCAATCGGTAGATTTGATATCTTTGAACCGTCGATCTTTGGTGTATACCTAGACAACCATAAGTCACACAATCAACCCTTAACCGTCTTTGGTTCTCATTGTTGTGTTCGTTTCAGCCATGAACACCGCCTGGTTTCATAAGTGCGTAGAGAACTGGCCTTACAAAGTTCTCCTTGAAGCGGCTAACACTTCACACTTACATAGGTGATTCCTAAACGTGTCATCCTGTAGATACACTATTTGATATACCCCGTATCAAATTTAGAAATCATTAAAAAGCCTTAATGCTTTATCCTTGGTACTGAACATTGTCTCATCACGAGAACGGACTAAAATTTTATTTGACAATGTTGAACCGTCATTAATGACTTTGTTTGATCTCCTTGAACCTAGATCTTGGGATCTCCAGTCTTCTAGGTAGAGTTACCGCCACAATGACTTGTTCTCGGCCATAACCCCATTCCCCTTGATGATTTCTCAACTACCTCTCTAGTTAGGCCTTTTGTAAGTGGATCCGACACATTATCACTTGACTTTACATAGTCAATCGTGATAATTCCTCTAGAGAGTAATTGCCTAACGGTTTTATGTCTTCGTCGTATATGACGAGATTTATCGTTATACATAACGCTCCCAGCCCTTCCAATTGCCGCTTGACTATCACAATGTATGCATATTGGTGCCAACGGTTTGGGCCAAAATGGAATGTCTTCCAAGAAATTCCGGAGCCATTCAGCTTCTTCACCGGCTTTATCTAAGGCTATGAATTCAGCCTCCATTGTAGAGCGGGCAATACATGTTTGTTTGGACGACTTCCAAGATACCGCTCCTCCACCAATAGTGAATACATATCCACTCGTGGACTTAGAATCAGTTGAACCGGTGATCCAATTTGCATCACAGTATCCCTCAATCACCGCAGGGAATTTACTGTAGTGCAAGTCAAAGTTCTGGGTATGTTCTAAATATCCCAAAACTCGTTTCATTGCCATCCAATGAGATTGGCCTGGATTGCTCGTATATCGACTCAGTTTACTTATAGCACAAGCTATATCTGGTCGTGTACAATTCATGATATACATTAAGCATCCCAACACACGAGCATAATCCAATTGTGATATGCTTTGGCCTTTGTTCTTTGCTAATGCAAGATTCACGTCAATTGGAGTCTTTGCAACTTTAAAGCCCAAGTGCTTGAATTTTTCAAGTACTGTCTTAATATAATGAGATTGTGACAATGCCAGACCTTGAGGAGTCTTATGGATCTTAATTCCCAGAATTAAATCAGCAACTCCCAAGTCTTTCATATCAAACTTGCTATTGAGCATACGCTTAGTAGCATTTATGTTGGCAATGTCATTACTCATTATCAGCATATCATCCACATATAGGCAAACAATGACTATGTGATTTGGAACATTTTTAATGTACACACATTTATCACATTCATTTATCTTAAAACCATTTGACAACATTGTTTGGTCAAATTTCGCATGCCATTGTTTGGGTGCTTGTTTTAGTCCGTAAAGAGACTTAACAAGTCTACATACCTTCTTTTCTTTACCTGGAACCACAAACCCTTCAGGTTGTTCCATGTAAATTTCTTCCTCCAACTCTCCATTTAAGAAGGCCGTCTTAACATCCATTTGATGAATTTCAAGACCATACACTGCAGCTAATGCTACTAATATCCGTATGGACGTAATTCTTGTAACTGGAGAGTATGTATCAAAGTAGTCTAGACCTTCTCGTTGTCTATACCCTTTGACTACGAGCCTTGCCTTGAATTTATCAATAGTGCCATCATCTTTGATTTTTCTCTTAAAAATCCATTTAGAACCCAAAGGTTTATTTCCAGGAGGAAGATCAACCAATTCCCATGTATGGTTGTTCAATATGGATTCTATTTCACTATTGACTGCCTCTTTCCAAAACAATGATTCTGAAGAAGTCATAGCTTCTTTAAATGTTTGAGGCTCATTCTCCAATAAGAAAGTCACAAAATTTGGTCCAAATGAAGTAGACGTTCTTTGACGTTTACTACGTCTTGGATCCTCCTGATTACATGTACTTTCTTTTGTTTCTTCCCGAGGTCGTTTAGATCCTTCACCAAACGACTCACATTCCTTTTTATACGGATATATATTTTCAAAGAACTCAGCATTATCTGATTCTATAACCGTATTATTATGAATGTCGGGATTTTCTGATTTATGAACCAGAAATCGATATGCTTTACTATTTGTCGCATATCCTATGAAAACACAATCAACGGTTTTCGGTTCTATCTTTACCCTTTTGGGTTTAGGAACTTGCACTTTTGCCAAACACCCCCACACTTTAAAGTAATTCAAGTTGGGCTTCCTTCATTTCCATTTTTCATATGGAATGGATTGTGTTTTGCTACGGGGCACTCGATTTAATATTCGATTAGCCGTAAGAATGGCTTCCCCCACAAGTTTTGTGGCAAATCAGAACTTATCAACAACGCATTCATCATTTCCTTTAATGTGCGATTCTTTCTTTCCGCAATCTCATTAGATTGGGGCGTGTAAGGGGCTGTTGTTTGATGAATAATTCCATATTCTAAACATATTTCTTCAAAAGGAGATTCATATTCACCACCCCTATCACTTCTTATCATTTTTACTTTCTTGTTAAGTTGCGTTTCAACTTCATTTTTGTATTGCCTGAATGCGTCTATTGCTTCATCTTTACTATTCAGTAAGTAAACATAGCAATATCGAGTACCATCGTCAATAAAAGTTATGAAATACTTCTTTCCACCGCGAGATGGTATTGACTTCATGTCACAAATATCTGTGTGAATTAAGTCTAAAGGATTTGAATTCCTTTCAACTGACTTATAAGGATGTTTAACATACTTAGATTCCACACATGTTTGACATTTTGATTTTTCGCATTCAAACTTGGGCAGTACTTCCAAGTTAATCATTTTCCGCAAGGTTTTATAATTGACATGACCCAAACGTACATGCCATAAATCATTTGACTCAAGTAAGTAAGAAGAAGCTGAAATATTATTATTGTTTTCCACAACCATTACATTCAGATTGAAAAGGCCCTCGGTGAGGTAACCTTTTCCTACAAATATTTCATTCTTACTAATGACAACCTTATTGGACACAAAAACGCACTTAAAACCGTGCTTAACAAGAAGTCCAGTAGAGACTAAATTCTTTCTCATTTCGGGAACATGAAGGACATTGTTCAAAGTCATGACCTTGCCAGAAGTCATTTTCAGAAATATCTTCCCATATCCTTCAACTTTTGCTGTTGAAGCATTTCCCATATAAACTGTCTCTCCGGGTCCAGCAGGAGCATAAGTAGCAAAAGCTTCTCTAACTGCACAAACATGGCGAGTGGCTCCTGAATCAAACCACCACAGTTTAGGATTTCCCACCAAGTTACATTCAGAAAGCATGGCACACAAGTTATCAACATCATCATGGTTTACTACCATGTTTGCTTGACCCCTTTTCTTGTCTTTCTTCGGAGCACGACACTCCGTAGATTTGTGTCCGGTTTTCCCACAGTTGTAGCAGTTTCCACTGAACCGCTTCTTGCTTGGGTTGTATTTCGGACCAGAAGCCTTCTTCCTCTTTTTGTTAGCTTCAACAATATTTGCTCCCATTATTGTTGAATTTCCACGGCCTCTCCTTTCAGCAGCTTTATTGTCCTCTTCGATTCTCAACCGAACAATGAGATCTTCAAGGGACATTTCCTTTCGTTTGTGTTTCAAATAATTTTTGAAATCCTTCCACAACGGAGGTAACTTCTCAATCATTGCTGCTACTTGGAATGCTTCGTTGATTACAAGACCTTCAGCAAGTAGATCATGAATAATCACTTGCAATTCTTGGACTTGAGTAATAACAGACTTGCTATCTACCATTTTGTAGTCCAAAAATTTTGCGGCAACGAATTTCTTCATCCCGGCATCTTCAGTTTTATATTTCTTTTCAAGCGCATTCCACAATTCTTTTGACGTCTCCACGCTACTGTATACATTATACAGATTATCATCCAGTCCGCTAAGAATATAATTCTTGCATAAAAAATCAGAATGCTTCCACGCTTCAATCACGAGAAAGCGTTCATTCTCTGGAGTTTTATCCGGCAGATCAGGTTCATCTTCCTTGATGAACTTCTGTAGACATAACGTAGTTAAGTAGAAGAACATCTTCTGCTGCCAACGCTTGAAATCAATCCCGGAAAATTTTTCGGGTTTTTCTGCCGGTGCCAACGCCGGTGTTCGGCTTGTCGATGCGTTGGCAGTCACCGTCGGAACAACTTAGTTTTCGCTATCAGTCATCATTTTTTCTGTAAAAAAAATGACACAAACAAACGTTTAATACACGTTTTCAAACTGGAGTAAAAAATCACGTAGATTTTAATCTCCAACAAAACGCCACGAAGGCTTTACTCTCCAAAACGGGAGTACACAAAACCACAAAGGTTTTAGTTTGCAGAATAATAAGAATAACACAAATACAGAAATAAATATTAAATTCCTTAAGATTGTTATTCCCGCCAATATTGCTGTATTTGTAAATAATAATTCTGCAAAATATAAGTTATCGTAATGAAACAGTAATTAATTCGAGCCCACTGAATTCACAGTGTTTCCTTAAAGAATTTAATCCCTCCTAGTACCCAAGGTAATGGATTATTTCCTCCCAGGATAGAACGAATAACACACTGGTGTAGCGGTACTTCAAACCCCAGTGTTTCAGCGAACACAAAGTTCGGTAGCAAATCACACTTACAGTTGCGTTGTTTGAAGTTAAAAACAATGCAGAACGAAGGAGTAGAAACTCAGAAAATCGTATGGAAATGCTCAGAGGAAGGAGTGCAATGTATAGCCAAATCTGTTGAGCGATTTCAGGATTTCAGTTTGTGTGTTGAGTGTTGAGTGTCTTTCTTCAACAACTGCTGCACATATATATAGCAGCCAGTGTTGAAGAAGACCAATCGTCCACCCTCCATGGTGGAACAAGCATTAGCTTGTTTGTGGAGCAAGCACAATCATGGTGGGAAGAGCATTAGGCGGCTGCCAAATGGTCAATACACGGATTGGAAAATATCCGTTACAAATGCGGATAATCTTACGTTAATATTTACTATTAACAAATAAATTTGGTCCAAAAACTTAATCAATCGATCATTTGACCGAATCCGAATCCGAATCCGAAGCCGTAGCCGTAGCCGAAGCCGAGCCGAGCGAGCGACGACGGCTCGAGGCTTGCTTTCTTCTTAACTCTTTAAGAGCTACAAGAAGAACAATTATATATATACCCACCAAAAATCTTTTCCTCTTCCAATATGGGACAATGTCTCATTGTCAAGAGGGAAACTTAAAATTTTACTCAAAATTTCATTTTCCCTCCATTTCCCATTCACCCTCATTTTAAGACTATTTCATCTTAAAAAACAAAAAACCTCAACAATAAGTTCTTAGCGTAATCTAGTTTAGCTCTCGGGGGAGAGCATCCACAGAACCTTCTTTTTTACGTGTTGGTGCCTTGGTGGTATTTCATCCTCAATTAGGCCCATGTTGACATAAGAAACTATGCCTCCTTGAGTGTTACTTCGTTGATGATTGTGGATGCATATTAGAGTTTCCCATTTGTATAGTAGAGGAACATTTTTGCTAAGTCAAGTCAAGCCCGCTCTCATTGAAACCTCTGTCAGACCTTAATGAAGAGTTGAACAGTATGTAAGTTATGTAACAGTCATGTTACAAACACTATACCTGCAAGGCGTGGCAGGATTTGGCTGGAATAAAATTTATCTGGACTGTAGCTTCGCCTACCAAGTAGTACCTTGCATCATGAATCCCTTTTGATGCAGTTCCCTATGTCCTTGTCTTTTCTTTAGTTGTGCTTTGGTCAGTTCGCATATTTGATTATGTATTTCCTCAGTCCAGTTGCGTTATTGTTGAGGATGGGGAAGTCGTTGCCTCAGGAAGAAATCGAACGAATGAAACAAGAAATGTAAGTTTTCAGCTCTTATTTTTCTTTGTAAGATCTTATTAAGCATCTTCCATTTTGTTAGATTGTTAGGTGCTAACTTGATGTCAGTATCTATGCTATAGATAATTTATCTTGGACATTTCTATTCATTTGTATTTGAGAAATCTTTTATGCCTATG
This sequence comes from Nicotiana tomentosiformis, assembly GCF_000390325.3. Taxonomy (NCBI): domain Eukaryota; kingdom Viridiplantae; phylum Streptophyta; class Magnoliopsida; order Solanales; family Solanaceae; genus Nicotiana; species Nicotiana tomentosiformis. Next base: position 25,540,776 of record NC_090822.1, read on the forward strand.
TTGTCCACATATTTGCTCTAATGAACTTCTCAAAGAAAAAGATGTGCTGTAATCAAGAGGTTGTGTTGCAGTTGTGATATCTCACTCTCCGTGGTACCGAGCAACTATACAAAATATTATATTTAGCCTCTAAAGCATTTCAATGTTTTCCCTAAAGCTCAGTCATGCTGTTTTCACCAGGAGTCTGGAGAAAAAATGATTTTCTGCAAACGCTCTTTTCTAAAAAAATGGATGATAAAGGGATAGCCTAGTAGAAAGTATCCTCCGCCACAATCAGGAGGTTGGTTGAGTCACCAAGTGGAAATTTGGAAAAAAATCATTGTTAGCCTGGGGTGTGAGGGGAGTTGAGGTTTACCATATGAAAAGAAAAAATCCTTTATATAAAAATTGGCTCCTACAAGAGATTTTTCTTGATAACATTCGTATTTTTTGCCTCGTATCATGTCACAGGTATTTTTTTACTTCATTGACGATGCACATATTTTTTACTATGGCACCCTAGAAAACTATAATTTAGCTAGCTTTGTACTGTTGTGTCTTGTATCTTGGTTTAGTTGATATTATTCTACTTTATATTTTTGTAACATTGATCAATGCATAGATCTTTTACTATCTCGCCCTAGAAGAATATATAGCCATTGCATTTTTTGAAATTGATTTCCATATTAGGCTATTGCAGTTGATACTTGCATGATTATTTGCTTGTTATGGTTACCATTGGCTTTTAGTAATTATTTAAGGCTGCCTGCATTCAGGTGCACTTATTTCCTGATCATGTAAACCTGTCTAAGCTTTTCTGTGAATCCAGGCTACAAGACATGCGGAGATGGTAGCAATTGATTTTCTAGTTGAACAGTGGCAGAAAAATGGACTTTCACCTCTTGAAGTTTCCGAAAGATTCTCAAAGTGCATTCTGTATGTTACCTGTGAGCCTTGTATAATGTGTGCAGCAGCCTTATCATATCTTGGTATGCATTTCATTATCTGTTCGTCTTGCTTTATATAACGTTAGCGCCTTTCTCGAGCATAACCTGTTCTTCTTTGCTAGGAATAAAAGAGGCATATTACGGATGTGCAAATGATAAATTTGGAGGTTGTGGATCTATACTATCACTGCATACCAGCTGCTCTGAGATTCTCACTAGGTTTGACCCAAGCTGATATTAATCACTGAATTTACTTCTTCATAATTCAGCTTTTCAAGAAAAAGCATCCAGACACAAATAGTAGCTTCTTTTGTTAGGTCAATTGTTTATGCCCTTGTTAGATACATTAGAATATCTGTGATCTAGAAAATCCCCACTCTTCTTTGGCCAGTTGGAGATCTAGTGGAACTAAGGTCAGAAGCAAGATCACGAGCTAATTCTACCTATGGGGTGCATGCTGATGTAAAACCTGTGGAGATGTTTGGCCTAATCCAGAGAGATATAGTTATGAGATTTCCTGCAAGTGGAAATGTTGGCCAGTTCTTGAACTTTGCTTTAAATAAATGGTTACTGTTAAATGAGAAAAACATTTAAATTTACAGTTGTCTATTTAAATCTTTAAAAAGAATTCTTTTCTTGTCATGTACCTGCCTTGTGTTATTATATTCTAATAGCCTCCCTGTTGAGTGTGCACATTTTTGCTTCAAGTAAGCCTGCTTAGAATTCTCAAACTCCTTTTCTTTTTCTCGTGTTTCCTTTTCTTTTTTGTTGGGAACATCTTTTAAGTTCTCAGATTTTTATGGCCAGACGTGTTTTTCACAATTAGTTAGGGGAGACAGGATTAGAAACGAGTTACTTAATCTTAGATATAGATGAGCATAATTAGTACTCTATATTTTAACTGCATGTGTTTCCTTAATCCTAGATCTGTCAAATTTGATCCTCACATGAATTTACCATTGCTCACTTCCATTGGCAAGGTTAGAGTACAGAAAGTCTTTTGTGGGTGACCAATATATACTAATTTGCTGTATGGCTTAAAGATCAGCCTAGTAACACAGTTAGATATGCTTATCCAAGAGCTATCCTTCACTTTCTGTTTTACCATCTTTGATCCTCAATTTTCATTTCTTCTGCCCCAACTTGGTGAAATTTTGCAAAGCGTTTGCTGGTTTGCCAGAAGGCAGGGCACCACTGTACTGGTGGTTTGATCCATAGATTGCAGCACCATGGCTATAGTGGGTAGCCAAAGGATAGAACAAGTCATGTGTGGTAGCTGGTTTATTGATTGATTCAACTATAGCTTTTGAACATAAGAGGCATGCCGTTTCTTTGTTCAAAAAAAAAAAAAAAAAGAAGAGGTATCCCCTTGGTGCCCGACGAACACAAATTCTGCTGCTTTTCAATATCAATAGAAGTTATTGGTCATAGTCAGTTTCTAGACAGTGTATGCTCTGGCATCATATACTTTTGTTTCCTCTTTAAAACCTCCTCAATGAAAGAAATTGATATTTTCATTAGGGGTATATGCTCTGCATTTCCGAGGCATAGTTGTTGGTATATACTCTGCATTTTCAATGTAAACACAAAAGAGATTGCTATGCTTTAGAGTTATAGCCTATTTGGCCAAGCTTCTAAAATCTTCTTATTTTGAAAAATGCTTTTCAAAAAAGTACTTTTGAAAAGAAGCAGTTTGTGTTCGGCTAATCAATTTGAAAAGGATTTTGGAGCAGCAATTTGTGTTTGCCCCAAAATGTGCTTTTGACTTGCAAATTAAATAAGGACATGAAAAAATTTACTTAATTGTTACGTAATATTTTTTATGTAGATACATAATTTTAAGTATTTATTATGAAAATACTAGGTGAATTCTTCCCATCTGTCCAAGCTTTGGTGGACAAGGTGTGCCTGTGCTGGTGGGAGGTAGCAGCTACCCCTTGGAATTAGTCGAGGTGTGCACAAGTTGGCTCGAACACCACGGTTATGAAAAACTATTTGGTAAATTAATTAGGGTTATTTTGGTATGTGAAATATTTTGCTAAGGGTATTTCCGCCAAGAGGAAAATCAAAATAGCTTCTGCTTCTGGTTAGAAGCACTTATTTTTCTCCAAAAAGCTTGGGCGAACACTTCAATTCTCTAAAACAAGCACCATCATTTTTTGACAAAAAAGAACTTTTGGCCTCGCAGAAGCTTGGTTAAACATCCTATTACTAATGTGTGTAAAAGAAGAATCTTGAAATTGCTCTTCTGGATGGAAAAAGAAAAAACATTCTGTGGATGTGCTTTAGAAGCTTTAGAAACTGCTATTATAAGTTTTGAGAATGAATATAGCAGAGAAAGGTTCTGGAGTTCCTTCAAGTGAAAATTCTAAATGCGTGATAGTTTGTATTATTACACTGATATGGCCTGATTTCAGACTTCACCATTTGCTGTTTTCTTCATCACTGATTCTTACACGTCGAAATATGCGGAATGCATCCGTGTTGTTTTCTTCTTCATCCATCACTAGTTACCTGTCGAAATATGCGGAATGCATCCATCTAAAGATGTATGTTTGCTATACCATTATAGAATGTGGATAACGTAGCCAACCGTTTTGGAAAACAAGGAACCTGCTCCTTCTGGGAGACCTGCTGCGTGATCGAGTATTTCGGTTTAAACAAAGGTTTTAGCCCTTTCTGCTGGGAGATCCCACCCTTCCTTCCCAGTTGTGGGTAGAGGAGGTCGGCGTGCTCCATTATCAGTTTATTTTTTGTTTCTTTGTTCACTTACAATTGCCAACCCCCCTGCTGGTCTTTGATATTTATTTTCTTTCATTTTCTTTCAGTGGATTTGCCTCGTCAAAAAAGGGTTTCAAATGCACTGCTGGAATAATGGCTTCTGAAGCAGTCTATCTTCTTCGAAGCTTCTATGAGCAAGGAAATCCGAATGGTATAGCTCTATCTCTATAACATTCTAATGCTAGTAAATGTTGTTTGACACTAGATACTACATACAGAAAGTGGATGATGACTGACAGACTCAAGCTGTTTCAGCCAGGGATTTATTTGCTTGCCTCGGTCATTGTGCTATAGGATGTGATGTTTTTGCAAGTAAATCAATAGATTTAGAAAATCTGATAGGAGTAAAACTGGAATGAAATTAGAGCTTAATTGGCATGTGGTAGCTTTGTAATGAGATTGCTTCATACTAATTCATCAAAGCTATCACAGATATTACTTTTCTAAGACGGGGAAGATATTTTGTCCCAATCTTGCACAGTAGAAGATTGGTCTAATTCTGGGCTGTCACCTGGCATATAAACAAAGTACAGTGTCTATACAAACAATGCTCCTTCAATTCCACGATTGCCGTGACTGTCAGTAGTCTACTAGTAATTTATAAGTGATGTTTTGCATACAATGGTAAAAGTTTCTTTCAGCTTTTAAAAGTTTATCGTTAGAGTAAGCGGTCTCCTTTTGCTTTCTTTAAAATTTGGGAGGGAGTTGGAAGAGGAGAGAATGTGCTCATGTCACCTTTTAATGTGTCTAAAATTGATGATAGGACATTCTTTGATCAATTGCATGTTTTTTGTATTTGTTTCCATTAAGTAGTATAATCAGATTTCTCAATAGCATGGAATTTACATGGAGAATACACATACAGAATACATGCTAAGACTCTTAAGGCCTTTTTTCATCAAGTTCAGCAATAAATACTCATCTCTCACTATTGTATGTTAATTTTTAATGTTTTGCTTCTTTTTATTTACTTGAGCTAACTACTTCCATCACCACTTAAAAGGAATTTTCCTTGTTAGTAATGTTCTCATCGTTTAAACCAACTTTTGCTTGGTTAGCATTAGTGCATTACACAGTGTATTTTTTTTTTGGGGGGGGGGGGGGGGGGGGTTGAATGCAGGTGATATGAGTTTATTGTATCATCACCGATCTCTTTTCGCATCCTCACAATTGATCTGTCTTTTAAAATTTAAATGCATTTTGCCAATTAAATCACCTAGTATTCTTGAATGCTTACCCATCTTCATAGCTTCTTTAAATATGAATTGCTACAATATTAATATCCTTTCCTCTCCGACATCATTCTTCTTTTGCCTCTACAAAAAGTTTGAGTAGTTTTCTTGTTTTATTGATTTCAGCTCCAAAGCCTCACAGACCTATAAAGCAGCGGGTATAGAGGTACAAGTATCAGTGTTTCATTCAACTTCTAGTGTGAGAGGTACAATCTGTAGGTTATCATCCATTTTTGGTACGATTGTATATAGCTCTTAGACAGCTGAATATATTTTTGTTTGAAGTGTATATCTGTTGATTACTCTTGTACTACTAATTAAGACGAAGGAGCCGTCTACGGTTCTTTCTGTGGCTGTACACACTTCAAGGTAAGTTAACTAATCTAAGCAGCTAGTCCTGTTCTAAATGCTTTACTGGATGTCATGCGTAGGCTTAGTTACTTTAATTGGAAGGTAGGTCACTTATAGCCAGTTGATGGCTATGTACTGCGATTTGAATGGATGTTTAAGAGATATACTTCCTCATTTCCATTTAATTTTCAAATGGCTAAAAAATCTTTTCCACCTTATCTTGAGCCGAGGGTCTATCGGAAATCACCTCTCTACCTCTCCAGGTAGGGGTAAGGTCTGCGTACACACTACCCTCCGTAGACCCCATTTGTGGATTATATTGGGTATGTTGTTATTTTCAAATGGCTAAAAAATGATATGAAGGGGTTAACCCATCTATTACGACCGAAGGGTATGGAGAGTTGGTTGGAAATATTCTACCTTTAACTTGAAGTCTCGTGTTTGAATCCTGGGAATGTAGAACCTTTTGGTAGAGAGAACTAAACTTTCTTTAGTGGGTTTAGTCCCAGTGAGCTTTAGATACCGGGCGGTTAAAACAAAAAGGAAACTCCTCTATCTTACCTTCCCATCTTTTACTTGTCAAACAAAGGCGATAACCCACAGTTCGCACTTCTCTTTTCATCTAAATAATTCAAAGCACATCTGTCAAAATAATGTCCCATTTTGAAACAATGGTTAAGCAGAAATGAATCAGGGTTTGTTCCAGGAAGAATCAACTAGGAACATCATTTCCCGTTTCTCTCCTTCTTCCAGGTTTATTAGTTATAATAAGTTGGGGCAAATTAATTGTAATAGGAACAATTACTCCCTCTTTTCCAATTTATGTGTCATACTTCCCTTATTAATTTGTCCCAAAAAGAATGTCGTACTTCCTTATTAGAAACAGTTTAACTTTAAACTTCTCACTTTACTCTTAATGAAATAATTTACAGCCACACAAATATATAATGTTTGTTTTAGACCACAAGTTTTAAAAATCTTTCTTTCTTTCTTAAACTCCATACCGAGTCAAACACTGCCACATAAATTCGTACGGAGGGAGTAGCAATTAAGCCCAAAAATAAAATATCAATATCTTTTAAAAATAAATAAATAAAATATATAATTGAATAGATAAATGATAGGATGACTGATCTATCAGTATCTTTTGTTCTAGGATCTTTATAACCTTTTTCTGTCAATAGACACTTGTCAAAACAATCTTTAAAACCTTATGAAATTCATATATGCAAATATTGATGGAGTACTATTCTTGGGAAAGGTTAACTGGTATCTCAAAAGTGTTATACTAACTGCAACAAGGTGGAGTTTATATTTGAAGAATGATCTTCGCTCTATGTAATTTGTTGTACTGTGAATCCTGCTTTTGTTTTAACCTAATATCTTAATGTAATGTTCGGTCTGAGAAGAGCCGGGCTTAGCTAATTTAGGGTCGAGGCTTAGTTAATTGATTGTTTGTGTAACTCCATTATGCTCAGAGGCAGTGGCTGAGATACACTTTAATAAGTGGTGGCATATGACACCGAAAACATTTTCATCTTATATACAAATAATATATTTTTAATACATACAACCACACACATTACGTCAACATAGCTTGAAAATAATCTATATCTATATTATTATAAAAGCATGAATACAATGTCGGTTTATAAAAATAACCTTATAATATTAAGCATAATAACTCATAATAAAAGGACATAATCAGAATTCTAGATATTTGCCTTATAATCCTATTAGTTTTAGGACATAATACTACACGTTAGGAATCCTATTAGTATAATTATTTTCGGGCTTTCTTATTCATATAAAATTGAATAAGTAAATATCTTTAGTCATGTAATCATATTACTTTTAATATAATTTCATTTGTGGATAAAATTGTAACATTGAAAACTTTTACTAATTAATACTAATTCTCATGGGGTTCATATACAAAGCAAGATTCCTACCCATTGTTATGTTCCATAGTCATATACTATAAATTTCACATGGGCTAGAATAGATAATTTTCACCGCCGCCTCATACTACCTATGTAAAGGAGTGCATTGTCTCATTCATTGGAGCAAGCACGAATTTGATAAAATTAAAAAAGACTTCCAAAAAATTGATACTTGCAATTTAACTGGGATCGATTACATGAGAATTTAATGTAAGAAGTGCAAAGTATGAACTTGAAAGTTATGATGATAAGTTGGTAGCTAATAAAGGTGATACATTTTAAAGTTTGAATTTTTTGTGCCTTATAAACATTAAAAAAAAATATTAAAAAAGAGGTAATTAAAATTAAACAAGTAAATATCTTTAGTCATGTAATCATATTACTTTTAGGATATACTTCTTAAAAATTTCTATTACTAATTTAATTTGAAACTAATTTAATTTGAGAATGTATTATATTGTCCAAATTTATTTAGAAAAAGGAGAGTCTATATTATTATAAAATTATAAATACAATATTAATATACCAAAATAGTCCTAAAATATTAAACGGGAGAACTCATAGGGAAAAGACATAACTGCAATTACCTAATTTTTGGACTACAATACCTTATGTGTTAAACTTTAATATTTAAAATTTTAAAATTAATAAAATTTTATCTCTTAAATTCTGATTAAAAATATGTAAGAAGGTTTAATAAAATCAATTTTATAAGAATCCTCCGTATTGGCAATACATTATCACTCCATAATGTCCAATACCAAGAAAAATAAAAGTAATATTAAATGGACTGCATAGAGAGTTGAAATTGAGAAAGAAAACCCACGATAATATATTTTTATATTATATTTGAACTATTTTCCTACTCAAATAAAAAATAATTATCAATTTTTCGTGTAATATTAAAAACTACCCAATTATTAAACAACAACTAAGAAAATATTTAAGAATATAAATGTGTTGGTAAGAGTCAAAACCACTAATGATTCTACAGATATAAAGATCTAAAAATGAAATGTCATATCAATCTTTTACTCTTTGAAAATAAAATTTATGGTGGATAAAATTATAATTAAGATTAAATATTCAAAACAAGAGATGAACTAATATTAATATCTGAATCAACATAGAATAATTATAATTTTATGTTAAAATCAAATAATTAATTTTTTTATTAATTATTTAGCAAGAGAATCCAATTCAATTATTTTTTAAATTCATCATATGAGCAAAATTCATATTCAAGTTAAAAAAAATCTTAGGGTACATAAATTTATTCCATAAAAAGAGTGTTAGAACACAAAGTAAAAATGTTAGTATATTATTAAGAATCAAAATGATATACACGTGTCTGAGGAAACACAATCAAAACTAAATCCTAAACAAGAACAAGCTTTCAAGACTATATTATAAAGAGTCGCTCTGATATAACGGGATTATATATTCTTGTAGATGCCTCCGGCTGAATCGAAATAATATTTCTATATCATGCATTATTTGCAAATATCATATCAAGAAGCATGACAATGTTAGCAATAATAGCAAGTGGTGTACCAACAACGATTTTATTGTGAGGCCACCCACTTTAGATTTGATATATTTCTTCAAACAACTTAAATAACCATCACAAATATATCAAAGCAGAGCAATGATGCTAATTTTATAAGGAAATCAAAGTTGATAATATGGAATGAAGCACTTATGGCTAAGTGTCAAACGATCGAAATAATTGCCTGGAGTTCTAGAGATATATTGGATATTAATGAACCGTATGGTGAAAATTAATGATTTTGGAAGTAATTTATGTCAAGTACTACCAATAGTTCCAAAATCGACAAAAGTAGAGACCGTAAAAGTTAGCTTGCCAAAGTTATACTTCTAGCCTCAAATAAAAAGATTCAACTAACAAGAAATTTCAGTATTCAGTGTCTTCTTGCTTCGTGTCGGAAACAAAGAAGAGAATCCAATAAAAGATGATTTGATTCTTCCTGAACACTTGGTTATCAATCTCAATGGCAATAGCAGTGCATTTAATTAGAGAAATATTTCTATCATTGTATTAAAACACAATTTGTACAAATCGCATGATAGAATTAAAAAGATATCTTAGCTAGCAGAAATGAATATGTTGGTCAACTAAATAAAATGTTGATTGAAAATTTTTAGAGTAAAAACAAAATGCTTTTCTGTTTTTGACTCAGCAAAAAATGATACCTATAATTACTACCAAGAAGAATACTTAAATACTAGATGGCCTTCTACCATACATGTTTGTTGTCAAGTTTATTATTTCTTACCTATGTTAGTGTCACAGTATATATAATAGACTAATTTAAAATTGATCTTCCATTGTATATAAGTTGATTTTAAAGAAAAATATGCATGTCATGCCACTGAAAAACTTACATACGCCGAATAGCTTATGTAATAGCACACAAATAGTATATAGAAGTTTTGACAATAACGTCATACATGCAAAAATTACAATACTGGTCAATGTGCTTCTAAGTATATTCTTTTTCTTGAATTCAACTTTCGTCTTTCGAAACTAAAGAATATCCTTTTAAATTTGTGTGAGAATAATTTTAAGTATGTTTATGTTTTGCAAATATAATAAATAAAGCACAAAGACAAACATCTTAAATATTTGACTATATTTACCGCAATATGTTTTCTTGTACGAACAACTGTTTATTACACTTTCAAGAGGGATATCAAGATCGACAACAAGAGTTATGAATAAGGCAGAGCAACCAAAGCATTAGGAGGAGACATACATAAAAAAAATATTGTCCACAAAGAAATGTTCGTTAAGATACCATCATATTAAATACTTTTAAACTATAATATATAATTATCTAACTAACATGACAAAATTGATCATTTGTGTAAGTTTTGATAATGTTATTTAATTTTAAATTCATGTATTATGCTAACGTAATAGTAATATTTTTCGGCATTTAGATGATTGTTATATTATTATACATAAAATTTATCTCATTAATTAAATTTCATTATTCCTTCATATAAATAAATGTTTAAATCATCACCTGCTATTATTAACGTGCAACGCACGTTCATAGATATTAGTACAAAGTAAATGTTAATTTGGGACAGGAAGTAAAGCCTTAAAGTACCACAGTTCCAAGATCCAAATCATTTAAAAGCCAAATTGTGACAACAAACCAATACTTCTGTCTGTGTCACTGCTCATAGGTAGTTCTTCATATTCATATAGACAGTGAAGGTTGACATTTTGCCTATCACCCTCATCTTATTCCATTGTCACAAGTCACAACCTCCTCCTATTCCCTTTCGCCAGAGAAAGGGGCATTTTATAGGAGCAGGGAAATGGTTCTCTGCTAAAGATAATCTTCTAACTTTATTCTTTCAATATCTTGCGGAATCTACACACGGCTGACTTGAACATGTTAAGTAAAAAAGAACGATAGTAGGTATAAGTATATATATGATTAGAAACTAGTTATAAGCATGATGAGATATTACTGTGTCCTAATGTTGTGTTGAGTTAATATCAGGTATTTTCCTTAATGTTTCGTCTTAAAAGTTTGACCTTAATGCTCAACTTAGCTTGGAATTAGAGGGTGATATAGGAACTTAAATCAGCAAATACGGTGCACCACTACATTGTTTTTTGTGACAAAAATGGGTGCATGCTTGTCAGACGTACATCTTTTTATTGAAAATATCAGCTATTTTGCAAATCAAACTGAAGGAAATGGGGTGGTAAATCTGAATTTTTTGATTAACCCCTTTTAAGATCTCACATGATATGTACACAATGTGGAGGTAATTTTTCTCAGCTTGTGGTAGTTGAATAAATTGGTCTAGTAGGCTGGGTCTATAGGGTAAACAGTATATCTTAAGGCTAACATCTTTATTGGAAACTGTTGGGAATTCAATGTGACTTTAAATACCTTAACTCCATAAAGATGTCTTTATCGTAGCAAATAAAAATTCTCCATTACTTATTCAACTTCTCGCCGACCCCAACTTGTTTGGGATTAAGGCATAGTTGTTGTTTTTGTTACTTATTGAACTTCTCGCGACCCCAACTTGCCTGGGATTAAGGCGTAGTTGTTGTTGTTTTGTTACTTATTCAACTTCTGATTTCTGGATCCTCTTTTTTTTCTTGTACAGTGACATTTTATCTTTATTTAAAGCTTCTTAATCGCATACTGTAGGTGATTTAGTTTGACAAAATATAACCAAACACCTCATTTCTGTTAACTTTATCCATTAACATTGACGAAATTAATCCTTAAAAGTTGGGGTCGGCTATATGAATTCTCAGTGCTTCATTTAAGCTCAACTTTTTTTCGTTGATAATTGAATGATCCTTAAAAGGGTGTGTGTGTACTAAATTCGTATCAACTGTCAAAAAATTAAATATAGTAGTGGAAGCAGTTATAATCTTAAATTCCGATGGTGGGGGGAAACTATCCTTTTCAGTCATTTTCTCTTTATTTCCTTTATGCTGGTGGGTAGCAAACAAAGTCTTCATAGTTATACCCAAGCTCTGGCCAACAAGTGTCTGGTCCTATAATAAATTTTCCCTTTGCGCTGAGGTCCCAAATTAAAGGACTATTTTCAGGGTGGAATGTGGATAGCTAATATCCATACAAAGACAAGATTTGATAGAACTCTGTCAATGATTTCTGCTTATAATGTTCATGGAATGCTTAAGATGAATAAGAAAATTGTTCAGAATGTAAATTAAAAATTGGCATGTGCCATGGCAGAGTACCTCTTCATCTCCATTCATTAGTGCAGACTATAGATAAATTTTGTGCCCTTTTGGGATGGCATTGGACCCTCTAGTTTTTGGTTCTGTTTCCTTCTAGTGTTTTTTTCCCCATATATTAGAGATTTTGTACATATGTAGGGTATTCAAGGTACATCTTTTGATTGCTAAATTGACATCTTGACAATTATGGTGGCTTGCGCGTGCTTTTTGAGTCAGTATGATCGACAATAAGCGGTGGGCACACAGTAAATATAGAGGGTGTATATATTGAAATTTTGCATTATCTTGTGAAGGTAAAGAGGTTGTTTCCTGGAAATATGCACCGTATAGGATTGGAATCCGGTTATTCGATGTCTATTTGAACTCCCTAGACCTACTGATTTGAAATTCTGAATTCGTCTGCGCATAAAGGGTCAATCTACCTAATGGAAAATGGATCCCCAAATTACTTTCTCCTGCCTATAAGTCATAGGGAGGAATCCATATTCCATGAAAGAAAAATTCAAAATAGAAAACTCAAATTTTGATGGTGGATGACTTAAACGACCATAGCAATATTTATTTGAGAAGTATTACGCTTGAATATCACATTAGGAGTATATGTTTTCATGTTGGAAATATTTAATTTTTTTCTCAAACCCCTTTCCTTATTGTATTTCTGTTCTATCTTTTCAGTGGGACCAAGAAAGGGAGCATTACAATTGATATGTGGGCCTATTTATTTAGTTAGGTGGGCCAGAGAGCCCAGAACAGTGAGCAGGAGTAAAAGAGCCTTATGTCACATGGAAAAGGACAGTAATGGGCGCTAAAAGAAGCCCAGTTCTTCTCACCTTTTGTGGCAGGAATTATGTAAAGCTTGTTGAAGGGAGCCTTGTCGTAAGTGATAAAGTTGTTGTCATGTGATCAGGAAGTTAGGGGTTCAAACCGTGAAAACAGCTCTTGCAGAAATATAGGGTAAAACTACGTACAATAGACTCTTGTGGTTCGACCCTTACCTGAACCCAGAGATAGATCCAGGATTTTAGGTTTATGGGTTTTTACAAAAATTTCAAGCTAATATACAATACTAACTGGATTAACGGACTGGGTTCCAAGCTAAATATTTTTATACGTTTAATGAATTTTTCAATACAAATACAGGTTCTAGACAAAAGTTATTGGGTTCATGGGAACCCGTAGCTATTGAACTGAATCCGTCCCTGCCCGGCCCCCGTGCATAACGGGAGCTTAGTACACCGGACTGCTCTTTCTTTCTCCACTATGGAAGCTTGTAATGTTATAGTCGAGAGGTGTGGTGGGATGATTTGAGATTCACCCTCTTTAATTAGAAGTTTTGAGTTGATGTGTTGATAATAAAAACCTCTTGATAGAGAATGATTTCTCTCTCACAGTAGCCTATCCGACGCGAATCTAAATTAGTTGGAGGCTGGTGTTTTTGAGTAGCAGATGCCTAAAAAATTGATTAAATTATATTGATAGTTTAAAAGTTTTTTACATAACTTAGTGGGCGTTTGGACATAAGAATTGTAAAATTCCGGAAAAAGGTAAAAAAAATTTTCAAGTAAAAATGGTATTTGAAAACTAGAGTTGTGTTTGGACATGAATATAATTTTGGGTTGTTTTTGAAGTTTTGTGAATGATTAGAATGGAAATTTTGAAAAAATAACTTTTTGGAGTTTTTTAAATTTTCGAAAAATTTCAAAATCTATTTTCATGTGAAAACTTGAAAATTTATGGCCAAACATTGATTTAAAAAAAAAAAAGCGAAATTATGTCCAAACGGGCTCTTAGATCGTTTACGGTTATTATCAACTTGTTAGCTAGGAAAATAAGTAAATTACCAGTAAAATTCTCCGGTATATGTATGATGCATCATTTCATTATTTTTTTCCCGTATTTTTATTTTTCTGAAGGTAGATTAACTAAGAAATTTTAAGCTCCTTTATGGATTTTTACGAAATAAATTGGTATCAGGTTGTGAGGGTTATGTTAAGCAATGAATTTCCTGACAAATAATTTGTTCAACTTTTTACTTTTTGGTGTATAATAAAGAAACTTGCTGTGTTAAATAATGAATTTCCTGACAAATAGTTCAAGTTTTTTTTGCTTTATTAAAGATTAACCCATAAACGAAAAAAGGATCCCTGAGTACTGTTACTGAAAAGTAGAAAGAGCTTTTAACTCTTTTTTCACTTTAATAGGCGGATTCAGGATTTAAATCCTATGGGTTCAATTTTAAGATTTTTAACATTGAACCCATTATATTTTTAAAGTTATGGGTTCATATCTACTATTTTTGTAATTTTAATGAATTCTTACATACAAATTTTTACTCCGCGTCGAAAGTTATGGGTTCAGTTGAACCCGTAGCTTATACGCTACATCCGCCTCTGAGTCTCTTGGATCCCAATACGTGATCATAAGAAAAGTAATCCAGCTTTTTTTGGTTTAGGTTAGAATTTAGAAGCCTAACGAAAAAAAAAAAAGAATTTGGAAGCCTGGATTAAAAGACAAGGTTGCAATATTTAATTGGGTTTGGGGTAGTAAAAACATTATATTGTTGGGAGGAGCCAAGTTAAATGGGTTTAATTGAATATCTTTAGCAATTTTTTTTTTTTAAATATATACATATAAGCTTTTAAATGCCCTTTACATAAGAAAAAATTTAATGTAATGTAAAGGAGATTCAAAAATTATTTTTGATCATAAATCCGAATTCTTGGCGTGATATTCTTGCATTTTATTGATTTCTCTTGTACCCAAACGCCAAATAAATGTGTGAGAGTCAGGAACAACTAGCAGCATGTTTGGATGGGTGTTACCTGTTGTATTGTATCGTATTGTTAATTTAAATATAATATGTGTTTTGATTGTTACTTAAATTTTATTGTATTGTATCGTTAAATTTGCCGTTACGTAACGACGAAAAGTGTCATTTTATGGAACGATCGATTTGGTGTGGTCGCGTCGTTACCTTAAATTTTTCTCTCATTTTGCCTTTATTATTATTAAATAATCTTATTTTATCCTTTGTCCTACCTTTTTAATATGATAAATATTACCCCGTACCATACTTTTCTTTATAATATTGCAAGTTTATTCTTTATATTGTTGGAACATGACATCATGAAACGACAGCAAACAATACAATTTATCCAAACATTGTATACATCAAAACGATAAAGTACTATTCAATACAATACAAAACTATATCATACATTATGAAATACTACATAACAACCATCCAAACAAGTTGTAAGGTAGATCAATTATTATAAACAAAACAAGAAAAATAGACAGAGGCGGAGCCAGAGTTTGAAGCTTGTGGATTTAGGATTCTAGTTCGTTTATGTTATTGGGTTCTAAATTAATAATTTAAACATATTTAATAATCCTTTTAAAACAAATATTTGGTTTAGACCAAAGTTTCTAAGTTCGGTATAACCCGTAAGTCCTATGCTAGCTCCGCTCCTTAAAATAGAATTGGAACAAGTTTTCTTTTTTTTTTAAAATTTCCTAAACAACTTTATACATCCAGAAAATGAGACCTGTGAGTCGCCATGTGAGGTTCAAAATCTATGAGTTATATGGCAGTTGAATCCAAAATAGTACTCCCAGTTACCTCATTCCAACTATTTCCCTCACACCCTAAAGATTTTGTAATGTAATTCATCACATGCTAACTCTTTCAACTTTCATTTCTTTTTCACTTACACTTTTTTGGTTAAAGTTTACTTCTATATAGGGTTTAGTAGTTCCATTTCTTTTTATTGTGCAAAAACTTGCAATTGTCTTTGCTTGTTCTGTTACTGCAATAATTACGTCTCAATTATATGCAAGTCTAAATTCACTTGTTACGTTCTTTAAATTAAAAAAGGTAGTCCGATGCATAAAGCATCTTGTATTCGCGCATGATCCTAAAAGGGTCACACCCCATGAAGGTGTGAAGCTTGCAGCATATCTTGATACAAGTATCAGTGGCTAATTCACTCGTTCCGTTCTCTAAATTAAAATATTTTTTGTCAATTTAAAACAAAAGGACCTAATGAATAAATGAAACATTACATTTCTAGAAAAATTAATGAATAAGTGGCCGGCATGCGTCTACAACAGCAATTTTATTACTTAATCATAATTAATATTTATGCATGTTTACCTTAATTTTCACTCTAGTATGATATAACAAAATAATTTGATGTAAATGCTGAGTGTGGATTAATTTTTTAACATAATAAACCCCAGCCCTTGCTTACCTTCTGGTTTTAGAGGTGCTAGGGATTGAGGAAGGATAAAGGAGGAACATGGGGTTTCTACTTTAGCAGAAAAAAAGTGAAGTGAAATTTCCTTAAAATTGAAAAAGGAGATTCCTAAATTGGTAGATTCCACAAAGTTAGAAGCACTGTTGTGGTCAAAACTGTACATTTGGAATCTGACAGAATTATCATGGGAAAAGATTGGAGGATCAGAAGTTTTAAATTATATTAAAAAATGTACACTCCTATTATTATTACTGACCTCATAAGTTTCAGAGCCTCTACGCAAGCACCTGTAAAAACGTTTTACAAAGATCATTCAATTTCAGTAGACAAAATTTAGTAACAAGATTGTTTTTTGGACTTTTAGGCTCGTTTGGTACGAAAAATAAGGAATAATTAATTTCGGAATAAAATTTGAGATGGATTTCTTTCATATTTAATTGGGATAAAAGCGCGAGAGATTAGTTATCTCGAAATTATAGTGTTCTTTTTATCTCTATGGGAGGGTGGGATAACAATTCGGGAATAATTAAAGAGAGGTAGATTGTAGTTTAGACATAGTCTAGTGATTACAACAACGACGACGACGACGATCCAGTAAAATCCCACAAGAGAAATAATATAGACTTATTATTTCTACCTATAATGTAGTATATGAGTTATTACAATTAAATTATCTTTTAAAGATTGATTTATTTTTCATATAAATGCTTTTACTTGATATGACTTGCTTTAAAGGTGTCAAATACCTCATACTTAAGACTTGCATTATGTTTACTTCCAAGTTCCAACTACTTGGCAATTGGCATAGTTGGAGAAAAAGTAAAAACTATGTCCTTCTCCCTTTCCATCCAACTCTGACATATTAAAAAACTTAGATGGAACAGTATCCAACTTTTGATTGTTTTGATTTTCATTTCACCTTCTCTTTTATTTCCTTATTAAATGAGGGAAATAGCTCTAACCTCATCATATTTATTCAGTGCTCCAACCCCTCTTCATTTTACCTGAATTTTTTGATTTTGTAGTCCATTACAAATATTATTATTTTAGTTATGTGACCATTAATTTTGATTTTCACTTCATACTAAACCAAAAGTCTCGAATTTGAGACCTGAGTATGAAATCGTCTTTGTTAGGGACCACTCGCGCTCCAATACGGGTAACGAACACCAAATGAGCAACCAAAATAAAAAGTATTGTGACCTTTGGGGGTAAAAAATGGACAGACATTGTAGCATAGTTCAACAAATGTTTTTTCATCCCCAAAGTAGAGGAATTGAAGTACTACTGTTTTTCAAGGTATAGAGATACACTAAACAACCCTTTTTGCTTTTCTAAAGTTGCTAGGGTGCAAGTGTTTTTTGCCAGCCAATCAAAAAAGGAAATCAGAAAATGATGACAACTCAACACAAAATCATGTTATCAACCCTTAAACATTAGTAAAATCACCAAATATGCACCACTTTCCCCAAAGGGTCAAAATTTAATTTACTTCAGTAATTCAGTCACATGATAAGCAAAAAAATCTGCCAACTAGCTCAAACTTATGCATTTCACAGAAAGAAAGAAAGAAAGAAAGATCTCCAAACTCCAGTCCAGTCTCTAACAACACTTTCCCCATTTTTACATCTTGGAAAGTGACCATTCCATTACAACAGCTTAGTAATTACCTAGGTAGTCAAGAATCAATAGGAACCAAAACCTAAAACGTGGAAAAACAAATTTAAAAGAAAGGAAAAAGCAAGCAATAAGGAGCCTTCTCAATGTAGTTATCCTGCCAACTTTTGTTTACTGGCTTAGAAAACTAACTTCCTACACAGGGCTGTTAAGAGGGTCGTTTTGCAGCCGAACTCAGCAAGGTCTTGGATCGTTTCGACTATTAAATCCTTGAATATCTGCCTTTCCATGTCCAAGACCGCCTCGGACACCTCCACCAGACAGTCTCCCCAACCATTGACTGTGTCTTGAGCCAGGTCTTTCTTGAGAACTTCACAAATGATCTCGACCAAGTTGTTACCACTTTCACGTTCTTGGATTTTTTGGAACTCAGTCCAAACATTCTCCACTGATGGCTTTGCGATAGATGAACCTGACCAGGAGAATGCTTTCCAAGGGGGGAGTTGCCTGTTTCTATCAAGAATTTCAGTGATAGTGTCAAAGATCAGCTTTCTTTCGAGTATGGAGACTTTGGAAGTGTCCTTTCCTTTGAGATATTGCTGCTTCTCCAATAATAAAAATATATCAGATTCCTCAGGCAGATATTGGGAAGCTCTAAGGATGTCTGAAATGTAACTAAGAAGAGAGTCATCCGTTGAATCTTCATACTTTGATCGGACAGGTGAAAGTGCCGAGATCCATATTTCTTCCTCCGATTCCCCTGAAACATCTGATTTAGTTTTTAAGTAACATTAGCAATAACCCAAGAAGAAATATGGCAAGCTTGTCTAATATATTTAACTTCCTATGAATCACCAGTAGTGCTCAATAAATACCTTCCATATGCAGAGAAGGCATCCTAACCATTCTTAACCTCAATATTATGGTAATGCGTGTTACTTTTATCAACTTGGTAATTTCCTCATTAATGCTCTTTTGTGGAAATACAAGTTTAAACTAATGTAAAAATGTATTTGAGGAAAGATTTAAAATGAATAACCAGATGACTGATTAGAAGACAAGAACCAGAGGGATCAGGGTTATGTTATGTAAAACAAGATTTGAAGAAACCATAACTGTTTACCTTTGAAATCGATGTTCCTTTTCATGATAGGAGAAGGGGAAGGTGAGTCGTCCCTGTAGAACGACGAGTCAAGAACTGACACCGGACTCGGTTGTGATTCAGGGGCATTCATCTCTGCTATGCTATTAAGCAGCTTATCGCACCTTTCCAAAAGGCTCCTTCCTTCATTGTAATCCTCCAAATTAGATCTCTATAATGCCATTTCAAAAAACAACAATTAGAATCAAGTCCTTAGTGATTACTGTATTTTCTCTTAAGATTAATTCAGTTACTTAATTTGTTACTATACCTCCGCATCAGTTTGTAAAGATGAGCTAACAGTGCTTTCAGAAATGGACGATGACTCGTCCTCTGTAACAAAGGTTGTGATCTTCTCTTTCTGCTTAATCTCTGCCATTTCTCTCTTGTTTCTAGGTGATCCCTTTGTGACATTTTGCTCCAAACTGCCTCTCCTCGAGCTAAGCTTTGGTGATTGTACTGGAGAACCTCTTCGATTCTCAATTGGCTCTCCTGCTCTTCTACGAGTCTCAACATTCAAGTTCTTTGGTTTGGCCACAGAGTTGGAAAGCCTCACACTGTTTTCTCTTTGGGTTGGCGAGCCGGAATCTCTAGCTCTTAGTGGACTCCGAGCATTTCGTTCAGAAGCAGGTCGTTCCCGATATGGGCTCACCGATGGAAGACTTTCACTGGAGAGATTAGGTCTCCGACCAATGACATTTCGGCTTCTCATATTTGATGGGGGTGTAACATTTGCCATTCTTCTCTGGCTTGGTGAAACTGATCTTGAAGGCCTCATGAGGACTATTGGGGACTCATCAGATGAGTAAGTTGGGTCGTATACAAAATTCCGGTGGCCAATCTGCTCCGATGGTCTTTTGGTATGTAGGAGCCCTTTGAGTTGCAAAGCCTCAAGGATTTGCTTCAAGGTCTCAAGATCTTTAGAAGGCTCATCAATTCCTCTCATCTTCAATCTCTTGTCTATCTCACAATAGAGTGAGACTGTTTGCTTTGGCTCTGGAAAAATGTCTGCTGTATCAAAGAAACACTTTCTGTGTTGAGGTGACTTCCACGGTGATGAATTTAAACGTCTGTTCGAAGCCTTTGGTCTTTCAATCTTCTCGTTCTTCAGAGGATATCCCATCCGGTCCATGGGTCTGGCATTTGACATTGAGCTTCTACGTTCATTCGCTGCATTGTCTTTCATTGCATTGTTTGATATGTTAGATCGAGGATGGTTTAGCTCTTTCAAATCCACATGGTTTCTGTCCACAAAACGACCATTAAACAAGTCTCTTGAGACTCTGGATTCTGATGCAGATCTTCGCAGCTCTGCTTGCGGCAGAGCTTCTGGGCTTGAGTGGGGTAATGGTTCAAGTCCCATTAGCCGAGCAATGACACTCGGGCAAGGACGCTGATTGTCGTCACCATCAGCTCCGTCCTCTGTGTTCTCACCTCTGTTTGCTGATAGAGTTGAAGACTTTGTTCGTAGCTCCCTCGGCCGAAGACTTCCTTTAGCATCAATAACAGCTCTGCTGTCCAGTGAGAGCCTCGGAGCTTCTTTGCAAAACTTCCACGAAGACCTCGTCCCATCTTTCACTTCAAATATAGGAAGAGGGAGTGGTGATTTTGGCGGTGTCTCTACCAGGACAGAAACAGCTGGCTCGACAGGGCTGACCTCTGCTGGTGGCTGCTTGGATCGGTCTGGACTTGGTGTTTCTCCAGGTCTTGCAAGCTGTGGTTTCCCTAGCTCCTTTGAAACTGCCGGTGATGCGACAAACTTATCATCGGGCTCTGACGCATCATCAACAACCTGAAAATTCAAAGAAGCACTCTCAAGTCATCCACCATTATAAGCAATGCCGACATCCAAACACAAAAATGAATAATCTAAGAAACTTCTACCGCGAAATGTGGCAAGCGTTTGGTGGCATAAAGTCTCTTCCCAGCTAAAATGTGATTGCGGTCAAAGATCTGAAGAAATCCAGCCATACAACCCATTCTCCTATCATCCACACCGTCCATGTTGCACACACCAGCAAAAAGCGTTGGATCTACTACTTTATTTATAATAGCTCCTGTTGAATATTAATGGTTAGTCCATTTACAGAGAAACAGCGTCACTTAAATAACCAATTATTATGAGAACTGCAGAACTGCCTCCATTAAGATGAAGGAGACACCTCTATGTAATTTGAGTTAGCCCATAGATCATAGGACTGAAGAAAAAAAAAATCAAGATGGTCTCTTTTTTTTCACTACAATGGCAAACAACAACAACGACCCGGTGAAATCCCACTAGCGGGGTCTGGGAAGGGTAGTGTGTACGCAGACCTAACCCTACCCGAGAGGGAGTAGAGAGGCTGTTTCCGAAAGACCCTCGACTCAAGAAGACGAAAAGAGACGATATCAGTATCACCAATAGAAACCATAGAAAAAATAACATCATGGAAATGAGAAAGTAAATGCAATGGCATTGAACTCTATTTATCTTAATACTGCTCAAGAATCAGAATAAAGAGCAAAGAGAAGAAGAGCATTTTTCTTTAGATTCTTCTTATAGGATATTAGAGGCGGAGCCAGAATTTCAAATTTATGGGTTCGGGATACTAATCGTTTTAAGTTACTTGGTTCTAAATTAATAATCTATACATATTTAATGATTTTTAAAGACAAATACCAGGTTCGAACCCAAGCTACTACTCCTCGGACGCTCTAGCTCCCCTTAGGAAATATTACCCATTCAACTATCCGAGTATGAACAGTCATTCCGTTCAACTTGGTGCACTATATATATACATATATATACACACACACACACACACACACACACACACACACACACACACACACACACACACACACCAGATTCAAAAGAAAGTAGCAAATGCAGCTAAAACTTAATGGGATCTGCAATTTAGTGAAAAACCAAAAAAGAAAAAGTCAAACCAATTAGCTTTCCAGATTTGTGTTTGCACTTCTAAATGATAACAAGAACCAAAACTCTAGCAAACACTTGATTAAAAAAAAACTCCTACGATTTCTCAACTTCAAGAACATTTTCATTTTCAAGATTTTATAAATGCACAATGCCATTCAATAGAAGCAATGTACACACTCTCACATTTCTTAAAAAGGAAAAAGAAAAGAGATCCTTTAATTGGTTTTGTGTCTCCTTCAATTTGGAAACTCATTCAAGGAAGTAACGGTAATCAAAAAACACACATTTATAGAAACCCAATGAGTTAAAAATCACACCTTTACAGAAATTTCTCCACATTGTATTGTGCATTTTTTTCACAAATCCAATCACAAAATGGAGATGAATGCTAAAAAATGTAGAAGAAGAAAATCATGCCTAAATCACTCAAGAAAAAAAAGGTCAATGAAAATCACACATTTAAACAAACCCAATGAGGTAAAAATCATACCTTTAGCACAATTTTTTGCTCATTTTATTGTAATAAATTTTTTTTAACTAATTCATTCACAATATGGAGATTAATGCTGGAAAAAAAAGAGGAACCCAATAGTGAAAAGAAGAAGAAATCAACAAAAGAACACACATTTAAACAAACCCAATGAGGTAAAAATCACACCTTTACACAAAATTTTAGCTAATTTTCTTGTGAACTTTTGACCAATTCAATCACAAAATGGAGATTAATGTCGAAAAAGAAAGGAGCCCAATTGGGAAAAGAGTAAGAAAATCATGCCTGGAGCTTGAACACAAAGAGTTATACAGATCTGAAGCTGAAACTGCTGTGTAAAGACACTAGACTATTCAAGAAAAGAAAGTGGCCATTCATGGTTATAATGATTATATAAATTTGGCTATTTTCTTGCTAAGGAAAAGGTTATTTTGGCAAATGTGAGTTTAGCTATGGAAGTTCCAATTTTATTTCCACCGAACCATTGAAGAAGAAACAAGGAGTAAAGGGGCGAGAGAGGAGCCGGGTGAGTGGGGGGGGAGAGAGATTAGAGAAGAGTGTGTGGGGGAGTGAGTGATATATTGGTTAGAAATCAGCTCAGAAAGCCAGGTGGGGGTGGGGTGGTGTGGGAGTGGGGGTGTTTCGGGGGAGGCGGGGGATCATTGTTTTGTGTTTGCCAACTTTCAAGAACTTAGACCGTCAAAAGGGCAATTAAGAATTAATTATATTAAATTATAGAAGAAAGAAAGAAAGAAGTAAAATGTAGAAGGAAGAAAGAAAGAAAGAAAGAAAGAAGTAAAATGAAACAACAGATGCCAAAAAAACAAGTAGTCTACTTTTTTTCTATATGAATATGAGTTTCTAATTCACTAATCTGATTATTTAAGATTTAACTGTAGTTTGATTCTCGAAAAGCGAAATATGACAAGTAAAAGTGAGCGGAGTAAGTACTTGTCATGTCAACCCACTAAAGTTTTGTCAGGAATTCAAGACTTGAATTTAGGATTGTTTAACCAAAGAATTAGATTCTCAGTCAAAGCCTATTCTTAGAAGTACTCGGGTTACTGATAATTAAGAAATTCAATATTCTCTCAAAAATAAGAAAGAAAATTAGAGTTAGAAATAACAAAGTAATCAATAGAAAGCACAAAAAAGTAATTATATTCCAATGTTCATCACAATTTGTCTTTACAAGTGAAATTCCCTTCCCTTATATAGGAATTTACAAATATAACGTTTCTTCCCTTTTATGACCGAATCATTATGAGCATTAATGATATTAATGAAACTCTATAATTGGTAACCGTAACTGTTCATGAAGATTCTGTAACGGTTCTGATTCTTCTTCCACATTAATTAGAGGTTCATGAATCTTCTCTCTTTACTGTCTTGATTCATCCTGCCTGTGTCTCTTCACTGAGTAATTTAGGCTCGAGCAACCGTACCCTTTCGTCTCGTGAGTGATTTGTTCGTACGTGTTGTAAATTGTGAATCTTTTAATGCGACACTCCAGTTGTCATCTTCTTAGTGATCAACGTATCTTGCCCTGTCATCCTCATATAATTTCACGTGTAACATTTATTTTTTACCAATACAGGGATCTTTATCTAGTTAAGAACGGAGAGATCACATTCGTTCACTACAATGCGATGAAATGTTTTTGAATAAATGTTTTTGAATAAATGCGATATATGCACCACAATTAGAAGTCTCGAGGTCGATATTCAAAATTTACTATCTTGATTAATTTGAATTTGCATGTCACGGAGAACTTACTAAAGCGAAAAGTGTTTTCTATTCCTTGTAGCGTTCTACTTTAAGATATGCAAATAAAGGTGGAGAGATCATATTCATCCGATTAAACTCAATAGTGGTTTGGTACAAATATAATCACAACTACCAAAAAATATTGATGGATAAATAAAATTCTCTTCGTTCTTGACACGAGGTCTTTGACGAATCCTAATTAATCGAACTAGTATTTTTCGAATATCAAATATATAAAGCACAAAAAAAAAAACAAATATTGTCACTTTGTAAATGAAAAGATATGTTCAGGACCAAACTTTTATATTCTATCCACTTTCATTCTCTCGAATAAATATTCTTTTTCTTTTTGTTTTCCAACTTTTCGCATACAGCACCATGTGATTGTGGCATCAAAACAACCTAATCGAGAGCAGATGCAGTGAGGACCCTTAAGAAAAAGAGAAAAAAAAAAGGTATTCATTCCTAATATATATAACACTATAAATAGTTTTAACACTATAATTATCAGCATATTTTAGCATGTTATTAACTTATTATCGATAACTTATTTTATTTTTTATGAACAATTATATGTAATTATTATTTAGGTGATAATGATAGTGTAAAAAAATGTATACCCATGGGTATATAAAAATAGTGAATTAGTTGGTTAGTATATTGTAGATATGCAGTATATACATTGCATCACATATGAACTGATAATATTAATGGCTCTTTTACAGAAAGGATTGTATGTGAATCACGAGGGTTGGAGAAAGAAATTTATTGTACTAAAAGAAAGTCAAGCTAAGGCACAGGTTATAGTTTTTATTTGTTTCTTATACAAGACGTTTATATTTAATGTTAATACATCTTTTTGTTCAGGTTAACATTTAAATTTTCCCTTTTTTTCTCTAGTGAAATATGGCATGACACATTAAGTGAAATAACATGTGAGTTCAGAAGTTGGGACACAATAATAACAAGTGCACCTGTATAAATAAAGCTTTTAAACTATTGTTATACCTTTAGGGGTCATTTGGTTGGGTGTATAATTAAGAATACTAAATACTAAATAAGGTGTATTAGTAATATTAGGATTAATTATATTAAAATTATTTCTTATCGACTGTTTGGTTTGATATATTAAAAATAACATGCATTGCATAATGCTAAAAAAGTTATTTGTTTACCGACATACCCTCTGAAAAACGTTGAAAAGGAATTAAAAAAAAGTTTTGAAAATACAGTTCTGTCGTTATACATGCTTATTCATGTATTAAAGATCATGGTATTGTTTATGCCATAATTTGTTATGTATAAAAATAATACCGAATAAGGTGTATAATTAATACAAGTATTAGTTATACATAAATTAAAAAATACTAGCAAACAAGGAATTAATAATACCAAATCTAATACATATATTATTTTTCCTAATATATCCTACCAAATAATCTCTGAAAATAAATTATCCCAGAATTATTATCTCAAAATTAGTTATATCACGATTTTATCTCGAGATTAATTATTTCTTATCTCTAATACCAAACGAGCCTTAAGAGCTACTTTTACTAATGAATAAACCAAAAAAATTATTTTTATTAAAATAAACTTATATATTTCTTGCCAATGTCACTATTGTGTGGGATTAAAAATGACAAAAGATATCATGGTTTAGAATTCATCCGACTATCCACTATAATCATTTATGCTTTTTTAAAACTATAAGTGGATTTTCTATTATGGTCAATATCTATAAATTAACTTTGCATCCATATGGACCCCATTTGTCCCACCTAAAATGAAAGATACTAAAAACTATAGATAGGTCACTTTCTTTTGCATGTAGTTGAACTTTTATATTCCTGTGCTTTCTTTTTTTAGATTTATATTTTTATTTAACTCAATCTTTTTTTTTTCAGGAAAAAATAATAGAGATATAAAGAGAGTACATATAATTTCCTCTCTGCTATATTCGTATTTTTTATACTTTACATAATTTTGTTATTAAATGAATTTCTCAAAACAGAACGATGAATCATTATTACTGATTCGCTAACCTAGAAAACTCTAAAATAAAGAAAATAATTTATTGATTTTTTTTTGCACTGGGATGTATTCCAAAAGAAGATTATTGAACAACATCTGAGAAAAAAGCAAATTAATTAGAAAAAGAACGACCAATATCTAAGAACAAATAGAACTGTGCGTAATAAAGTGGATTCTGTCTTTTGTTTGCTGTTTTGCTTTATCTTAAGATGGCTAGCACATTTAGTGCGTATGTATATAATATAGTTCCTTTTTAACGATTAATGGAAAAATATACTTATTATAAAGAATACACTCCTTATAATATGAATTTAGTGATTCAATAATTAAAGCCCATCGATTTTCCAAAAGCTTAGTTAACTAGTTGCCAGTGATTGCGTGATTTTGACGAAATAACCCGAATTTAATGTGCCTTTTGGTTACGATATTACTACGTATTGCTCTTGATAAGTTACGTAGCTTGCAACAATTTTTTGAGGTTTCTAAATAAACAAATAAAATAAAGAAAATGTTTGCAATATTTTTGTGAATTTTCTTGATATTTGTCTCCGTTGAGATTGAGTATTGATTGTCCCAAGTAACGGTAAAGTTACTTTTTTAAGCAAAAAAATGATTAGATTAACATGGGTTTCTCATAACTTTGCTTGCCAAATCAACAAATGCATGCTACTGCAATTATATCATAACGGTGTAATCTTGGTCTTAACAATTTTCGTGCATTTCAAGAATTCTTTTTTGTGAAATACATGAAGGAAAATTACAATTGTAGTTTGCTCTGGCCACACATAATAGCAATGAGAAACATTTGCAATTATTATCACAATTTCAGTCTAACTTTAAACTTCAAAGTTAATTCATGAGATGAAGATTGCTCCCGAGTGCGTGCCTTCTTTTCTTGTCCTAACTTAACTCAACTACAAGTGACATTGGCTCAAAATGAGGAAAGGCTGTCTCTGTCCATCACAGACCTGCCTAACAGCTTAAGTAGGTTCAATTCCAAAGTTAACTCGTGCAATGAAGAATTATAAATCGCTTATAAGTTAAGTTAGATTTATTTTTGCTCTAGTTGTTATTGTTATTTCGTGTTTGGCATTTATTGTGTAGCTAATTTAAAAAACTTTTATAACCTTGTTATTATTATAATGGTGCTTTTTAGATATCTATGATCTCGTGATTTTTACCTTCGATTCGAAGGAATTTTCAGTATTTGGTGCTTTTTATCCTCTCTATTTTTGATTTGCCTCTTTTCGACATAACAATGATGGTAGGGCCAAGGAAGCAAATATGTGCAAGATGGCATATTAAATGAGAGCAATTATAACATGGGAAGGCAAGATGAGATTTTTTCTATTTGTGAAGAAAATGCATTTGTCCTTTTTTGCAACTCATAAACGGGAGACTATTTATGATGAAGATTCAGATTTCGAGCATCAACAAGTTTGTGGATATATAAGACAATGGGTTGACGACAATGTTCGCTACCATATTATAAATGAGACACACGCTAGATTCTTGTGGGGAAAGTTGAAGACACTTTATGCTTTAAAAACTGAAAACAACAAGTTGTTCCTACTAAATTGATGAACTTTAAATACAAGGAGGGAAGTCATATTCTTGATCATATAAAATAATTTCTAG
The DNA here is from genome assembly GCF_000390325.3 of Nicotiana tomentosiformis. NCBI lineage: Eukaryota > Viridiplantae > Streptophyta > Magnoliopsida > Solanales > Solanaceae > Nicotiana > Nicotiana tomentosiformis. Next base: position 25,568,643 of record NC_090822.1, read on the forward strand.
GGTGTTATTGATCATCATCTGAAAAGGGAGATAATTTTGATAGTGAGATACAGGACTTTGGCTTCTTAATACTCTACCAGATTCCTAAGAAACTCTTCGTGTTCTTTTGACAAATTTAGCTTCAGGTAGTAAGGTGGCCATAAAATATGCCAAGAATGGTGTGTTGAATGAGAAAGTAAGGAGAAAATTTCAAGATTTATCCTCACATGCAAAAGTTTTAGTTATAAAAGATCGGATGAGAGATAAAATAAGAAGTCCGAAGAATAGAGGCAAAAGTAGAAGCAAGTCAAGATCCAAATACTACAATCATTGTTGGAAGAAATGGCATACCAGAAGATTCTAGTACAAGTTGAAGTAAGACATTAGAGAAGAAAGAAAGTTAAAAATAATGAGAGTTGAGATGACCTTTTTTTGCTTATGATAAAAATGTCATCAATTTTGTATCCCATGAGACGAGTTGGATAATAGATTCTAGAGCTACCGCACATGTCATGCCAAGAAAAGACTTTTGTTCATCATATACTTTTGTTGACTCTTGAGTGTTAAAGATGAAAAATATTAGTAAAGGTAAGGTGGAGCTTTTTGGATCTTTGAGATCCCATGAAAACCTTCGATTTGAAAGAATTTCGAAGTTAAAATTTAGTGTTCTTTATCTCTATTCTAAGGTTTGCCTCTTTTCGGCATAACAATGGTAGTAGGGCCTTATTTATCCGGCAAATATAGGCAATATGATATGTTTAAATTGGAGCAATTATAATATATAAAAAATCAAGATGAAAGATTAATATTTGTGAAGAAAATATATTTACCCGTATTTGCAGCTCATAAACCGAAGACTTTGATGAAGATTGAAATTTCGAGCACCAACAAGTTTTTGGATATATAAGACAATAGGTCGAAGATAATGTTTGCAATCATATTGTAAATGAGAGACATGCTAGATCCTTGTGGGAGAAGTTGGAGATACTTTATGCTTTAAAAACTATGAATAACAAGTTGTTCCTGCCAAAACAATTGATGAACTTTAAATACAAGGAGAGCAAGCCTATTCTTGATCATATAAATATGGAATGAGAAATAATTTTGATGATGAGATTCATGGACTTGGCTTCTTAATACTCTACTAGATTTCTGGGAAACTCTTCATGCCTTTTTTGATAAATTCAGCTCCTGATGGTCGGAATATGCCAAAAGTGGTGTGCCAATAAGGAAGTAAGGAGAAAATTTATAAGTTAAATTCATGTAAATATAATTGCGCCATGTACCTAAGACAATGTGCATCCTTGAGCTTAACCAATGATTTGACGCATGCTGATAATGGTGGTAGTGTTTACGCGAAGACATGATAATAAAGAGTTTATGGGTTAAGAGCAAAGGAAGTTGAAAAGAGACTAAAGCAGGAGAAAATTAAAGAGCAAATAAGGTAATGAACTTATGAGTACTTTGAAAGTGAAAGAAGTGAAATGATGAGTATAAATAAAGATATAGACGGCAGAAATTATGGCCATGATTACCTGGAGAACCGGCAAAAATATTATTGAATCGTGGGGCAACATGTGTTTTGGGTATTAAGTGCGAGGAGACGTGTATCTTATCAAGCTTCATAGACTGTTCAGAGGGCTTCAAAAGAATTTTCCGCCAAGAAAGGAATCTTTACCAACTTTCCGGTGACACAAAGATATGTCACCAGATAGCAAGGGGACTATATGTATAGGGTAAAATTTATTTCTATTAAATGATCGAATAATTGTGTGACACGTGAAACTGGATACGGACGGAAGATGAGTCGAGTAAGAACCGAGACTGGAGACAACAACTGCAGTTGGTGTCGGATAGATCCCGAAGGGAGCGTAATCAACGTGGACAAAATGAATGTTTGTTAGTAGATGGTATTTAATGAAGAATATTCCTTAATATTAAATAGGCATTCGTTGCAGAGCATTTTGGCATTCATGGCCTGTCGTTACACCTCATCAATGGCCTCCTTTATTGTTATTAAAGAGGGGTTTGATCCTAGGATTTAGTTCCCTAGGTATAGCTATAAATAGTGGCTTCAACAACCATTGCAGGACACGAAATCTCTGAAAAAACTTATGCTATATTTTATTCTCAAGCTAAATAATATAACTTTACATTATGTCTAATGTTGCTCTTATCGCTATCCTCAGAAGTATTTCTCCCGGAGCCAGGCTTGCCATTACCTTTGATTTCAACGCTAAGTCTTATTTTTAATTTAATTTATTTATTATTTTGGATCAAATCAGTTCGTTTGTCTATAAACCACATAACGAATTCAATTGTACCGTTTTACGGGTAAATAGTTTGGCGCCCACCGTGGGGCTTATATATCTGCGTAATTGAGTTGATCCTTGCGTCTATTACTAACTTGTTTGATTCTTTGTTTTTTAGCAAAAATTTAAAAAAAATGACAGCTAACGATGTCAACATCGCGCACAACGTTGCGGCACACGAAAATTAGCCTCAACATGAGGATTCAGTCAGTGACATCCACAACGAGAGGGATGTAGCAACCCCGGTCCATGGCAGACAATATCTCCAACATGTGCGGGAGACAACTCATGATGACGCTGAGGACGAGCATGTTGCGAAAACAATAAGGATCTTGAGAGAGCAACTAAAGGCCATCATGGGCCATCTCTCAAGGCAGGACCAAGTCATGACAGAACTAAAGTAGGCATTATCAGGCGCTTCCAACAACATGAACGGAAGAGGCCCCACTTCTCCTGGCGCTCCTGCAAATCAAATGGCTCAAAGAGTTGATAATAACACCCCGAAGGGTGAGGTCGGCTTCGACAGAGTCGGAGGGATCGGTAGCGGATCCGATAACGACAACGGTAATGATCCCTTCAAAATCGAACTCATGAGATTCATGAAGGAAATGAACAAGCGGATAGATCATAACACAAAGGCGTTTCACGCTCGAATAGATCAAATTCCGGGCATACCAACAGTTTTGAATGGAGCGGATTCAAAAAATTACACTCAGTTACCATTCAAGCCGAGCACAATACCAGAATTGATTTCGAAATGATTCAAGATGCCAAACATACCAAAGTACGATGGAACATTACATCCCTAGGAGGACATCACAACCTATACAATGGTTATGAAAGGAAACAACTTGGCCTAGCATGAGATTGAGTCAGTTTTGGTATTCACTCCTACCCGAGCACTCGATAGATTTATTGGAAATGCTCGTAGATTCTTTTATTAAGGCCTATGCCGGCGCTAGGAAGGTCCAAGCTCGAAAGGCTGACATATTTCGAATCGCACAAGGAGAGTCCGAATTATTGCGGGAGTTCTTGATTAGATTTCAGAAAGAAAGAATGTTGCTATCAGTCGTACCAGACGAGTGGGCAGTGGAGGCATTCACTAAGGGTCTGAACCCGAAGAGCTCTGACGCCTCCCGAATAATGAAGGAAAGCGTGCTCGATTTCCAAGCAACCATATGGGTGGATGTCCATAACCGTTCTGAATCGAAGATAAGGATAGGAGATGATCAGCTCGGCCTCCCGACATCAACCAAGGGACGGGACCGAGACAAGAATCGGGATAAGTTCAAGGATTACTTTGATGTAGACCGGCGATCTTCCAAAGTACGATTCTTACCTTACGAGAGAGCCAATGGACACGGTGGTAAAAGGTTCCGATCCTCGGATATGTTCTTTCTTGATAGAAGAACTGACCGTAGTCGGAACAACAGATCGTTACAGGAAAAAGAGCTACCGTGGGCCCAGGATTTCTCATATCCCAGGCTATCAGATTATAATTTCAACATTATCATAGTGGAGCTGGTGTCGGCAATAAGAAACATCAAGGAAGCACAATTTCTGAGACTAATAAGATTCGATCTCATTCAGAGGGATCCCAGCTTATGGTGCGAATATCATGGATCTCATGATCACAGAACTGGGGACTGCCGACATCTACGCGATGAGGTGGATACATTGTTGAAGAACGACCATCTCAAGGAGTTCTTGAGCGTTCGAGCCAAGAACAATTACAGCTGCAGCTGAGATCACACAGAACCCTCGAAGGTAGGGGAAGACCCTCCTCGGCTAACTATCAATATAATTTTTGGGGGGAATAAAATCAACGATGTAACTTTCTCCGTGGCCAAGAAAACAAAGGTATCAGTGAAGCAAAGTAAGAGACTCTGGGAAGTCGCCGAAGACGATATCACTTTCATGGAGGAAGACGTCGATGGACTTTTTTTGCCGCACAACAATGCCCTGGGAATTTCTCTTAATGTTCTAGATTTCAAGATTAAACATGTTTTGGTTGACCTAGGAAGTTCAACCAACATCATTCAATGGAGAGTGATGGAGCAAGCCGAATCAACTGGAAGTATCATTCCGGCAACAAAACTCCTCGTCGGGTTCAATTTAGCGAGTGTGACAACCCGAGGAGAGATCATGCTGCCCACGAATGCCGAAAAAGTCATAAAGACCACCTTATTTGAGGTGGTGGATGGCAACATGGGATACAACATAATCCTGGATAGACCATGGTTACATGAGATGAAGGTTGTACCATCAATATATCACTAACTACCAAAATTCTCGACCCTAGAGGGAATCAAGCAAATAAGAGGAGACCAACTAGCAGTGAGAGAATTGAATGCAATACTGGTTTCTAGCAGTAAAGGGAAGGAACTTAACAAATAGCAACTACGGAAATCGACGCCTGCTCCCAAGCCAAGCGGGGATGATAAAAGAGAGGAATCATCGAAATCCCACAAGGTACCGCGATACTTTCAAGTACCAGAAGAGACAGACGCGACCTAGTTCATAGTAGAAGAACTCGAACAAGTGGCTTTGTTCGAGGAATTCTTGGAGAGAAAATTTCACTTGGCGACAGGACTCAACCCCGAGCTCATGTCAGGATTTATTGATTTCCTTAAAATTAAGTCCATTGTTTCACATAGTCGCATGCAGGTATCACACTAGAGGGCTATGCACAAGCTAAGCCTGGACTCAAGCATCCCATCGGTAAGACAGAAGAAGCGCTCAATATCCGAGGTCAGAAACAAGTTTGTTAAAAAAGAGATAACTCGGCTACTTGACATCGGTTCAAACCGGGAGGTAAAGTATCCTGACTGGCTAGCTAATATAGTTGTAGTTCAAAAAAATAATAACAAGTTTTGAATGTGCGTAGATTATAAAGACTTGAATAAGGCGTGCCCAAAAGATTCATTCCCACTTCCAAATATCGATCAAATGATTGATGCAATGGTCGGGAACGAGTTAATGAGTTTCCTCGATGCCTATTCTGGGCACAATTAGATTAAGATGAACCCGAAGGACCGGAAAAAAACTTCGTTCATAACGAACTTTGGCATATATTATTATAATGTAATGCCCTTCGGGCTTAAAAACGTCGGAGCCACTTATCAGAGGCTCGTGAATAAGATGTTCTAGAAGCAAATATGCAAAAAAATGGAAGTATACATAGATGATATGTTGGTCAATTCTTTGAATGTAGACGACCATTTAAAATACCTCCAGGAAACCTTTGATATCCTAAGGAAGCACAACATGAAACTCAACCCCAAAAACTCTGTGTTCGGGGTTAGCTCCGGTAACTTCTTGGTTTTTTTGGTGTCACAAAGGGGGATCGAGGTAAATCCCCATAAGATCAAAGCCATCGACGACATCCTAGACTAGCTGACAGGTGTGAAAGAAGACTGGATAAAAAAGAGTTTATGGGTTAAAAGCAAAGGAAGTTGGAAAGAGAAGAAAGCTAGAGAAAATTAAAGAGAAAATAAGGTAATGAACTTATGAGGGCTTTGGAAGTGAAAGAAGTAAAATGATGAGTATGCGTAAAGATATAGACGACAGAAATCATGGTCATGTTTACCTCGAGAACCATCGAAAATATTGCTGAATCGTGGGGCAACACGTGTTTGGGGTATTAAATGGGAGGAGATGTGCGTCTTATCAAGCGTCAGAGACTATTTAGGGGGGTTCAGAAGAATTTTCTGCCAAGAAATAAATCTTCACCAACTTTCCGGTGACACAAATATGTGTCACCGGAAAGTAGGGGGATTATCTATACAGGGAAAAGTTGTTTTATATTAAAAGATCAAATAATTGTGGGACACGTGGAACTAGAGACGGACGGAAGATGAGTCTAGTAAAAATATAGACCAGGGGCAACAACTACAGTTGGTGTCGGATAGATGCCGAAGGGAGTGTAATCAACGTGGGCAAAATGAATGTATGTCACGAGATGACATTTGATGAATAATATTCCTTAATATTAAATAGATAACCATTGCAGAGAATTTTGGCATTCATTGCCTGCCATTACACCTTCATCAATGGCCCCCTTTATTATCATTAAAGAGGGGCTTGGTCATAGGATCTTGTTCTTTAGGTATAACTATAAATAGTCGCTTCAACGACCATTGTAGAGCACGAGTTGTTATCTTTTATTCTCAATCTAAATAATACAACTTAACTTTCTGTCTAATATTGTTCTTATCGCTTGCTATTTTATTTGATTTCAATGCTAAGTCTTAGTTTTAATTTAATTTATTTATTATTTTGGAGCAAATCGGTTCGCTTGTCTATAAAATACGCAACAAATTAAACTGTATTGTTTTACGGGTAAACAGATAGTACTTGATATTTGGTGAGGGGGAGATAGACTAATAAATTACTAGCCTTTTTTTAAATTTCTTACTCGATGTTTGATAGTGCTTTGGAGTTCGACTAATTCAGATTTGCATAAAAAATATTCACATTGGGGATAAAACGCTTCTTGTCAAAATCGATTTCATACTGATGACTCAAAAGTCAAACTCGAGATCTTTAGTTAAAATGGAGAAATAGTTACCATTACGCAACAATCTTTGTGGCAAATTACTAGCCTTTATGTTTCATTGATGTCATTTATTATATAGACTTACTAATTCTCATGCTAACTAAATCTAATACACCAATCTCATGTAAATACAACCCGGAACCATTTATAAGCTTCAGGTTGATGTTAGTTGAGTTATGTTCTGATTTATCTTTTCTAGTACATTGTAATAGTGTGGAACTTGCCTACACACATTTTGATATTTATGTTTACTCTAAAATTGGGTAACAATTGAATTTGTATGTGATGTTAAGGATATGTAATTTAATCTAATACGAACAATTAAGAATATCAAATAAATGAGTTATGAATGAAACAAACGTTCAAACCAGTTGCAATACTATGATCAAGCCGGAATTTAGATTGAATAGTGACCTCATCCTCGATTGGACCCTCGGTTCGATCCCAGTCGTGAATGAAGAACAGGATAAGTGAACAAGAACTTTAATAGTAGCTAAAAATATAGAAAATAATCTTGTATTAATTTGATTTGCATGTTACAATGTGTCTTACAAAAGAAAAACTTTCCCTTTATAGTAGGGGAGTTTCATCCTTAGTATAAGTCTAAAAACATGTATTAATTTTATTTGCATGTTACAATGTGTCTTACAAAAGAAAAACTTCCCCTTTATATAGTAGGGGAGTTTCATCCTTAGTATAAGTCTAAAAAAGGTAAAAATCTTGCATTCCTAGTAATTACTAATCCATAATCCACATTGAGAGAGATCCGCATCGTGAAATCCGGTTGGGTGCGAATATCATGGCCCTCTATTCATAATCATTCACCGTGTTTACCGAAGTCTTAGAAGTCATTCTTGGCTCGGGGCACGTCGCTTTACCGTGCCCGAGGTCAAGCACACCGTTTATTCTCCCTGGATCTCGATACGAAGGGTCTTTATCCGCGACTACAATCTCGTGCTTCTGTGCCCTTCCTCTATTTTCTCACCGGGAAATAGGGGTAGACGTTACCCCTGATTTTACCCACACACAGATAGTCTCCTCATTTTTCGGGGAGTAGGTTTACCGAAACAATGGGAAGCGATAGATAAACCCGGTTTCTTCCTTCGTACGTTACAACCGAGATGATAGGTAAATCGAAACGTCCCATTAGTCGCGTCGTTCTGACTTCAGACACGTGTCAGTCACCAGTTGTCTGTCCTCGAATGTGAAACGTTGCACACTAATTGTTTTCCCATATAAAGGTTTTGACCCTTTTTCACTTTTTCCACTTTCCGATTCCAGAATTTACCCTCGAACTCTCTAACTGCTTTTAAATCCTCCAAATCTTCATACATTTCCTTGAACCTTGATATCTCCATCTTCAATCCTCATACATGTTCTTTGGATCTCTAACTCAGACCTTCATACCATCTTCAAATTTTCATATTTTTCTTCAGACCTTCATATTTTTCTTCAAATATTCATGTTTCCTAGATTACGATGGCAAAAACCTCCAAGTCGGTGCCTCAGGAGGCTGCTCCATCATCTTTCAAAGCAAGAGCGCCCCATGAAGAGATTAGTACATGAGGGCTGTTCTATTGGGAACGACCTCCTCGTCGAGAAGTCCTCTAGTCAACAGGACCGAGGTGAAGGAGCGTGAAGATACATATGCTCTGTTACTGAGGAAACACTACCCACAATCTGAGTGGACTGTAACTAGGAAGGTAAGGAAGTAGTTGTCCTCGGGCCCAATGACGACATCACTACCCACGTGGAGGGGTACTTATGTGTTTACACTTACCCCTTCATGCTTGCCCCGATGGACCCCATAGTCCTTGCCTTCTGCAAAAGGTACGAGGTATGCCTTGGGAAATTTTGTGAACAATACTGAAGCCCCTCGGTTCACCCTCGACCACCTCATTCGCTTATACAGTCCCGAATCTTTCGAGGAGGACTGATCAAGCTCGTTCAACCATAGAGCAAGGCTCTATTCTCGAGCATCGACGAGGATCGAGACCGAGGTTGGCAAAGGAGGTTCGTTCGGGTGAGCACCGAAGACCTCATCCTGTTCGAATTTCTACCGTTCCCGAAAAAGTGGAATGTATCCCGAAGGTATTTTCCTTCTAGAGTGTTTGTTATTTCTTTTCATTATTTCTCTTATTGCCTATGTTTGTTATCATGCAGCTCCTCGCTTTAAGGAGTGGATTGAGGGGATCTGCAAACAGATGATATATTCTCAGCGCGCATGGCGTAAGCTCTCGAAGGGCAAATGTGAGGCATGTTCCCATGGTGAGGCCCATTTTCGAATTGTTACTCTCGTACTTTTGGCTTACGCATTGCTAAGTCTCTTTTTTTCTTACAGGTTTGCCCAAGATCACCGAACTCAGGATGTTGGGTGAGGACGAGGATCTGTCCTTGTTGTCGAACCCTCCGCTTCAGGACAGCCTGGGACTTCTGCAAATGAGGAGAATAAGAAGAAGAAAAGAAAGTCCTCAGGTTCCCCGGATGCCGTGAAGAGAAAGAAGAAAGTAACCATCTAGATCTAGAAAATCAAAAAGAGCGCAAAATCTAGGGTACCCAACTCCGATTCCCTCTACCGACTAAGGGAAGAGCCCGAGGACGATGACCTTTTTATTGCTTATGGGTTGAACCTTAACGAGGGGGATAAGGAAGCACTTGGGAAAGGCGACCACGAGGTAGATCCCCCTCTAGCTCAAGAACTAGAGGGAGAGAAGGAGGTTGCGGCTTCTCGGAAAGTCGCTCCTATCCCGAAGGAGGTAGCTGGTGTTATTGACATAGTGGAAACACCCTCCTATACTTAGTCCATGCTCGAAGAGGTCCAAACAGGCAAAGAAAAGTCAAGCGCGATGGCGCATGGCCTAGACGACTCCCTCAACACATTTTTTGATGGCATGGATATAGCCACATTGGAGGACTTTTCCGTGCTTGGTCACTTGGAGGTCCCGAAAATGATGTTCCATCGGGGGCGAGCGAGCTGAGTTCGAGCCCAAAACTAGTTAAGCAATTCCCCGCTTCGAGCATGGACCCCGAGCGTAAGAAGACGATCATTCTTACGATCCCGGCATTCGCCTGGGTCTTGTCCGTTCCGGTGGGTGTAGCCAACTACCTTCGATGCCTAGTGACCGAGAAGGAACATGCAATGATGAACGAAATTGGCACGTCGAGCCTCTTCAACGAGGCACAACATGCATTTAGCCGGGTAAGACATTTACCCTTCGTACCCCTTTGTGAACCTTGTTTAGTTTTAGATTTGTTCTAATAACTTCATTATTTTTCTAGGCTTCAGTACTTCATCATGAAAGCCTCATCGGGTCCCGTTTATAAATGAGCCAGCTAGAGTTCGAGCTTAAAGAGCAGGTCTGAAAGAAGAACATGTACATGGTTCTTAATGAGTAGTAGGACAAGGCCCTCAAAGACCTCCCAATTCTCCATGCTGAGCTGGAAAAAGCCCAGAAGGAGGCCTCGACCCTAAAGCAGGAACACGCCAACATGGTTGAGAAAGTAGAGATCTTTGACGCTAAAACTGAGCAGCTAGTCGTGGTGACTAGCAATACAACTTCGCAGGTCCAAGAGAAGATAGACCTGATCGACCAACTTCGGGCTGAGATGGATGAGGTCAAGGACACGACCGAGGTGTGAATGGGCAGGGTGGACCTGCTGGCTTCGAAGAAACAAGCTGCAAAAGCGAAGCTGGCATCAGTCGAGAACCAACTACGGGTGGCGAAGGATAAAGCCGATAAGTGGTCTCGGCTAAATGATGATCTCCAGGCACAGCTAAGCTCGGCCATCTCGAAACGTGATGCCATCGTACAAGAATATGCCGCACTAAGGTCCAAACTGGATGCAACCTTTTCTGACGTTGAGGAAAGGTTAGCCCAGTATAAGGCTGATGTGGAGGTAGCCGAGGCCTGCCTAAAGACAAAGACCGAGTATGTAAAATGCCTAATCCAAGGAGAGACCCTCGTAGAAATCCATGCCTAAGGTTTTGACATATCAGTCGAGATTAAGGAAACCTGGAGACTCGAGGCCGAGGCAAAGGATCTCTACGAGCCTGAGGGCCCCGAAGGCTTCAAGGGTTCTGAGGGCTCCGACGGCTCTAGCGACGAGTCGGGCCCCAACAAGGACCAGACGTAGATGCCTTAGTTCTTTTTCAACTTTTCCTTATGTATACTTTTTTTATTTTTTATTTTAAGGCCGTTCTATCGTGCCTTTGTAAATATATTTCGGAGTATATAAAATTTCCCCTTTTTTGGCAATACCGTGTCTATTTTTCTAGCATCTACCTTCAGTTCTCTATTTGCATATTATTTTTAATGCCTTAGCATAAAATCAGATGTAGTACTAGAGCATCTATTTTTTGGGGGTCCGAACGTAGCCCAACTTTGATGCTACTTTGGGTTACCTGTGGCTTCGAATCTTCGGTATAACTGCCAGTCTTTAAGATGCTTAAGTGTTTTTAGACGATGTTTTTGCCAAGGGTAACCTTTTAGTAGGTTTCCATTTTTCGTAAAGGCCTTACTTTCTGGTTACGGACTTCGGACGTCTCCGAGAAATCTTTAGGATAGTCGTAGCCTTTCATATTCGGGCACCGCCTAATGGCTTCGGTGCCTCTAAAATTTGGTAGCCTGGGTTGTCCGAATTTTCATCAAGGGATAGTCCTCTAGTAGGGGTAGCCTGTGGGCTCGATCGTCCCCGAGCAGGGGTAGCTCGTAGGCTTTAGGATTCAGTATCGAAGAAGCAAAATGTGCAGTAACAAAGTGTGAGGGAAGAAGAAATTTATTTCATTGCTTAATATGCAATGTACATGATCAAAGGCGCATAAAACTTGTGTAGTGGCTAGAGTGGACTATGTGGGCATGGTTCATATGACCGTTTGACCCTTACAATGAATCCTAACCACCAAGACTTAGCTTTTAGCACATAAAATTTTCTTTTCCCTTGCTAAAGATCTTAATCTGGTGTAATGGGCCCCAGTATTCGTGGCCAAACTCGTGAGGGCTTGGATACTGTTGATCTGATGCAAACGATCATCAAATCCAGTTTAAGCCGGTATTCAGATATAAGGTAGCATGTTTTACAGTTCCCTCGTTAAAAACCTTGCCGAAAAACCCACTTCGGAACAAAACCTATTCAAGGGATAAAGAGTGTAACACGTGCTTACAAACCTAATAGTCACATCCGTCCTTAGACGATTACCTACATACGTAGTATGATTTATAACATAATTAAAAAGGAATTAAGTTCGTACCTTAGCAGTCGTACCGCTTTAAGTGTGTCACGTTCCAGTTAGTTAGTAGTTGTACACCGTTTGTCGTTTCAAGTTTATATGAGCCTTTGCCGGTTATTCTGACAACTCGATATGGCCCTTCCCAATTCGGTCCTAGTTTCATTTTGTTCAGGTTCCTGGTGTGTAATATTACTCTTCTCAATACCAAGTCCCAAACTTGAAAATGTTGGAGGTTGGCTCTTCGGTTGTAGTATCTTTCTATTCGCTGCTTCTAGGCATCCAACCGGACCAGCGAGGCCTCCCGTCTTTCATTCAATAGTTCCAGACTCATGATCATGGTCTCACCATTTGATTCTTTAGTAACATACTGGAACCTGAGGCTCGGTTACCCCACCTCGACTGCTATTAAGGCTTTGGTTCCATGACCAAAGAAAATGGGGTGGCCCCGGTGCTCGATTTCGAAGTCGTAAGGTATGCCCATAGGACTTCAGACAAGATTTCTTTCCATTTCCCTTTCGAACCGGCCAACCTCTTTTTTAGGTTTTGGAGTATAGATTTGTTCGTCGATTCTGCCTGCATGTTCTCACTATAGTGATAAGGTGTCAATAGTATCTTCTTGATCTTGTGATCTTTGAAAAGCTTACTCACCTTGCTACCGACGAATTGTTTTCCATTGTCACAAATGATCTCGGCTGGTATCCCAAATCGACATATTACGTGATCCCAGATGAAGTCAATGACCTCTTTTTCTCGCACCTTCTCGAACTGGTCCTCGACTCATTTAGAAAAATAATCGGTCATGAATAGTATGAATTGAGCTTTACCAAGTTCTCATGGCAGGGGACCAACAATGCCCATTCCTCACTTCATAGATGGCCACAAATATAGGACCAAGTGGAGCATTTTTCCCGATTGATGGATCATCGAGGCGTGTCTCTGGCACTCATCACATTTTCGTATAGAGCCTTTTGCATCCTTCTCAATTTCGATCCGGTAGAAGCTGGCTCTGATCAGTTTCTGAACCAAGGATTCTGCCCTCGAATAATTTCTGCAAGTGCACTAGTGAACTTCTTTGATGGTGTATTCGGTCTCTCCCAGTCCCAAGCATCTGGCTAGTGGGCCAAAGAAAGATCTGCTGAACAATGCGCCTTCGACCAAGCTAAATCTGGCAGCTTTGGTGTGCAGGGCTCTCGATTCTTTAGGATCTGAAGGCAATTTTCCTGTCTTCAAGTAGTCTACGCATTTGTTTCTCCAATCCCAAGTTAAACTCGTTGAGTTCACTTCGGTGTGACCTTCTTCTACCACCGAATTCATTAGTTGCACCACTGCTCCTGAGCTGAATTCATCGAAATCAACCGACGACCCCAAGTTAGCCAGAGCATCAACCTCATTGTTTTCATCTCGGGGTACATGTTGCAGGGTCCATTCCCTGAATTGGTGTAGGGTTACATGCAATTTGTCCAAGTACCTCTATATCCGTTCTTCTTTTACTTCAAACGTTCCGTTGAGTTGATTTACCACGAGTAGGGAGTCACACTTGGCTTCAATCACTTAGGCCCCGTGGCTCTTAGCCAATTTTAGACATGCAATCATGGTCTCATACTCGTCCTCATTGTTAGTCAATTTCATAGTTCTAATAAATTGCCTAATTATACTTCTTGTAGGTAGTTTCAATACGATACCAAGCCCGGACCCCTTCGTGTTGGAGGCACCATTCGTGAAGAGGGTCCAAATTCTCGAAGAAGTCCCCGAGGTTAGCAGTAGTTCCCTTTCGACTTCGGGTATTAAGGTCGGCATAAAGTCGGCCACGAAGTCTGCCAAAATTTGAGATTTTATGACGGTTCGGGGTCAATACTCGATATCGTATCCCCTAATTTCCATGGCCCATATGGCCAACCGGCCCGAGAGCTCAGGATTATGCATGATATTCCTTAGCGGATAAGAGGTTACGATACATATAGGGTGGCATTGAAAGTACGACTTTAGCTTGTTGGAAGCACTTAGCAAAGCGAGAGAAAATTTTTTCAGGTGAGGATACCTTGATTCGGCCTCGCCTAGAGTTCTACTAACATAGTAAATAGGAAATTATGTACCTTCTTCCTCCTGGACTAAGACATTATTTATCGCCACCTCGGAAATCGCCAAGTAGAGGTATAGTTGTTCATCTGCCTTCAGAGTGTGCAGTAGGAGGGATTCGATAGGTACCGCTTGAGTTCTTCCAAAGCTTGATGGCATTCTGGCGTCCAGGAAAAGTTATTCTTCTTCTTTAATAGTGAGAAGAATCGATGGCTCTTGTCTGAGGACCTCGAGATGAACCGTCCCAAGGCGGCTATGCGCCCGGTCAGTCTTTGAACGACCTTGACGTTGTCCACCACGGTGATATCCTCTATGAATTTTATTTGGTCGGGGTTGATCTTAATTCCCCGATTGGACACCACGAACCCGAGGAATTTCCCCAATCCGACCCCGAATTCGAAGGTCTCCTGCAAATGTTTCAAACGGTCCTCTGCTAGCAGATACTTGACCAACATATCGTCAATATAAACTTCCATTGATTTTCCTATTTGTTCTTCGAACATCCGGTTTACTAGGCGTTGGTAGGTGGCACCAACATTCTTTAATCTAAATGGCATTACGTTATAAAAGTAGGTACCGAATTTAGTGATGAAATAAGTCTTTTCTTGGTCATCCGGCTTTATCCAAATTTGGTTGTACCTGGAGTAGGTGTCGAAAAGCTGAGTATTTTGTGCTCGGCCGTTGCATCGATCATTCGATCGATGTTAGGCAAAGGGAAAAAATCCTTAGGGAATGCTTTATTTAGCTCTTTGTAATCTACACACATTCTAAGTTTATTCCCTTTTTAGGCACTACCACTACGTTAGCTAACCACTCTGGATACTTAACTTCCCGGAAGGATCCTATTTTAAGAAGTATGGATACCTCATCCTTGATTAACACATATTTGATCTCGGATTGTAGCCTCTTTTTTTGCTTAACCGGATGGAATTTCGGATCCAAACTCAACTTATGAGTGATTACCTCCAGTGGGATCCCTGTCATGTCAAGATGGGACCAAGCAAAATAATCCACGTTATCTTTAAGGAAATCAATAAGTTTTTTCCTGAGCTCGTGGGTTAACTTCGTCCCCAGGTATACCTTTCGATCCGGCAGGTGTTGGATTAATATGACTTGCTCCAACTCTTCAACCGTCGATTTGGTGGAGTTGGTGTCATCAGGAGCTATGAGTAATCTTGGGACACTGTAATTATCCTACTCGTTCCTCCGGTTCGGCCGAGGCTAGCATCTATGATTGCTATTTAATTTCTTCCTTTCTGGTCGGCTCTGTGTTCCTTGATGTCAAAATCGCGGACATCGGGATTACCTCGTCGACATCGAACATCTTCTTTGCAGCCGGCTATTCTCCGTAGACCATCTTGACTTCCCCCCGAAGTGGGAAATTTCAACGTCTGGTGCAAGGTCGAGGGTAGCGCCCTCATGTTGTGAACCCATGGCCTTTCGAATAGGGCGTTGTACCTCATGTCCCCCTCGATCACGTAGAACTTTATTTCTTGGATTGTCCCGGCGGTGTTCACTGGCAAGGTTATTTCCCCTTTAGTTGTCTCACATGCCATGTTAAATCCGTTCAACATCCGGACTGCTTGCACAATTTGGTCATGTAACCCCAATTAATCTACGACCCTCGATCTGATGATGTTGGCCGAGCTACCTGGATCAATCAACATACGTGTAACTCGAGATTTATTGATAAGTACAGATATTACCAGTGCATCGTTGTGGGGTTGTATGATGCCCTCGACATCTTCACCGATGAACGAAATGTCTCCCTACGGAACATATTCCCGGGTGCGTTTTTCCCTCATGATGGATAATTTAGTGCGTTTAATCATTGGCCCTTGGCGGACATCGACTCCTCCAATGATCATGTTGATCACGTGCTGAGGCTCCTCTTGTTCAACCTGTTTGTTGGCATCCCTGTTCCTGAAGTGGTTTTTGGCTCGATCCTCCCCCTCCCCCTCCCCCCCCCCCCCCCGAACACTATTTTCGGGATCAGTTGGCAAATTGAAGTTGATGACCACCTACGAGTTAGCATCGAGTGGATCGACATGGGGCACCTCGTTACTGGGCACTGAATTGCTATTTTCATTGTGATGGCCTGACTCATCGTCAACGTTCAAGTGAGAAGACAGAAAGTTTGACATTTTTGGGCTGACCTGAAATCAAGACTTCAAAGAACAAGCGTAAAATAGGTTGTGTTATGGAGATTCGTATCAAATTACCATTATTGTCTTTAGCCTCATGATGGGCGTCAAACTATTTACCCCAAAATTGGGTAATAATTGAATTTATATGTGATTTTAAAGATATGTAATTTAAACTAATACGAACAATTAAGAATATCAAATAAATGAGTTAGGAATAAAATAAACGTTCAAACAAGTTGCAATACTATGATCAAACCGGAATTTAGATTGAACAATGACCTCATCCTTGATTGGACCCTCGGTTCGAGCCTAGTCGTGAATGAAGAATAGAACAAATGAACAAGAACTTTAATAGTAGCTAAAAAGATAGAAAGTAAGTTTATATTGATTTGATTTGCGTGTTACAATGTGTCTTTCAAAAGAAAAATTTCTCCTTTGTATAGTAGGGGAGTTTCATCCCTAGTAAAAGTCTAAAAAGGGTAAAAATCTCTCATTCCCAGTAATTATTGATCCATAATCGTTATTGAGCGAGATCCGCACTGTGATATCCGGTTGGGTGCGAATATCACGGCCCTCTATTCGTAATTGTTCATCGTGTTTCCCGAAGTCTTAGAGCTCATTCTTGGCCCGGGGCGTGTCGCTTTACCGTGCCCAAGGTCAAGCACACCGTTTATTCTCCCTGGATCTCGATACGAAGGGTCTTTATCCTCGACTACAATCTGGTGCGTCTGTGCCCTTCCTCCGTTTTCTCACTAGGAAATTGGGGTAGACGTTACCCGTGATTTTACCCGTACACAATTTCTTTTAATAAAATTGATACTAGTGATATATTAGCATTAAAAAAAGCTCATGTCAATGCAGTCTCCAGTCTCCCAATTTTGCCTAGTGTTAATTGAAAATTTACAAAAAAAAAAAAGAAAAAGAAAAAGAATTGCAAGTATTTTGCTGAAGAAAAGGAGGGAAAAAAGTGTGTAAAGAATTAGGGGTAAATGACACGTGAAGCACGTGTACAGACGCCACATGTTATCATCTGATTACATCTGTTTATCTATCATCTTAGGATAGTATAAAATACACTCTGAACAAATACAGAGAGGTATTTGATTATTTTGTATTTCTCATTTTCTACATGGTAGAATCTTTTTGTTGATTCGATTTGTTTTTAATTAAGAAAAGGTCAGTATAGTTGAACAAAATACATAGTTTTATAATAGTACATCCTATTAGTGATATTATTTACTTTAAATTTAAGTTTGATTTTAAAATAGTAATTAATGTCTAAGGTTTGTTTTCTTATACTCATTGTTTCTCGTATTTTATCGATGTGAGATTTGATTAAGATATTTTTTTTTATCATTTGATATTCAAAATTATAATCAGCTTAGATGTAATTATTATTTTTATATTCAAAATTTAACGATCCAACTAAATCGGATACAAGTAAAGCCACGGTTAAAGCACTCGTTCCCCGATGAGATCTACATAGGAATGAGGATGATATGTACCAAAGTCATTCGTTTTTGTTAGTTTCTTTCCCGGGCCTAATTAATTTGAATTTGCGTTACGTAACGTTCACTAAAAGAAAAGTGCTTTCTACCGTAGAGTTTTTCATAACATAGAGTTCCAACTGAAAATTTTAATTAAGAATGTAAAGATCCTAACTATTTTACTATACCCTTGACAATAAATCATGCGAGTGTCTCAAAATAAAACTCAACTCCCATGTGCGTGTCTTTCTTAAATATGGCATCTGTATAACATATGTATCCATCTCAATCTCAATCTCAATCTAAATCTAATCTACTTATAGTCTCTACGAGTGCTTTTTCTATATTTTCTTGTATTTTTTCACAAGATTTAATAGCTCATAGATATAGTCCATACTCTAATAATTTAACATCATGGAGAAAAGCAATAAGCAACAACCCTTTCAATACCTATTCTTTTTTCGATTTCTCACTCGTCGTTTAATATTTGTATTGGGACCCGACTAAATTCAATTCACGTCAAAAAATTTTATATTGAAAGTAAAATGCTCTCTAATAAAGGTGATTCTATACCCATCACTCGAACCCGAAATTCAGCTAAGGATTAAGAAATACGCACCGCTCCCCCACAACACCTGTTGGTCTTTCATTACCTATTCATCTCTTACTTTAATCACACCTTTCTCTCGTAATCTTCAACTCAGTTTCACATGCATTTTTCTGATTTACTGACCCCTTCTTTCTTAAATCTTTACCTTTTCCCTACACCTTTTTGGTTGCCCACTACCCCACTAATTTTCAGTCTTATAATTGTCAAATTCACTCCACCTGTTGAACAGTACTGTCCACTAACGGTAAAATGCAGGAATTTTATGCAGCTTTCATTCTAAAATTAGCATTTTAAATTTTCTGGGTTATCATTCAACTTTGTGTTTATTATCCAAAATTTATTTTTATTTTTTTTATTACGTAAAAGTTATTCAACTTTGTATGCATTGTCCAAAAGTCATTTTTCTTTCTTCCGTTACACAAAAATTATTTTATTATGCTCTAGTTATCATAATAATCACTTTGATTAGATTTTACAAATCTTTCACCTAAAAAATCTATTATTCCCTTGATATTATAAATCCTCCCATTTATGTAATATATTCGAACATTTAATTTTTTCTTAATATTAATTTTCAAGATATATATGTAGCATTATTAAATTTGTTAGTAACACTACCGTGAACAAATCTCAAGTCCACGTTGCTTAATGAAATATATTTAATAAAAATTTAAAAATCAAAGCTAATTGATAGCCAGGCCATACCCATTAATTTAATAAATAAAATACCCATATTTAGCAAAATGACACATCATATTAATACTTCAAATAAATAATATTAACTGGTAAAGCTTTAAAAAACTTAATATTAAACGCAAATAACTTTTAAACTTTTTTTATTATTTTAGCTTTTAACTTTTAAATAAATATTAAAAAAACATTAATCATTTTTATATTTAAAATATATTCATGTTTGAATATGACAAAATAAATGAGTTCCATGGAAAAATTAAATGTATGGATATATTATAAAAATAATAAATAAAATAATTTAAAGTTATTTTAATTATAAGTAAAATACCTAGATAAAATTATATTATATAGTATATAATATATAATGTATTACATAAATGAGAGAATTAATGTCAAGGATATAATAGACAAGGTGACTTTTGTGATAAATAGAGCAAAGTAAAATAATTTTAATTTAACAAAAGAAAGAAAAATGACTTTTGGGTAATGAACACAAAGTTGATGTGATGACCTGATATGTCATTTATAGTTTTAACCCTCAATTCTATGTTTCGGAACCCTTAAGAGCTTCATTTTACCTTTTCTCGATTTGCGTGCACAGTACGTATCTTTTTCCGGAAGGTTTTTATGTGAAATATTGATTAAAAATATGAAATTGTGCTTTAAAACTCATTTGAGTTGATTTCGGTCAACGTTTTGAGCAAACACACCCGGAGTTTTATTTTGGCGGTCCTAGTGGGTACGTATCGCGATTTGGGACTTGGGCGTACGCCCGGAATCGAATTCGGAAGTCCCTCGTTTGATTTATCATAATTTGTTGAAAATTAGAAGTTTAAAGGTTTGGCCGATATTTGACTTTGTTGCTACCGGATCCGGATTTTAGTTCCGGAGCTTGGTATAAGTTCATTACTATAGTTATGACTTGTCATCAAAATTTGGTGCAAAACGGAGTTGATTTGACGTGATTCGTACCTCCAGCTGGGAAATTAGAAGTTCTTAAGTTTCACTGAAAATTTTATTCGTTTTGGTGTCTGATTCGTAGTTCTAGGTATTATTTTGGTATTTTGATCGCGCGAGCGAGTTTGTATGGTATTTTTGGACTTATGTGCATGTATGGTTTGGAGCCCCGAGGGCTCGAGTGAGTTTCAGGTAGGCTTCGGGGTGGTTTTGAACTTAGGAAAAATAGCTGGTGCATCTGGTTCTGGTGCATCTGGGTCTGATCTCGCAATTGCGAGGTCAGTATTAGCAATTGCGAATATTCAAACTCCTGTGAGGTTCGCATTTGCGAACCATTTCTTCGCATTTGCAAAGAGTGGCTGGGTTAGCAAAAGATCGCATTTGCGGAGGACCAGATTTCACATTTGCGAACAAATCATCGCAAATGGGATGATAGCAGAGATGGGGCTTCTTCGCATTTGCGAAGCATGTCTCGCATTTACACGGCTCGCAATTGCGAACGTAGGTCACAATTGCGACATCTGCGCTGGTCAAAAGCTGAGATAGACGGTATTTTAGCTCATCCTTTCAATTTCTCATCCATAAACACCTTAGAGGCGATCTTTCCAAGAGCTTTTCTTTCTCAATTCATTGGTAAGTGACCTTAATCTACTTTCTTTCATTTACCCATTACATTACATAAATTTTAATCATTAAACCTAGAATCTTCATGGTGAAAATTGGGGATTTGGGTAGAATTAGATATTTTTGTAAAATTAGAATTTAGAACTCGAATTGAGGTCGGATATCGAAATAAATTACCTAACCGGGCTCGGGGGTGAATGGGTAATCGGGTTTTGATCCTAATTTTGAGTTTTGACCAAGAGAGCTCGGGGTTGACTTTTGTTGACTTTTTCAATAATGATCTAAATTGAACCTCTTTCATTCGTAGATAGTTCCTAAGGCTTTATTTGAATCGTTTGGTTAATAATTTTCTAGGTTTGGTTGGTTTGGAGGCTTGTTCGAAAGGCAAGGTCGCGGTTAAACTTTGAATCGATTGTGCAGCGAGGTAAGTGCCGTGGTTAACCTTGACTTAAGGGATAAGGATTGTTTTGCCAAATTGCTACATGTTTAATGTGTGGTTACAACGTATATGTGAGGTGACGAGTACTTATGTGTTGTTATTGGTTTAAAACATCCATGCTTAGATTAGATTTTACTTACTTGATCGTTCCTTCCATATTTATGGATTAACTGTTATGGTTGAGTATTTTGGAAGTTCAGGTTTGGCATCTTGGGATCATTATTGATGTAAAGTTTATTCTTGTATTATCTATCTCCCGATTTTTTATATTCATTACTACATGGTAAGGGAGAGCGTTAAAGCACGAAGGGTGATATCGTGCCATTTTACTGTTTCATTTATTAATTAATACACAGTGAGGAAGAGATATAAAGCACGAAGAGTGATATCGTGTCATCTATATCAATTATTCATTGTTAAATGGAAAAATCGAGAGTAAAAGCACGAAGGGTGATGTCGTTCCATTTCATTCTACTTATGTCATCATTTCATGGTATGGTTGAGAGTAAAAGTACAATGGGTGATGTTGTACCATCATTATTCAGTATGTTTATCCGCCTTTATTGGTTGATGATTTATTTGGCTATCTAGTGTTGTCATTCCTATTGTCGTTATCATATCTTGTTCCCCTTTCACATGTCCCCTCCCAACTGTACATATTAAATTTGTATTTTATTGATGTTTGTACATATATCTATGTTTGTACACGTTTAATTACGTGAATGTCCTATCATAGCCTCGTTACTAACTTATCGAGGTTAGGCTCGACACTTATAGAGTACATTGGGTCAGTTGTACTCATACTACACTCTGAACTTCTTGTGTAGATTTTGGTATTGGTCCTGGCTGTACGTGAGGTGCACTAGCTCGGATTATCATCTTCGGAGACTTGAGGTAGATCTGTTGACATCCGCAGACTTTGAAGTCCCCTTCCTCTTTCCTCTTTTACTGTTCATTTCATTCGAAATAGCTGTATTTGTTTCAGACTCTATTTGTAGAACCTCTAGTAGCTCGAGCATTGGTGACACCAGATCTGGGGTTGTACTTAAGATATTTTGGTTGTTATGCCTTTTCGCACTTTATTCAAGTTTTATTTCAGTTTAAATGGTTTTAATTACTGGAATTGTTTAAAAATGGCTTATGATTTACTCTAACATTGGTTTGCCTAGTGAGTGAAATGTTAGGCGCCATCACGGTCCCGAGGTAGAAATTCCGAGTCGTGACAAGTTGGTATCAGAGCACTAGGTTACATAGGTCTCACGAGTCACGAGCAAGCTTAGTAGAGTCTGGAAGATCGGTACGGAGATGCCTGTAGTTATCTCTAAAAGGCTATGAAGTTTAGGAACAATCCCGACCAGCTAGCCTATAGTGCACCACTAACTCCTATTAGTGCACCTCCGCTCCAGAGTTATCAGGGTGGTTACCCAGGTCGACAGGGCCAGTTCCAGAGTCAGCAGTCATAGCAACCGAGGGCCTGTTATACTTGTGGTAATCAGAGGCACATTGCTAGATTTTTCCCATGGGCACCGGGCAACACGCAACAACAGGGTTCTCGTGCCGTGGTTTCGGCACCGGTTGCTCCACCGTCCACTCCGCCAGCTAAAGGCAAGGGTAAGGCAGCCAGAGGTAGAGGTCATGCCTCTAGAGGTGGGGGGTCATGCCGTTAGAGATGGAGGTCAGCAGTTAGAGGTCGTCCAAGAGACGTGGCATAGAGTGGTGGAGCCTAGCCTCGATGTTATGCTTTCCTGGCTAGACCTGAGATCGAGTCATTGATGTCGCCCAAATTCACACCACTGATTGGGATTGTGAAGCGGTCGATGCAATTATAATTACCCAACTTTGAGTCGGGGTCGATTCCTCAAAGAGCTTATATTAGATTAGGTATATACTTAGACTAGGTGTATGACGTGCCTAAAATGCACTTCCACATACTTGGTTGTTTTTTTTTCTACTTCTAAAATTTATGCTATTGTTTGTAAATGTAAAGTTATAGAGCGATATTTTTGGTGTTGTTATTTTTCAAGTTTATAAAAGATCTAGGGTTGTGACTTCCACCTAGGTGGTTACCTAACGGGTTATAGGCTTTAAGGCATGTTTCGTTGATCGGGGTGTAATATAGCAATTAACACGTGATTACCCACTCGATACCTCTCGGTAGTTAGAGTGGTTTTGTCCAATTTGGCTTTCTCAAGTCCAAATGGGTAATTCACAAAACCGTTGATATATGCTCAAGTCGGTTCTTACTATCTCTAGATTCAACCCTTTAATTGGAGCTATCAATTTCTTGAGTTTACCCTAATTTCTTGTTAGCCAAGTTTTCCTAGACTTAGTCTCTCTT
The DNA here is from genome assembly GCF_000390325.3 of Nicotiana tomentosiformis. Taxonomy (NCBI): domain Eukaryota; kingdom Viridiplantae; phylum Streptophyta; class Magnoliopsida; order Solanales; family Solanaceae; genus Nicotiana; species Nicotiana tomentosiformis. The sequence goes on from NC_090822.1 coordinate 25,592,090, forward strand.
TCTCAAGTAGAAACTAAGTCAATTAGGCATGAATCAATCTTTGCAACCATTAATTCCTAAATTCAAGCAAAACCTAGGCTAAATATCATACACCCAACCTTAAGCAAGCCCTAAATCAAACACCCAATAGGTACCCACATTAGAGTTGGTCACAACCATAGCTAGAGATTTAGCTACTCATAGGCAAAAATGAAGAAACTATGGAAGAAAATAAGATTAAACTCATAATAGATGATAAAGGGATGAAAATCCAATGTTAAAATGATAAACTAATACAAACTTTCCCAAAGCAGTAAAGGAAAAATGGCTATCTACTTTCTGGAGTTCAAAACTTAACCTAAATTTGACAAAAGAACTATTTATACACAGTTAAAATTATCGAACAAAATTACCCATGCGGAGGTTCTGCCGGTGCACAATTATGTGTGTGGTCCGCACTTTGAAGATGTGCTTGACAGGATAGACTTATGCAGCCGCACAATTCTTGGTTGCAGCCGCACATCTTCAAATTCTACGGACCGTACATTTCTGAGTGCGGCCGCACTCTTGAATTTGAGCTTGACAGGAGGGACTTATGCGGACCGCACATTTATGAGTGCAGCCGCACTCTTGAATTCTACGGCCGCACAATAATAGTGCGGTCCGCACTTCTTCATGGACTCAGAACTCCATCTCTTTGAACTTCATATTCTGCGGCCGCACATTTCTGAGTGCAGCCGCACTCTTGAATTCTGCGGCCTCACAATAATAGTGCGGTCCGCACTTCTTCATGGACTTAGAACTCCATCTCTCTGGACCTCATCTTCTGCGGCCGCACAATAATTGTGCGGTCCGCACTTTGCAAAGGCATTCTGTTAGAGGTCCTTCATAGTCTGCGGCCGCACTCAATATTGTGCGGTCCGCACTTTGCTCTTTTTGCTTGGTTTTAGTCCTTGTTCAAAAATACTTCTTCTTGGGTTGAATTTCATCGTTTTGGCTCTTTTTCCAATGCTCCTGCAAGTAAGCACATTTTATCAATTTTCGGGAATACCTTTAAGCATTTTTGAGCTAAAATTAAAGTAAAATAGTGCAAATAAGTAGTCAAAATCCCTACTTATCAGTAATTTGACACCGTTATCACAGGTATTATACATGTTTGCCATAGAGATATTTTAGTTCTATTTTATCTAGGCTCTAGTTATTCATACGTGTCATCCTATTTTGCTTCATATCTGATTGTGCCTCGTGATTCTTTGAGTGCTCCTCTGTATGTATCCACACCTGTGGGAGATTCTATTATTATAGATCATATCTATCCCTCGTGTGTTATTACTATTGGGAGTCTTGAGACTAGCGTAGATCTCCTACTTCTTGATATGGTAGAGTTTGATGTCATATTGGGTATGAATTGTCTATCACCTTATCATTTTATATTAGATTGTCACAGCAAGACGATGACCTTAGCCATGTCGGGGTTGCCTCGATTAAAGTGGAGGGGGACTCCTAGCCATTCTACCAGCAGGGTTATCTCTTATGTGAAGGCTCGACGCATGGTCGAGAAATGATGTCTAGCTTATTTGGCTTATATTCGTGATTCGAGTGCTGAGGTTCCTTCCATGGATTTCCTTCCAGTTGTTCGAGTGTTTCCAAAGGTGTTTCCTGTAAATCTGTTGGGGCTGCCACCCGACAGAGATATTGACTTCTGTATTGATTGGGCTCCGGGCACTAAGCCCATTTCTATTCTGACATACCATATGGCCCCACCAGAGTTGAAAGAATTGAAGGAGCAGCTGCAAGACTTCCTTGATAAGGGGTTCATTAGACCTAGTGTCTCACCCTAGAGTGCGCTCGTGATGTTCGTGAAGAAGAAAGATGGATCAATGAGGATGTGTATAGAGTATCGGCAGTTGAACAAGGTCACTATGAAGAACAAGTATTATTTAGCGAGAATCGATGACTTATTTGATCAGATTCAGGGTGCCAAAGCATTTTTGAACATTGATTTGAGGTCTGGCTACCGTCAGTTGAAGATTAGGGCATCCGATGCCCTAAGACGGCTTTTCGGACTCGGTGTGGGTATTATGAGCTACTAGTGATATCATTTGGGCTGACAAATGCCCTAGCAACATTTATGGATTTGATGAACCTGGTGTTCAAACCCTATTTGGATTCCTTTGTTATTGTATTTATTGATGATATCTTGATCTACTCCCGCAGTCGAGAGGAGAATGAGCAGAATCTTCAAATTGTGCTTCAAACTGTGAGAGATAGCCGGTTATATGCCAACTTTTCAAAGTGTGAGTTTTGGTTAGACTCAATTACCTTTTTGGGACACGTTGTATCGGTAGAGGGCATAAAGATGTATCCTAAAAAGATTGAGGTAGTTCAGAACTAGCCTAGACCTACTTCAGCTATAGAGATCTGGAGTTTCCTAGGTTTGACGGGTTATTACCGCCGATTCGTGGAGGTGTTTTCATCTATAGCAGCCCTATTGACCAGATTGACCTAGAAGGGTGCCCCATTCAGATGGTTATATGAGTGTGAGTTGAGCCTTTAGAAGCTCAAGACTGCTTTGGCTACGACGCTAGTGTTGGTATTGCCCATAGGTTCAAGATCTTACATGGTGTATTGTGATGCATCTCGTATTGGGCTTGGTGTAGTATTGATGCCGGATGGCAGGGTGATTGCATATGCATCGCGACAGTTGAAGGTTCGTGAGAAGAATTACACTGTTCATGACTTAGAGTTGGCAATCATTGTTCATGCGCTGAAGATATAGGACTTGCAGCAGTATTATTGGTGAAGAAATTTGAAGAAGGATATAGTTACACATGTGGATCAGTGTCTAAATTGTCAACAAGTTAAGTACGAGCATCATAAACCTGGTGGTTTGCTTCAGAAGTTAGAGATTCCTGAGTGGAAGTGGGAGCGCATCACTATGGATTTTGTTATTGGACTTCCATGGACTCAGAAGAAGTTTTACGCGATATGGGTCATTATAGACAGGTTGACCAAGTTAGCACATTTCATTCTAGTGATAGTTACCAATTCTTTAGAGCGGATAGCTGAGATCTCCATCCGTGAGATCGTCCGTCTTCACGGTATGCCCGTGTCTATCATTTTTGATCGCGGTACGCAGTTCACGTCATACTTCTGGAGGGAAGTACAACGTGTGTTGGGAACGCAGGTTGAGTTAAGCACAACATTTCATCCCTAAACGGACAGACAGTCCGAGCGTACTATTCAGATATTGGAAGATATGCTTTGCGCTTGTGTTATGGATTTCGAGGGTTCTTGGGACCAGTTCTTGCCATTTGTGGAGTTTGCCTACGATAACAACTACCAGTCGAGCATTCAAATGGTTCCCTATGAGGCATTATACGGGAGGCGGTGCCGTTTACCACTTGGATGGTTCGAGGCGGGGAAGGCTCGGTTGTTGGGCACAGATTTGGCACAAGATGCCTTGGATAAGGTCAAGATTATTCAGAATCGACTTCGCACAGCTGAGTCTGGGCAGAAGAGTTATACCGACTGTAGAGTTCGTGATGTTACATTCATTCTTGGAGAAAAGGGTATTGCTCCGAGTTTCACCCATGAAGGGTGTGATGAGGTTCGGAAAGAAGGGCAAGTTGAGCCCTAGGTATATCGGGCCTTTAGAGATTTTTGAGGGAGTGGATGAGGTGGAATACAGGCTTGCATTGCCACCTAGTTTATCAGTTGTCCATCCGGTGTCCCATGTATCCATGCTCTGGAAGTATCACGGTGATCCGTCCCATGTGTTAGATTCAACTCAAACCAATTGGACAAGGATTTGACTTTTGAGGAGGAGTCGGTGGCCATTCTAGCCCGACAGGTCCGACAATTGAGGTCTAAGATTTATCCTTCATTTCGAGTGCAGTGGAGAGGTCAGCTGATCGAGGCAGCTATTTGGGAGTCCAAGTCGGACATGCGGAGTAGATATCTACACCTTTTCCCCAGTCCAAGTACTTTTCTATGTCCGTTCGAGGACGAACGTTTGTTTTAGAGGTAGAGAATGTGATGACCCGATAGGTAATTTATCGTTTTAACCCTCAATTATGTGTTTCAAAACCTCGAATAGCTCCATTTAGCCTTCCTCAATTTATGTGTGCAGTCCGTGTCATTTTTCGGAAGGTTTTTATCTGAAAAATTTGATTAAAAATGTGAAATCATGCTTTAAAACTCATTTGAGTTGACTTTGGTAAACATTTTAAAAAAACGAACCCGGATGTGTGTTATGACGATCTCGGTGGATCCGTATCGTAATTTGAGACTTGGGCAAATGCCCGGAATCGAATTCGAAAGTCACTAGCTTGATTTATCGCAATTTGTTAAAAATTAGAAGTTTAAAAGTTTAAAAAACTTTCAAGTTTGACCTAAGTTTGACTTTGTTGCTCCCAGGTCTGGATTTTAGTTCCGGAGCTTGGTATAAGTTCATTACTGTAGTTATGACTTGTCTGCAAAATTTGGTGCAAAACGGAGTTGATTTTTATGTGATTCGGACGTCCGGTTGGGAAATTGGATGTTCTTAAGTTTCATTGAAAATTTCATTAGTTTTGGTGTCCGATTTGTAGTTTTAGGTGTTATTTTGGTATTTTGATCACGCGAACGAGTTCGTATGGTGTTTTTGGACTTATGTGCATGTTTGGTTTGGAACCCAAAGGGCTCGGGTGAGTTTTTGATAGGTTTCTAGGTGATTTTGGACTTAGATAAAATAGCTGGTGCATCTGGTTCCGGCGCTAGTCTCTGATCTCGCAATTGCAAGGTCATTGTTCGCAATTGCGAAAATTCAAATTCCTGTCAGGTTCGCATTTGCGAACCATTACTTCGCATTTACAAAGAGTGGCTCGGTCAGCAAAAGATTGCATTTGCAATCAAAAGGTCGCATTTGGGAACAAATCATCGCAAATGCGATGATAGCTGAGATAGGGCTTCTTCGTATTTTGTCTCGCATTTGCGGGGTTTGCAACCCCAGGTGGCAATTGCGACATCTGCGCCTGGTCAAAAGCTAAGATATACGGGATTTTAGCTCATCCTTTTAAATTCTCAACTCTAAACACCTTAGAGGCGATCTTTCCAAGAGCTTTTCTTCCTCAATTCATTGGTAAGTGACCTTAATCTACTTTTATTCATTTACCCATCACATTTCATAAGTTTTCATCATTAAACCTAGAGTCTTCATGGTAAAAATTGGAGATTTGGGTAGAATTAGAGATTTTTATAAAATTAGAATTTAGACCTTGAATAGAGGTCAGATATCGAAACAAATTACATAACCAGGCTCAGTTGTGAATGGGTAATCGGGTTTTGGTCCAAATTTCAGGTTTTGACCAAGCGGGTCCTAAGTTGACTTTTGTTGACTTTTTTAATAATGATCTAAATTAAAACTCTTTCATCCGTGGGTAGTTCCTAAGGTTTATTTTGAATCGTTTGGTTAAAATTTGCTAGATTTGGTCAGTTCGGAGGCTTGTTTGAAAGGCAAGTCCGTAGTTAAACTTTGAGTCGATTGCGGAGCGAGGTAAGTATCGTGGTTAACCTTGACTTGAGGGATTAGGACTTGTTTGCCTAATTGTTACGTGTTTAATGTATGGGTACAATGTATATGTGAGGTGACAAGTACGTATGCATTGTTATTAGGTTAAAGCATACGGGTAGAACTTATTTTCTTGTGATTTATTGCCTCTTTAATTATGACACCCATACTTTGATTAGATTTTACTTACTTAATCGTTCCTTCCGTATTTATGGATTAACTGTGATGGTTGAGTATTTTGGAAGTTGAGGTTTGGCATCTTGGGATCATTATTGACGTAATGTTTTATTCTTGTATTATCTATCTCCCGAATTTTTATATTCATTACTACATGGTAAGAGAAAGCGTTAAAGTACGAAGGGTGATGTCGTGCCATTTTATTATTTTATTTATTAATTAATACATAGTGAGGAAGAGAGATAAAACACGAAGAATGATGTTGTGCCATATATATCGATTATTCATTGTTAAATGGGAAAATCGAGAGTAAAAGCACGAAGGGTGATGTCGTGCCATTTCATTCTACTTATGTCATCATTTCATGGTAAGGTTGAGAGTAAAAGCCCGATGGGTGATGCCGTACCATCATTATTCAGTATGTTTATCCGCCTTTGTTGGTTGATGATTTATTTGGCTGTCTGGTGTTGTCATTCCTGTTGTAGTTATCATATCTTGTTCCCCTTTCACATGTCCCCTCCCAACTGTACATATTAAATCTGTATTTTATTGATGTTTGGTACATATATCTATGTTTGTACATGTTTAATTACGTTAATGTCCTGTCATAGCCTCGTTACTACCTTATCGAGGTTAGGCTCGACACTTATGGAGTACATTGGGTCAGTTGTACTCATACTACATTCTGCACTTCTTGTGCAGATTTTGGTACTAGTCCTAGGTGTACGTGAGGTGCACTAGCTCGGATTATCACCTTCGGAGACTTGAGGTAGATCTTCTGACGTCCGCAGACCTTGAAGTCCCCTTCCCCTTTCCTCTTTTATCGTTCATTTCATTCGAAATAGTTGTATTTATTTCAGACTCTATTTATAGAACCTCTAGTAGCTCGTGCAGTGGTGACACCAAATCCGGGATTGTACTTAGATATTTTGGTTGTTATGCCTTTTCGCACTTTATTCTAGTTTTATTTCAGTTTAATTGGTTTTAATTACTGAAATTGTTTAAAAATAGCTTAGATTTACTCTAACGCTGGCTTGCCTAGCGAGTGGAATATTAGGCGCCATCACAGTCCTTAAGGTGGGAATTTCGGGTCGTGACAGTTGAATGATTTTTACATAACAAAAAAAAAAAAAAGAAAAATGACTTTTGCGTATTGAACACAAAGTTTAATGGTCACTCATGAAATTTACTCCGCTTTTCCGTGTCTCATAAAGTATAGTAGGATTTGGCATGCGTACCTAATGTAATTAAATTTCAGTATGAACTGAAATATTGAATTTATTTAAAAGTAAAATTTCAATTTATAAGCATTATAATACGAATTATTTAAATCATAATTTATAAGTAAAAGATTTCTTTAAAACTTTTGAAAAGTAATAATTTTAAAAAATTATTTGACCATCAGATTGTAATAGCATAGAGTAATGACATAGGAGAAGTAAAATAATAAATAATGAAATATTTTCCCTCTCTAAAGTAGATCAATGTTTATTTAGCATATCAAAGATTGGCAGGACTAGTGGTAGTGGTAAAAACTTGTCCATATCGGGTTTTTGCACCAAACTAATAGATTTGTCATGTGTTTACAAATAAATCCATATTACATAATCATGGTTAATTAATATATATTTTTACCTAATAAAATTATTTTACCATGGTAAATTATTATAGTTTGGTGCAAACACCCAATGCAGGTAAGTATATACCGTAATGTTACATTCATTTTTTTTCTCTTAAGCATTTGACATGGTTTTTGATAAAATGTGCATGCTCAAGTTCACTAAAAGGGTAGAATGCTCCCTACAAAGATTTTTTTACTTTTAAGACTTGAACTCGTGACATTAAGAATAGAGGAATGTCAATCACCCCATCATTCCCCGTAACATAGTGTAGTATATTTGTATCTCATCAAAAACAGAAATATGAGAAAAAGATCGTACCAAAGTCATCCATTCTCGATTTGTTTAGAGAAATATATATTTTAGTCGTTTTCATAAATAATAGCCAATAAAATATATATTTTATATATATATATATATATATATGTGTGTGTGTGTGTGTGTGTGTGTGTGTGTTTATATATAGACTATACATACTTTATATACTGCTTGATTAGAGAATGTAATTAGTCTCGATGACTAGTCAATTTTATATTTTATCCAATTTTTTTATCCAAAACAATCAACCATTAACTTAAACTTTTAAAAGAGAAGAAAAAGTTTCCTGGGTGTAAGCCCAACTAGGGCTACAACTTACAATTTTTTTATTTACTAGTCTTAGGGTACGCGCTTTGCACGTGTACCTATATCAATAATTTTTTTTAAAATTACGTAAATATTTTTAAAATTATTGACAGAGCTAGCTTAATGAGATTATCATTCGTTATTTTTAGGAATTTATAATTTTTAATATTTATTCAATAACTCAAACACATCATTTAATAATATTTACGTAATTTTTAAAATATATATATTTAGTGATATAGGTACGTGCAAATGATAGAAGAAACAAATTATTTTCGATCTTTTTTCCTATTTGAACAATATATTATTCTCTTTGTCAATTTTTGTAATATTTAAAAATTATATTTAATAATTAAAATATATATTTAGTCAGGTACCAAATCTCTTACTTTTAGTATTATATCTTATTACAATTATAAGTTCCCTAATATAAGAAGAATGAATGTGAAATATATTTCCATTGAAATTGTCATATACAAGAAAAAGAAACGTAATATTACTTCTATTTACCCAAATAATATCTACTTTAAAGTCCTTAATATTAGGACTTTTTACGTAATTCAAATAAGGAAAAATTTAATAATAAAAAATTTAAATTCCTATATAGTAGGATAATAATTAAATTATAATTTTTTTAATGTAAAGTTTATTTTTAAAGGGTAAAAAGGACAAATAATATTTCGTTAGGGGCATTCGTATTTTTAATATAGTATAAAATAAATATTTTAAATATCAAATATTTCTGTTCATTTCTAGTGATTCCCCCTAGTCACCATTTACCATCTGACTGTAAAATTATGTTGCAAAATCCAAAGTAAATAAAGATATTATTATCTTTGACTGTAATAAAATAAAACTTTTACGGAGTGAAGTTCCCATGTTCTTCACCGACCATATCCTACACAAATTTCCTAATAACCTAACTGGATATTCCCATTCCCCTCTGTACCTATTTAATTTTTTATTAATTTTACATAGATCAATACTCTAGACTCTATTAACCAATCGACACATACATATAGCCTTATACCAAAATCCAATTTCTACCTTACTAAATTCACCCCTTTTGTCTGTTTCAATGTTGGGTAATAATTGTTTCTTGCTAACTCTACACTGAATCATGATAGAATAGAATTAATATATTATCCTTATTGTTCAAAAAAGAAAATCCTAAAAAAATAACAAAGAAAAGGTCGGAAGTGCCCCCACTTTACCTTTTTTCGTTCATTTAGTACTTGATATCTTTATTGGTGCCCACTAATTCAAATTTGTGCCGCATATATAAGACTTATTAAAGGAGGAAGACTCTCTATCAGAACTTTCACTACAAAAAAATTTGAATTAGCTATGAACTCCGTCGCTAATCTATCGCTATATTGCTCGTAACTAACAGAATTTCTCGATAATTTATCGCCAATCCGTCGCTAAATAGGATTAATGACATATTTTTCTATTTAGCTACAAAATTTAACTGTTGCTGATTCATATTTTTTAACAGTGTTTTTTTTATTTTTATGATTCGAATCCGAAACTCTAGTTAAGGACGAAGGATTATTTAAGTTCCAAATTGATTGTGTCAGAAAATTTAAATATAATAAGGCTTAGAAGCATTTTTTTTTTTGGAAACCTTTCTAAGGTTTAGAAAATGAATATGCAGGTGGTGTAAGAGATGCAAATGTCTATTTGTCAAGAAGTGTTGTTCCTCAATTAAAAATTAATACATTAACATGTCTATTTGTCAAGAAGTGTTATTCCTTAATTAAATATAGATTCCGATATAATTTTTCATTTTTTTTTTCTTGATAAAACTGAAATAATTCCTGCTTCATGGGATCTATGGATAAGCAATTTGAAGCCTTTCATTTCTCAAAAAGTAACAATCAAATTAAAACTTGCTCAATGCTTGGGATCGAATCTTTATATTAATTTGATTATACAAGAAGCAAATATAATCTTATCACATTTATTATACTATCGAATTGAAAAACATAATCTAACACAAGAAGGCAAGTGACAAGAGGGCCTTTGTTTGTATTTTCACGACTAGAGAGGTTAGACTACTGAAAAAAATTGCCTCTATTTATAACCGATCGGTTAGAGTTGGAGTCACATTTGCAAAAACATTTTATTTTCTAGAAGCTGAGAGGTAAAAAAGAATTGAATTAAATACATTTTGTAAAAAAAAAATTATACTTCCAATATTATTTAATTTGTGATAACATGTCAATGAGGTAGCCATCAACCATGAAAGATCAAAGTTTTGAATTTTGGAAGAGATAAAATATAATAAGTAATATATTTCCATCTATCTAAGTTGTTATAGATGAGCCGAGGGTCTACCGAAAAACAGTCTTTATATCTTCTTAAGATAGAAGTAACGTCTGTGTACACACTACTCTCTCCAGATCCTACTTATTGGATTTCACTGAATTTGTTGTTGTTATTGTTATAGTAAGTTATTGTAGGCAAACTTGTTCTATATATATCTACACGGGCGGAAGACAATTGATACCAGTCTGAATAGTTGAAGTTGGCTTATGGCGAGCTACGGACTAGGTTTCGCCCGGCTTATGGTGAGCTACACACCATTGATACTAGTCGAAACAGTTGATACCAGGCCTCGCCTCGCCTCGCCTCGCCTCACCTTAAGCGAGGAGAGGCCTAGTATGGGACTAGGTGCCTTTGACTTGCTCCGATTTTCTTCTTTTCGTGTTCTTTTTTTGTGTCTTCAACTTATGCAACTTTCATTTCTTTATGCATTGAAATGGTTACACATAAAAACAACTTAATTAAGCTTAAACACCAGACAATTAATTATTACATGACCAAAATATAAGGTAAGTAATGTACTAAAAATATAAAATTATAGCCAAATATCAAAAGTGCACGCAATCTAACCCTAATCGATACCCATTGAAATAGACAAGATGCCTCATTCATCATAGGTCTTGGGTTCGAGCCCTGAGTATGAAGTCACCTTTGTTAGAGAGCATTTTACCTTCAATATGTGACTTTTCGACGCGAATCTAAATGTAGTCCGATCCTAGTTCGACGGATTGAAAACCAAATAGACGAGACGGCGGTAAACCGACTCGGATGCATGAATTATTATTTAAAAAGAACATGTAGTGCGAGACAACCAAGTTGTTTGACTGTTGAAAAGAATTGAATAAGATGTTCAAAGGGAAATGTGCCCCAAGTTAGATACAGTCCAACTTCCATATGCCTCTGAGAAATCAGAATTCACAGAAAATATTTACTTACATAATTTTTAATGAAGAAAAATAGGTTCATTGGTTTGAATTGAATTTGGGAAATGCCCAATCAATCATGAGAATAAAATTGGGATAATTGATTCCTCTTTCTAGGTTTTAGTAGTTGGACCACATTGAAGACTATGCTACCCTCCCTCCCTGTGACTCTCTGTCTCTTATAATTATCTTATCCCCTTGATTAAATACACATATTCTTTGTATTACCTATATGTTTTCTAATTTATCTTCAAAAAGAATTATTTTATATTTTAAAACAGGCTCCACACTTTATGAAATGGAAAAAAAATTGTTAAGAATTTAATTTAGCATTCTCAATTTAGAAAAAAAATTAATACACCTCTGGCGCATTTTTTGCAATATTTTAAATTTTGTAATACAAATTATTTCTGTTGCAATCCAATTTTAACAAATGAAGCATAAAAATTAGAAATTATATTGAGAATGCTATATATAGAAATGGCTAGATTGATGAAATATTCCATATTACCTATTTGAGAATTATAATCAAACGTGAAGTTTGATCATGAAAAACAAGATTGTGTGACATAAGTGGACAATTTTGTCAAAAGTTTTAATTTGAAGCGTTTCAAAAAAATATTATAAATTGAGGTTTTCATTTCACTTCGATTTCTGAACATCTATTTGGTTCTTCTACTGAATTGATTAGAAATTCTTAAAAATATAGTGATGTAATTTGAAATCTAGAAAAATCATAAAGAATTTGAAAAATCTATGCAAAAAATAAAATAAAATAAAATAAAGGTATAATAATTTTAATATCATTAAGCTATCTCAAACTTTGTGTATATGTGGTATCATCATCAAAATCTATTTGCAATTATCTTTCCTGTAATGTGTCATTTATCATAACTTTTTGACTACGTCATCCATGCATATTTTGCCTATATATAGACCAACCCAATTTAAATAATCTAAAACTTTAAGAAACTATAGAAAATTTTAATTGAGAATATGTTGAATTCTCGAAAAACTATTAATATATACGAAGTAAAGAAAAGGACAATAGAAAATAAAAGAAAGAGTAAATACAACTAACAAAAAGCAAAATAAAACCATGTGAAAAGTTCTCATGTTTGTCAATGGGTTGATACAATGAACTAAAACAACTCTAAAAAATCATTATCACTTTCAATTACCCTTATAAAGCCAGTTAATGAATGTTATAATTAAGTTTCCAAAAGCACAAGATAAGATATATGCACATGACTATATTTATATTTTAAAAATAAAAATGTATGTAACAATGAAAAGAGTCAATGGATTTGCACATGACATTGCATGAACATCCCATTAGTATGTTTTTCTGCTAGATCTTGCTCTAACTTTTCACGTGATTTTTCTTTTTGCCCTCTTCTCTTTTCTTTTTTAGTCCCCACTTTTTACCCATTAGACCCTATTATTCTTTTTCTTTTTAGTGCTCTTATATGATGAATTAATTTTGTATTTTTTTTACAAAAGATCTTATTTTTTACACACAAGAGATATTTTTAAAATTATTTTTTTTCTCCTTAAATTGTAAATAATTATATTTAACCAATTTCTCCTTCCGTTTCATCTTCAATTTAAATTTATAAGGTAGCAGAGAGGGCAAGATGAGAGATTGCAAGTACATAATTTGTGTATGAAAATAACGAAGGTACGTGCACGTTCTCTTGCACAATATTTTATAAATATTGTGTGAAATGAATTTGTAAATTAAACTTGTTTTAGATTCAACCATCAAAAATTACTTTTAAAATTTAAATCATCAGATTGAGTGAACGTATTAATTCTCAATCATCAAACTTATATAATGCTAATAAGAGTTGGCGGTGGAGTGGTAAATAATTCTTCATATTTAACTAGAAGTGTCGGGTACGACCTATAAATATGGAGTCATTTTTATTATGGGCGCTTTAATCTCAATGTAAAACTTTTATGTATGAATCTGAATTAATTAATCGAACTCTAATATAAATATCAAACACTGGGTGAAAAATCAAATACAACTTATTAATGGATTTAGAGGTTCGTTCTATGGGAGAGTTTAATTTAATTTAATTTAATTTATTACTATGTTATATGATAGTCAGAATCATCCTATAATTAAGTGATAACTTTATTCTCTGGATCTAGAGCTACAGACTAGGTAAGTAGTGTGGCTACTACAAATTTTTATTTTGCAATCATTTGTTTTGATAGTTAGTGAATATTGACATGTTCCAACAATATGTACATTTTTTAAAATCTGTCAATCATTTTTCAAGTATCAATTGGAATTTTTAGAGTCGTTTTCTGAATTCGACTTGCATTTAGATTATAATATATTTTGGTGCATAACAAAATAACCCAAATTGCTAAAGTCATACAGTAACGTTTTAGACATAATACACGTTTTAATTCCATAAAAATTCTGACCAACACTTGTTAACTAAAGCCATACAGGTTTATTATTTTTTTTTTCCATTTAAGCCTGATTAGATTAAGGTACATAGAGTTAATTAGCAATATTAGCTAAACATGTTAAAGAAAACATGAATAACATCTATTTCCCTTCTTGAGGGGAAAAAGGACAGACTATGAAAGCAGAAATAGGAGGAAAAAAAACTTCTTTAAATTTATAATCTTGTTTAACCTTAACACGGATAACAATTAAATTTATATGCGAATTTAAGAATATGTGAATTTATTCAACACAAATAATTAAAAATACTAGATGAACGAATTAAATATAAAATGAATAACCAAACCAATTGTGATGTTTACAGCCGGGCTCGGATTTGGGCTGAACAGTAATTCCGCCTTCGATTGGATTCCTTGGTTCGAAGCCAAATGTATATGAAGAGCGACAATAAAATAAGAACTTTTCAATAGCTAAAAAGCATAAAAATGAATTTATATTGCTTTGGTTTGCGTGTTACAATATTCTTTATCAAAGAAAAACTTTCCTTTTATATAGGAGGTGAGTTTCACCCCTAGTACAAGATTAAAAAAGTTAAAAATCCTTCTCTCGTTAATTACTGATCTATAATCGCCATCGAACGAGATTCACGCTCCGATATCCGGCTGGTTCCAGCTATCACGCCCCTCTATTTGTCGCCTACAACTGTTCATGCGCTTCCCGAAATTTCAGAACTCATCCCGGGTCTAGGGTGCGTCATTTTATCAAGTACGATGGCGAGCATTCCATTCGGGCCTTGGTACAAGAAGTTCCTAGCTTCGATTTCGATCCCGTGTATTCATACCCTTGCTTCGTTTATCCCACCGAAAAATCGTGGTGTGCGTGAGCCCCGGCTTTACTCGTATACAAATCTCCCATTTAACTCAGATTCAATAAAATGTATGGTGATCAGTAGCGAAGACAAAAATTTAATAAGGGCGTTCAAATTTTGAATATTTTTTGCCAGTGGATTATGAAAAGGTGTTCAAAATATATATTTTAATTAATAACAAGTAATATACACATAATATAATTTTTTGGCGAATGATGTTTAATTGACCATCCGTGACCATATATAACTTCACCCATGACGGTGATAATATGTCAACTGCAACAACAATAATCTGCTAATTTTTAAATTTTCATTGCTGCATATTCATTATGGGGGAAAATATTATCTCGCTTTTTTCCCTACAATTTTGATCTTTTCATTTTTTACTTCTTTTTGTTTCCCTTTCTTTTCTCTTGTTGGAGTGGGGATGTATTCTCATTGGGCAAATTATCATTTATTAGGGAGAATAAATGAAATATTGAGAGGGACAAAAGTGAAAGTGATGGTAAAAAGAGATGATGCTTCATAGTGTTTGACAGATGGTCATTATTACTATATAGTATAAAATATTAATTGCAGAGAGTGCTTTGCTTCCCTTTCTTTTCTTTTCTTTTCTTTTCCTTTCCACTATGCTTGGGAATCGAAACCAATCTGCAAAAAGCCACCCCCTTCTCATCTTTGATATCTTCCCTCACATGCACCTTCTCTCTCCCACTTACACAAATTTCTATTTTCTTCCTAATTGTGCAAATTGGCTTTATCATTTTTTTAATTACGTGTTTATGTTTTTTTTGAGTCGATAATTTTTTTTTTCCCACAAGTTTGTGATAAAATTTATGTATATACTACTATCATCAAACCCTACTACATGAGATTACACGGCATATGCTATTGTTGTTTTTAATTGTGCAAGTCTTTTTACGATATTAGAATTTACACATGCATGTATTGTTTGAATGTTTTAAGCTCGGGAAATAGTGATGAATTCAGAATTTTGACGATAAAAGTTCTTATTTGAGAGAATGGATTAGTAATGTGCATTTATATAACTATGTATTCTTGTTTTTTGAAAGTTCGATCGCGAATCTATTCTAAAGTCGCCATTGTCTTATATGAGTATCGGCTGAATGTAAACAATAGGTGCAGTCGTATTTACTAGTCATATATCTATCTTTACCTGTACTACAAAATTATGCTAATATTTCTTGATTTCCAAGATTAACAAAGAAAGAAAGAAAAAAAGAAACACAAATATTTACTTATCTGCATTATTTGCCGGCTTGAAATTTATTTTTAAATTTATAGAATTTTAGACATTCCACACTAATTTTAGGCTGCTCCTAGTGTCACAAAGTAAAAGTTATGGAAATTTTAATGCCACAAGTGAAGATGTAATTATTGAAACCTCAAGTGGTATAAGTGAAAAATACTATGATATGTTTAATTAATTATAGATATGTGTGAGTTTGTGTAAGCATATGGATGCAGTGAATATGTAAATGAGGCTACTACTCTATGCAATTCAGATCATATTTTATTATATTAATCACAAGATCTTAATTCTCTATGCAACTTTCTAATTAATCTAAGGAGCTCAAATATCAATGAAATTAATTTTTTAATATAGCAGGCTAAGTATATATAACCGTTATTTATTGGAATTGATGCAATTGCTTAATTCTTAATCATTTTTGCTTAAGTTTGGATGATATCATTGTTGTCTCTTTACCGTTGAATATATAATAATAAAATCCTCTATAAAATGGAGGGGTAAATGTGATTACCAATGTAGAACAGTATAACTTGTCCTTAAAACGTAATTGGCCCGGGAATTATGTACCAAGTGGGCAATAATATTAATAAATAGTGTACTCACTACTCTATAATAATTGATTGTTCCCTTAAACTTGCCTAGATTAACATTCCTTTTGCACCCTCCCTTCTTTCTATTTTTCATTGAAAAACAAATCCAGTGCATTCAATTATCTTATTTTCCATTTAACTAGCTAGCTCCTACCTATAATGGTACTCATTTTACTTTGATTTTTTAAATTATGGAGATCGTGCTAATTAATTATCAGACACTTTGACTATTTTATTCGATATTTGTAATTTTCTATCGGTTAATAGTTTAGCAGATGAGAAAATTATTTTGTATTTATTGATTTTCACCCACTTCATTACTGATAGGCACAACGATTTTCTCTCCTACTTTAATGGAGTTAATTTCTTAGACAGAAAAAGTTACCTGCTTTAAAGTTGCGCCATATTATCAGCCTTTCTGGGGATTCAAAGTCCTTTTTCATTTGTAAATCCATTATATCTATTTTGGAGGGAATAAAAAGTCATTATTTGAACCCAAAATGTACCACTAACCTGTGATATGCACAAAAATATAAATCTTCTTAACATGATATTAATAATTAGTTGCCTTCTGTTTTAAGAATATTTACTATAAATGTAATTTACTCTTTTTTCTTTAAAGAGGAGAATTACCGAGCTAGTAGAAAGGTTATCACTTAATTACATTCTTATACATAATTAACTAGTTATATACGAATTAGTGATAAATGAGTATCCCTCTTTCCCATTTGTTGATCGGGATTCTGAAATTAAAGCTCAAGTGAAAATCAATGTTACATCTATACTAATAGGCAAGTGCAAAAACACTAGAATCAGTATTGAATTAAGAAGTTTGAGATAAAAAAGAAGCAATTAAGGCAATATAATATGAAAATTCTTCTAAATGCTCGAAGGGTGACGTAGCTTATACAACATTCAAAATAATAAAGCTTTGAAAATTGGATTTTACAAAATTGTTACTATTTATTTGGTTGAGTGTTACTGCGCAAATGACTGAGAATATTCTTTGGAGTTTATATCTCAATTCTGAGGGAACTTGGTAAAGATTAATTTGACTTTGGTTAAAATTCATATTAAAACTCGAAGAAGACGACATAAATAGATTGTATATATTTTGTATGTTGTGTACAAATGACATACAAAATATGTACAACTAACATTATTGTATGCTAATTGTATGCAAGTTGTATATAAATTGTATCCTTTTTATCGAATTCTATACAAAGAGTACTATATACAAGTTGTATATAACTTGTATATGAATTGTAGTTTTTGACTGGATTCTGCACAATAAAAAATTATACTACTATTCAAGCTGTGTATAGATTGTAGATTTTGATAGGATTTATAAATATTTTGTAAAAGGTTTTAGTTACTTTTTGTAAATATAAAAATCTAGCTAAATCGAGTAAATATTATTCTAATTTTGTACAATATACAAAAAAATCCCTCTCTTATTTGATGTCCTAGAAACATAAGAAAAAGTTGGAAATTGAAAAAAGGGAGATGATGGATCATGGATTGGGCCAACCTACCCAAGCCCAAATCTACATAAGAAAAAGCCACATTTAGGGCCAATGATAAAAATATATCCAGTATTTATAAAGTGACCGAAAACAGTCACAGCTTAAAATTATAGTGAAGTAATTGCAAAATAATCGCAGTTCATACTCCAATATTTTTTCACCTGGAATTCGAACTTTACACGTGAACACGTCATGAAGTTTGAACTTCTTTTATGTGAAATTTTACATAGTATGCAGCAATTCAAAATTTTATAAGTCAAACAACCCAACAATTAAAATCAAAGAGAAAAGGTTTGATAGGAAAATGCATCCAAGAAAGTCATCAATTAAACTTTTTCTAATGCAAATAACTGGAAAAATTTCAATGGGGAAACGTTTTACTTCCTTAATGAGCCTATCCGAAAAGAAATTGAATTAGTTGCCAAACGTTTAAGGGACGGTTGAACAACAAAAAATTTAAATAATAGAAAATAAAAACTCGCAAGCTCGAAAGCACACATTTGTTAAAAGCAAAATGCATCATCTATCATCCCTTACAGTACCCAAATTTTAATGTTCCGAAAACATAAGTTTAAGTTATGATTATAATTTATAAACACCACCTACTAAACCCAAGTTAGAGTCTAACCTTTAATCTATGTATAAAAGGCTGCACAACAACGTGGAAAAAACATTGTATAGCCACTCTTAAAATAATAGCGAAAAAAATATATAGTTTTTATATATTTTCTCTCTCTCTCTCTCTCTCTCTCTCTCTCTCTCTCTCTCTATATATATATATATATATATATATATATATTCGTGCTACTGTATTCATGAATACAATAACTGAATTCGCCTAAAAAGTAGGGGAGTCCAGCTATTTAATAACGGAAAGAAGATCAATTAGCGTGTATCACTCCTAATTTAACACAACAAAATTAATTCTATATAATTTTACTGCTATTATGTTGTATTTCATGTATTCACGCGGCTGTATTTATAAATACAGTGAGGTAAAAAAAATAGGGATTATAGATGTTTCATGTATTCGCGCAAATATATTTATAAATACAATGAGGTAATCCGCCTAAAAAAAATAGTGATTACGGATATTTTATAACGGAAAGCGCAATATTGAATTGTGATCAATTTCACTATATTGAATTCAATTGTATTCAAACAACGAAAAATCAATAAAATAGGTTGTATACCGTTCTGTTCAATTCGATTATATACATTGTATTCAATTCACAGATATTCACTATTATACATTATATTCAATTCACATATTCAATTCGAATGTATTCAAACAACAAAAAATCACAAGAACACAATGATATTCGATTGTATTAAAAAAATAAAAAAAACAGACCTTCGGAATACATAAATACATGCTAAAAATAATGTATTTATGTAAAAATATAATGTATTTGAGTGGATTTGTATAGAATATAATGTATTTGTATCATTGTATGTGACTAAATAGCAAAGTAGAGAAGAAAAGTTTGTCGGAGATGGTGTTTTCCGGCCAAGCAAAATATTCTATACATTGTATTAAAACTAAAAATTGAGATGATAAAAAACCCAACCCTCAAATCTTCTCCAACGTAGCCATGGCCAGATCTATTCGCCTTAGAGGATGAGCCAATAGTGGATGATGACGCCGACGATTCTAATTCATAGTTATGTGAAAATTGATGATTCATCATTTCAAGAACTTCTGCCTTATTATTCATCCAACGTTCATATTGGTGTACACACTGTAGATTCACTGAACTTGTAGAAGTATTTTTAATTACAGTAATGTAAGGCCCCGTAAAATTTTTCCTAAAAACCCGGTTTCCGTGATGACAAAGTAGGCGTAGAGGTTATATTAGTAGAACTTCTTCGCGGCGAGCAAACTCACCGCGGTTCGGACTTTTTAGATTGAACAGTACGCTAGGGAGTTGAAGGAAAATATTGGACAGAAGTAGGCATTTCTGCGGCCATTCTGCGGCCGCAGAACCCTTCTGCGGACCGCAGACTGGTCGCAGAGTGGGACAGATTTCTGGGGCATTTTTGATACCCAATTTTGCGGCCATTATACGACCGCATAACCGTTTCGCGGGCCATATTCTTGTCGCATATACCGCCTTGGGATTTTTCGGAGGGAGGTTCTGCGGTGTATTGTGCGACCACAGAAAAGGTCTGCGGGCCGCATGGTGACTGCATACCATGTCAGTTTTTTTCCAGTTTTGGCACCCAGTTTCGCGGTCATTTCGCGGACCGCATAACCATTATGCGATCGCATATGCGACCGCAGAACCCGTTCCGGAGCTTCATTTTTGGAATTTGTAAAACCGACCCAATACTGTTAAAACACACCCCATAGACCATTTTGAGCACATTTATGATATTTTAGAGTGAGAGGGAGAGTTCTTAGAGTGGGGAAGCAATATTTAACCGTTACCCATTAACTCTTGCTCAATCATTGGGGATTAACAAAGGAAGTCTTCACCATAAAGGTAAGAATCTATGTCCTAACTCTTAATTTCGAAATATTATAAAAATGGGGTAATTAGAAAGACAATTATTGGATGTGGAGGAGGTTGTTATCTTGCATGCATGTATCCTTGAAGTATGTGGGAAGATTGTGAGCTAAAAATGGTAGAGAGTGGATTGGGAAATGATGAAATCTTCCACAAAAGAGCCTTAGAACCTTAATGCACACCTAGTGTTTGATAAAATGCTCAAATGAGCTAAAATCATGATCATCTTCCTAATTTTTAGTTCAACTTGTTATATTTCTAAAATAGATTGAAGTTGCTAAGAATTCCGGATCATTTTAGAGTTAAGAAGCTCAATTGAGGTATGTTAGCTAAACCCCCTTCTTCTTAGAACCGAATCCCACGGTGTTCATGTAATTAGAGTAAGTCCTTGATCATTATTGAATTGGCTTTTCCTAAGGTGGTTGTGTTGAAGGATGTTTGTTCAATGTTTATTCTAAATGCTTCATCATGTCATATTTCCATTTGCGAATATGTTCAAAAATATGGAATATGTGTTAGGAATGTTAAAATTTCATGTCAAGACCGAAATAAAGGTTGTTTTGCGAAATTGTAAGAAAGGCCTCTATGTGCTTAAAATTTCCTAAATTGCTCATATGTAAATTAATGTCTTGAATGGGAAGCCCTATTGATGTTGATAAGGATAATGATATTTGAACATGGAAAAGGGAACTGGAACTATGAAATATGACCAAGTGCCAAGAATGACTTTGTATTTGTTAAGAAGTACGATGTGAGATGATTGACTGAAGAAGGTAATGTCTCAAATGAGATGGCCTAGCTAATCGGACCGAGATCGAACTCCATGTAAGAACACGTTGGTATTGTGGATGAAACTGTGGTAATGTCTCAAATGAGATGGCCTGAGCGATCGGGCCGTGATCGGATACCATGCCGCACACATGGTGGTATTGTTCTGGAAATTATAATAAAATCATGATAATGTCTCAAATGAGACGACCTAGCAGATCGGGTCGAGATCGGACTCCGTGTAAGAATATAGAGGTATTGTGAATTATGGAATATCGATACTAAAGATCACCCAACCTAATAATATGAAAATTGACTTGAAAACGTATATGATCCTTAACTTGTTGTTTTAATATTATTCGAAGCCCTTATTGAATTCTTGACTGTTCCTCTTGTATTATTATTCATTCTATTGAGTTGGTGTTTAGCTTTACATATTAGTGCTATTCGACGGTACTAACGTCCCTTTTGCCGGGGGCGCTGTATCTTTAAATGGATGCAAGTGGTTACATAACAGACAGTGTTGATCACAGGTAGTGTTGCACCCTCTTCTCAGCGGACTCGGTGAGCCCCATTTCATTCCGAGGTCATGTATTGTACCTTTTGTTTATATTGTGGTCATTTTTAAGGTATAGCCGGGGCATTATTTTCGGCACCATCTTGACTCTCTTTTGTATCTTTAGAGGCTCCGTAGATACTATGTGGGTTGTACATGGGTACTAGAAAGATCAAACGGATTATGTTGTATTTTGAATTTTTGTTCCACTAAATCACAAAATGTATGCCTTTTTGAAACTTAACAGGAAGTAGCAAAATAAAATGGTTTGGTAATGTTTATGCATATGATCCTTCTATTGGTTAGCTAATAAAAATATACCTTCTCTTATCATGCGTGAGTTGGGTAGAAAGTATCTAACATATTTACTCGATCGGGTACACTCGGATGAGCGCCGGTCACATCTCCCGAGGTTGGGGCGTGACAAATAACCCTAGAGTATTCTGCTAGAGAATTCAAGATGAGAAGCATGTATTTTGCTTGAAGAGAGAGAAGGAAGAGAGAGAGAGAGAGAGAGAGAGAGAGAGAGAGAGAGAGAGAGAGAGAGAGAGAGAGAGAGAGAGAGAGAGAGAGAGAACGACAAGAGAGAAAGAAGGAAATTTTTGCCTGAGATTTTGAGAGAGAATCGTAACTGAAAGAAAGAGAGAAAAAAAATATAAATAGCGTATTTCACGCCTCAATGGTAGTGTATACCATAAATACATATTTTACTATAAAATATAAAAAGTAGATATAGAAAATAATATTTTAAAATAGTTTTAATTTATAATAAATAGGGTATATACCTTTGATATAGGAGGTAACATTCTCTTATTTATTTATAGAAGAATTAGCTTAAATAACCGTCTACACAAATACTTTTGTGTGTATGTATGTGTGTGTGTGTTTGTATAACCGTTTATAATTTATGCATATCAGTTAAAAAAAATAAACAGTAAATTTGACTGGCTATTTATGCAAAGATCCCTCATTTAAATTTTTGATGAGGACTTTTCATAAACCACTATAGTTTAGAGCCTATTAACTATAGTTTGCCTAGTAACATTGTATCACTTGTATTCAAACGTGCAACGCATACAATTGATTGTATTCGTTCGCGCAACGAATACAACCTATATCAATTATATTCGTTCGAGCAATGAAAATTATATTCGTTCACGTAATGAACACAACCTATATCAATTGTATTCGTTCGAGCAACGAATACAACCTGCATCAACTATATCCAAATACAACTTGCATACGAATACAATATGTATCAACTATAATCAAGCCGAAATACAAGGGTGTATTGTAACAACCTGATTGGTTGTTTTGAGAATTTGTACTTCGCTCGGTAGTTTGCGGGCATGAGTAACTCCGTATGATGTATTATGACTTATGTGAATCGTCGGTTTTGGTTTTCAGGTATTCGAAATCGATTTGGAAGAATGAATTTCATGATTTAAGCTTTAGGTTGGAAGAGGTTACCAAGTTTGATTTTTGTGAATTTGACCCCGGAACGAAGTTTTGAGGGCTCCGTTAGGTTTGGATGGTGATTTTGGATGGCGTATGCCCGGACTTGAATTTGGATATTTCTAGAAAGATTCGGTGCTAATTGGCGAAAGTTGGAAATTTAAAGGTTTGGAAAATTCATATGTTTGACCGGGAGTTGACTTTGATGTTATCGGATTCGGATTGTGGTTCCGAGAATTTTAATAGCTTCATTATGTCATTTGGGACTTGTGTGCAAAATGTGAGTTCATTCCGAGTTGATTTGATATGTTTCGGCGCGAGTTTTGAAAGTTGAAAGTTCAAGGGTTCATTAAGTTTGATTTGAGTGCGATTCGTCGTTTTAATGTTGTTATGTTTTATTTGTGTCCTCGAGTAGGTCTGTATTATGTTATGAGACTTGTTGGTATATTCGGAAGGGATCACGAGTGGTTCGAAGGAGTTTCGGACGAGGTTCGGTTCGTTTGGATCATTTTTGGTTAGGCTTGTGTGGCTGGGCTTCTGGTGTGACCGCACCTGCGGAGCTATGGGCACATGTGCATAGCCGCAAAAGCGGCAGTGGAATCGCAGAGGCGGGAATGCTGCTGGGAGCAGGAGCCGCAGAAGCGGAGGTTTCTTCTCATTTTGGGATTTTTGGAGCTCGGTTTGGGCGACTTGGTGGAGGAAATTCACCATGTGACTTGGGGTAAGCATTCTTGACTCACTCGTGATTTTATTTCGTGATTCTATCTTCATTTTTGGTAATTGGATTATGAATTATAAAGAGAAATTGGAGGTTTTAGTCTAATGTTTCATAAAGTGTGTTTTTGAGATTAGAACATCGATTCAGAGTCGGATTTGAGTGAAACTAGTATGGTTGGACTCGTAATTGAATGGGTTATCAAATTTTATAAGTTTCGTCGAGTTCCGAGGCGGGGGCCCGGATTGGACTTTTGGATTGATTTTTGGGCTTTGATTAAAGATTTGACCTTTATCGATTGGGTTTGTTTCGATGTATTTGAGTTGCTTTTGGCTAGTTTCGAGCCGTTCGGAGGTCGGTACGCATGGGATGGCACTTTTGGAGCATCGCTTGGCTTTCTCGGTATTGCATTTGGCTTATTCGAGGTAAGTAACACTTCTAAACTTGGTAGTGAGGGTATGAACCCCTGAATATATATGATATATGTTTAGTGTTGAGGTGACGCACATGCTAGGTGACGGGCGTGTGGGCATGTACTATGTGAATTATAACTCGGTTATTTCTGTGGTACTGTATAGTTACCCAATCTTATTTGTATGAATGAAATCTCTACGTACTAGAGTAATTGAGCTGTGATCCATGCTATTCATGTCTAGGCTATATGTTTATCCTGTTGGGACCCACTGAGGTCATTTCTGTTGTTGAGTTATTTGCTTACATTGCAATTACGTACTTAGTCATACGTATTCATTTGCATATCATATATCAGTCTCTGTTACCATTTATTGATATATCACATCATCATTTTGGGCTGATTTTTCATGACATTGTGAGCCCGAGAGATTGGAGAGATTGATGACTGAGTGAGGCCGAGGGCCTGATGGTGAGGATTATGATGGGATCGGGCTGCACGCCGCAACATATTTTATTGATTTATGCCATGATTGGCTTGTTATAGCGCTTGGGTTGAAGGAACCCCTCCGGAGTTTGTACACCCCCAGTGAGCGCAGATACCTACTGAGTGCGAGTGCGAGTGCCGAGAGCGAGTGCCGAGTGATTGGGAGGACTGAGTGACTGTGAGGACTGAGTGAATGAGAGAACTGAGTGAATTAATACTCTGAGAGTATGCATATGGTTTTATCACTGAGTTGCATTGCATTCGACATGCACACTTGATATACATACATAGAGATGTATTTTTCTCATGCTAAACTATATTGCATCATTCATGACTTCACATACACATTGACATGTAGGCATATAGATGTATTTTCCTCATGCCATTTGAAATTGAAACGGTTATATGTTGAAAGTTTTGGGAAAAATCACAGTTTTACAAACGTACTCATATTTTGGTGATTTTGGTAAAAGATTCGGGTTTTCACTGATATACTTGAAAAGCATGCCTATTTTTTGGAAGTGTGAACGAGCTAAGAAATATGTGGTTGAGTTACTTCTTTCATCACTTTTATTATGTTGTTATAAACTGTTGTTTGCTATTGGTGTTGAACTCCGACCTTTATCCTAGCTCGTCACTACTTTCAACCTAAGGTTAGATTTGTTACTTATTGAGTACATGAGGTCAGTTGTATTCATACTATATGTCACACCCTAAAACCACGTGACCGACACTCGCTATTCTACCCGACCCGAGTGAATCATACCATAGAATAATAATCACATATGTGCCTAACAGGAGGATGCGAAAGCCTCTTCAAGTACAATCAATTTAAGATATAAAACAAGATATGAATAATATCTTTAAATAAATATTTTTATTTAAAAGAGATCTTCATAAAGATAAAAGAAAGTTTTATTCATGCATGCCATATGAGTAACAATAGGATTACAACCCAAAATAAACACTACTATTTTATGTGGAATCTCTATGACACGGAATGAAATAGCCAACCAAAATATTACCCGGTGGCTCAAAAGGATAATAATATAAATAAATTCTCCAGGGTACGAGTGTGGAGTCTCATCAAAAGCGTCAACAGAAAATGTAGAGCTGTCCTAACCATGCGGTCCAAGCTGCTCAGGTCCAGTCCCTAAAAATAGAAATGCAAATGTGGCCGAAAGGCCTAAACTCCACATGCCTAGTACAAATCATGAACCATTCCCCAAAAGAAAGTAGGACAAGACTTAAGAAAATATAAGATATGCAATAACAATTGATATAAAAAAGAAGCTTTCATATCAATTAATAATTTAGAAAATAAAATAAAATAATGTGGTAAAACATATTTTAAAGTCTTCCTTTAGCTTTAATCTTTGCAAATCATGTAAGATTTTTTTATTTACCAGGAGCACTATACCATCACCGACACGAAAAGAGGTCAACTAGGTTATGTATCTAGCGACAAGTATCATATACCCTACTTGCTCAGGCTGTCTCATCGTTGTGCCGCACGAATTGATTCAGCCTTGCTAATAAAGTAGCACAATAGTACCCCCTAATGGGAAGTATTCTGTCGTAGTTCCCAACCGTAAGGTAGGTTCTACGCCTACACCGGCACGTGTAGTTTCATGACCTAATGATGAAAAGTATCCAAGGTCAATCTCGGTGAATTTAAGTAACTCCCAAAACCTTTACATTTATCAATGACGATATTCGTAGCCAAATCAACTATTTGAGAATAGTTAAATCCAAGATATTTCACAACTCATATCTTTCCATTTCAAAATATTATAAGTGTTATTCCTCATTTATTTATTTTTAAAATTTGAGTAACATTTCAAGAAAATAATATTCATAGCACTTAAATTTTTTATGATGCAAGAAATGGCACAATCCCAACTCGCTCGTCCCCACAAGCTAGGGCTCATATTTAAAAACTCAATTTAATCGTGTTACGATATTAGTTTGGAGAAAAGCTCCGAGGGTAATAAGTTTTAACGTACCTCAAATTGCTTCCAACCTTACCCCAATTTATCCAATAATGCCCACGAGTAACAATCTACATATATGATAATTCAATAACACGTCACAACAATACCAACTAAACCAACTAAGTGTCTAACACTTAAGTCCAATTTCATAAGTTTAGCAAAATTCTCATTTCATCATTTGAAGGTTAATCCTTGAATTTTAACTCCAACTCATTCATTAAACTTATTATGGGATCTAGTCGTTCCACTAGAAACTCAAAATAACACCGTTCAAACAAGATCCAACACTATTCATCATCCCTACCAACCAATTCTTAAATTTCAGGACTAACTTCTAGGGTTTCATGAATAGATGTTTAAATATAAATCTAACTTCATAAATATACTCTACTACGTCCATGGAGTATAGTACATAAGATTGGAGTGAAAAAATTACCTCTTTGTCAAACCCTAAAAGTTTTAAGATTTGTGTTCTTGAAGTGCTCTTGAGATTTTCTTCAAATATCTATAATTTTTATGTAATTGAAGAGTTAAGAGATGTATTTAATTGACCAAATATACCAAGAAGGACATTAAATTCTTACCTTGAAGAAGTATTAATGGTAGAGAGTTCTTTAAGAACCAACTCCCAATAATAGCACAACCCTCCCCCGTAATAGCCTTTAAAGACATTCAGCAGATTGAAGCCATAAAGGATGCATTGCCTCTCCATCGCGCGCGTCCTTCTCATTCAGCAAATTTGGACACCAGGTTTGACGCCTTCAATGCAGTTCACTGCTTGCGTGATGAGCTCTGCCTCATTTCATTTGTTTAGTGACTATGTCCATCTCATGTTTTTGAATTTTTTTAATCTTTTCACAATCATTTGCCACCACTACAACTTTTGTTCCTTTGTGTATTATTCAATTTTATGGTATTTAATAATTAATTCCTTGGGGTCCCATAATGTAAATCTATCCTAGCCACTCCAAAAAAACTCAAACATTTGTCCAAACCTTCATCTTTGTGACATTAATATTTTTCTTTCCCGAGTTGTTAATAAGCTTTTTAATTACCATTAATCCAACACTCATTCTTTGATAAAATAATTATTGTTAAGTATTCTAATAACTTTGTTCCATTCAAATAACCATGTAGCTCGAGTTTAATTACACTGCATTCTCAAACTCAAAATTAGTCCGATTAATTATAAAAATTTACGGGATTTTACATTCTCCCCCACTTAGAAACATTCGTCCTCGAATGTAAATCCTTAGTCGTGTTAAAGTCCAAAAAGTATGATCTCCAAGCATCTCCAAGCCTTTCCTTACTCCCTAATTCTTAAAGCTTCGAAATTTGACTAACTCTCCAAATTTTTAAAAAATTCGCTAGAGTTTTCTTTGTTTATAGGCCTATCCAAAAATTTCAACCAGACAGCGAGCCACAAGAATACAATATAAAAGGCACTAAATGGCTCTACTCATCATAACTACATCAGTAAATGCCTTCATGGCTTTATATACCTCCAAACACTATTAGTAAGCCTCTCTCGGCGTCATAACATTAAAATCCATTACCATGAGACAAGTATAACAACCATGAGCAATAAATGAATCAATTATATCCTAAAATCGCACTGAATCCTAGCTCATAAGTACGATAAGTAAATTACTCACTCACTCCATGGAATTAAAGCATGATAAACTCCAAACTCGAAATTTCTAGGAAATAGTCATACCTGAAGTTGCGAACAAGTGGGGGTATCGGATTTTCATATCCTCCTCGACCTCCCAACTAGCTTCTTCGATGCCATGATTTCTCCATAACACTTTAACTGAAGCTATGTCTTTAGTCCTCAACCTACTGACTTGCCTATCAAGAATCTTAATTGGTTCTTCCTCGTAAGTCAAGTCGTCATTTATTTCTACTACCTCTGGTGAGATGAGATAATGCGAGCAGGATCGGGCACATACCCCTATAGCATTGATACATGAAAAACAGGATGAACCAAAGTCATCGATGCAGGTAACTCCAGTTTGTAGGCTACTTCGCCAATCCTTTTCAAGATTTGATATGGACCAATGAATCTAGGACTTAGCTTGCCCTTCTTCCCAAATCTCATAACGCCCTTCATTGGCGATACCTTCAAGAACACTTGATCACCCTCTTTAAACTCCAACTTACGTCGATGTACATCTGTATAGCTTTTTTGTAGGCTATGAGCGGTCTTAAGCCGTTGTTGAATCAAAGCCACCTTATCTAAGGCATCATGTACAAGATCGGGACCAAGTAGTCCTACCTCAGTCGGCTTAAACCATCCAATATGTGATCTAGAAAGTCGTCCGTACAAAGCCTCATAGGGAGCCATCTAGCTTGATAGCTACTATTATAGGCAAATTCAATCAGAGGTAAGTGTTCATCCCAATTCCCACCAAAATCAAGGACACAAGCTCGCAACATATCCTCAAGCGTCTGAATAGTCCTCTCAGGCTGTCCGTTAGTCTGAGGATGAAAAGTGGTACTCAAATTAACACTTGTACCCAATCCTTCTTGAAAGGATTGCCAAAAGTGAGCAGTAAACTGGGCCACTCTATCAGATATAATGGAAACTAGAATGCCGTGAAGTCTAACAATTTCTTTTAAGTACAACTTAGCATACTGCGGTGCTGTGTCAGTCATCTTTACCGGTAAGAAATGCGCCGACTTCGTATGTCGGTCTACAATCACCTAAATAGAGTCATGCTTCAAGCGAGTGCTAGACAAACCTACCACAAAGTCCATAGTGATCATCTCCCACTTCCAAAGTGGAATCTTAATATTCTGAGCCAACCCACCAACTCCTTGATGCTCAGCTTTTACTTGTTAGCAATTTAAACATCTAGTGACGAAGTGCGAAATGTTTTCCTTCATTCGATTCCACCAATAGACCTCCCTCAAGTCCTTGTACATTTTTGTGGACCCTGGATATATAGAATATCTCGAACTATGTGCCTCAGCCATTATTTCATTATGAAGTCCATCAACATCTGGCATGCACAAGCGACCATTCATCACCCCATTCTCGTTAAGAGAAAATGCAATGATATCTTTATATTGTACACCATTTTGAATATCAACCAGATTTGGATCTTCAAATTGCTTATCCTTGACACACTCAATAAGAGAGGAACGTGCTATGGCACAAGCGACGATGTCTTTAGCTATCGGTAAATGTGCCAAAGTACCTCCTGACTTTTAGCTTAGCGCGTCGGCTACCATATTCGCCTTTCCCAGATGGTTCTAGCCATCTCCTTTGCCTCAAGTTTAATTCCCTCTACTTGAATATATATTGCCAGATTTTATGGTCAGTATATACTTCACAGTACACACCGTACAAATAATGCCGCCAAACTTTCAAAGCAAATACCACCGCAGCAAGTTTCAAGTCATGGGTCGGATAGTTCTTCTCATAGATATTCAACTGTCTAGAAGCATAAGCGATAACCTTATCTTTCTGTATCAAGACACAACCCAACCCAACTCTAGAGGCATCACAGTAAACCACAAAGTTACCCAAACCTATTGGCAACATCAACACCATCATCATAGTCAATCTAGATTTCAACTCTTGAAAACTTCTCTCACAAGCATCCGACCACTGAAACTTCATTGCTTTCTACGTCAACTTGGTTAACGGATATGCAAGAGTAGAAAATCCTTCAACAAACCACCGATAGTAGCCAGTTAATCCCAAGAAACTACGGATCTCCGTCGGTGTAGTTGGTCTAGGCCAACTCTTAACCGCTTCAATCTTTTGAGGATCAACTTTAATACTTTCATGAGATACACATGACCCAAGAATGCTACGGATTCGAGCCAAAATTCATACTTAGAGAATTTGGCATATAACTCTTGCTCCAAAAGTGTCTGCAACACTATTCTCAAATGATTGGAATGATCCTCTTGACTTCGCGAATAGACTAATATGTCATCAATGAAAACAATCACGAACCTGTCAAGAAATGGTTTGAAAACCCGATTCATTAGATCCATAAAAACTGCGGGTGTATTTTTTAGCCCAAATGACATAACCAAAAATTCATAATGCCCGTAGCGGGTCCGAAAAGCCATTTTGGTAATATCCTTCTCTCAAATTTTTAATTGATGATACCCCGACCTTAAATCAATCTTCGAAAAGTACTTCACCCCTTGCAACTGGTTAAACAAGTCATCTATTCGAGGTAATGGATACTTATTCTTGATGGTCACCTTGTTGAGTTGCCTGTAGTCAATACACATCCTCAAAGAACCATCTTTCTTTTTCACAAACAACACCGGTGCACCCCAAGGAGATACACTAGGTCTAATAAGCCCTTTATCCAGTAAATCTTTCAATTGTTCATTCAATTCTCTTAACTCAGCTAGAGCCATTCGGTACGGGGGAATAGATATTGGCTGGGTATCTGGCACCACATCTATCCCAAAGTCAATGACCCAATCTAGTGGAATACCGGAAAGCTCGTCAGGAAAAAATCAGGAAACTCATTAACAACCGGCACAGACTGAATGCTTGCTACCTCCGCAGTTGTGTCAGTGACTCTGACTAAATGATAAAGACTTCCCTTCGTGATCATCTTCTTCGCCTTAAGGTATGGATTAAATTTACCTCGAGGCTCAGCAATATTGCCTTTCCACTCACGAACTGACTCATTAGGAAACTTAAACTTGACCACTTTAGCACGACAATCAAGAACGGCGTAACACTTGTATAACCAATCCATTCCCATGATCACATCAAAGTCAACCATTTCTAGCTCAATGAGGTATGCCGTAGTCTCTCAATCTTGAATTATAATCACACATCCCCTATAGAAGCGTGAGGCAATAACATAATCTCTCACCGGAGTCGACACAGAAAATGGTTCAAGTAGTTATTCTGGCTCTATCCCAAAATCCAAAGCAAAGTACGGAGTAACATAGGAAAAAGTAGATCCGGGGTCCATAAGAGTATAATCATCTAGAGTACAAACAGTAAGTATACATGTGACAACAACATCTGAAGCATCCGTAGTAGGGCGAGTAGGCATGGCATAGAAACGAGGACGAGTCCCCTAGGAAGTAGTAGCTGTCTGCGGCACCTTTCCTACATTATGCCCATTGTGGGCCCCATTACCCCTAAATGGGGGCGGTGCAACCGAAGTAGTAGCCATAGATGGTGACGGATGAGCTATCGAACCTTTTTGACCATTAGGGCAAAACTTTCGGATATGACCTATCAACCCGCAACCATAGCACAGACCACGGGGTCCCCTGGTAGCACTAGACTGACGTTGATGAGAACCCATACTACTTTGAGCCTGCTGTGCAGTACGATGGTCACTCTGAACGGGCATAGACTTGCCTCCCTGTCCAGTACTGTATGCCACTGGAGGGCTACTGGAAGCTATCTGTATCCTAAACTACGGTGGGCCAGATGGCCCTCTGCTGCTCTGCCCCTTGCACAAATTAGGCACTGCACTGAAAGTGACAAAAGTTTGGGCCTTTTTGTTCTGCTCCCTATTGGCCCTCTCCTCTTGATGAATCCTATCAAGATCCGTTGCTAAATCCACAAATTCAGTAAAGGTGGTGTTTCTTCTCCTACTAGATGTATCTTTTCTGATGCCCGAAATCAAGCCACAATCAAAGCGATCAATCTTCTCATCCTCAGTGGGGATGAGGTTAGGAGAATAACGGGATAACTTCTCAAATTTGATGTTATACTCTAGGACGGTCATGGTATCCTACTTTAAGGTCTCAAACAATATCGCAAGGGCAGCTTTCACTACCGGTGGTAACCACTTCTTAATGAAGATCTTCTTAAACTTCGCCCAAGTCATTGGAGGTGCATCCTCCGATTGACTCTTCTCTACCCTTTGAACCAGAGGTCAGCAATATCTTTCAACTGGTAGGCTGCGAATCGAACCAACTGGTAGTCTTTAACTCCCAACAAGGTAGTAGCTTTCTCAACTTCCTCCAAGAAGTCCTGAGGATCTGCAGTAGGATCTGTACCGGTGAAAACTGGTGGCTCAAGTCTCACAAATTTCATGGCCAACCACGCCATGTTCTCAACCACTGGTGCTCTCGTCCCTCCTTGTTGGAGTGCCTAAATACTCACTTGAAGGTTCTGTTGGGTCTGCATAGCCATGAGGTTAGCAAAAGTATCCATGGCTTTTCTAATATCAGTGAGGGTCTTTTCCAAGTGATTTGGTTCTGGAGGTGGAGCTGGTGCCTCATCAACTTCTTGCTCGAGCTCCTGGACCATCCTTGGAGTAATTAGAACTGGCACAGTCCGTGATCTTGCAGCCTTCGGAGGTCGTCCCCTAGGTTTAGCGGGTACCCCTCCCGAAGTTGCATCGGGTATATGAGCAGCTTCCCGGTTCATATTACTGCCACACATGTTCACCATCTTCTGCCAATAGATATAGCGTATGAGTTAGGAAATATATCTTAGCTCTATTGCACGATTCTAGAATAAGAAGAAAGAGTGAAGTATTCTTATAATATCCATATAGACTTCTCGATATAAGTGTGGTGCACAACATACCAATAAGGACAACTCTACCAGACATAATTCCATAGACTTCCTAGGACTCGAATTAGAATCTAGGGCTCTGATACCAAGTTTGTCACGCCCTAAAACCACGTGACCGGCACTCGATACTCTACCGGACTCGAGTGAGTCACGCCCTAAAACTACATTACCGGCACTCGGTACTCTACCCGACTCAAGTGAACCATCTCATAGATTAATACTCACCTATGTGCCTATCAGGAGGATGCGAAAGCCTTTTCAAGTACAATCATTTTAAAATATAAAACATGACATGAATAATATCTTTAAATAAATATTTTTCTTTGAAAGAGAACTTCATAAAGATAAAAGAAAGTTTTATTCATGCATGCTATATGAGTAACCATAGGATTACAACCCGAAATGAATACTACTATTGTTTATGAAATCTCTATGACACGGAATGAAATAGCCAACCAAAACATAACCCGGTGGCTCAAAAGGATAATAATGTAAATAAATTCTCCACGGTACAAGTGTGGAGTCTCACCAAAAGTATCAACAGAAAATGTAGAGCTGCCATAACCACGCGGTCCAAGCTGCTCAGATCCAGTCCTTGAAAACAAAAATGGAAATATGGCCGAAAGGCCTAAGCTCCACATGCCTAGTACAAATCATGAATTGTTCCCCAAAATAAAGTAGGACAAGACTTAAGAAGATATAAGCTATGCAATAACAATTGATATAAGAAAGAAGCCTTCATATCAATTATTCTCTCCGTTCCAATTTATGTGAACCTGTTTGACTGGACATGAAGTTTAAGAAAAAATAAAGACTTTTGAAATTTGTGGTCCTAAACAAGTCAAAAATGGGCCCAGAGTATTTGTGTGATTATAAAAGCTTCTCATTAAGGGTAGAATTGTAAGTTTAAGTAAAATTATTTTCAAATTTAGAAAGGGGCCATTCTTTTTTAAACGGACCAAAAAAAAAAATAGGTTCACATAAACTGGAACGGAGATAGTAACAATTTAGAAAATAAAATAAAATAATATTTGTAAAATATATTTCAAAGTCTTCCTTTAGCTTTAATCTTTGCAAATCATGTCAGATTTTTCATTTACCGGGAGCACTATACCATCACCGACAAGAAAAGAGGTCAACTAGGTTATGTACCTAGCTGCAAGTATCATATACCCTACTTGCTCAGGTCGTCTCATCGTTGTACAGCACAAATTGACTCAGTCGTGCTAGTAAAGTTGTACAATAGTACCCCCTAATGAGAAGTACTCTGCCGTAGTTCCCAACCATAAGGTAGGTTCTACGCCTACACCAACACGTGTAGTTTCATGACCTAATGAGGAAAAGTATCCAAGGTCAATATCGGTGAACTTAATTAACTCCCAAAACCATTACATTTATCAATGACGATATTCGTAGCCAAATCAACTATTTGAGAATAGTTAAATCCAAGATATTTCACGACTCATATATTTCCATTTCAAAATATTACAAGTGCTATACCTAATTTATTTATTTTTAAAATTTGAATAACATTTCAAGAAAATAATATTCATAGCACTTAAATCTTTTATGATGCAAAAAATGGTACAATCCCAACTCGCTCATCCCCACAAGCTAGGACTCATATTTAGAAACTCAATTTAATCGTGTTACGATATGAGTTTGGAGAAAAGATCTGAGGGTAATAAGTTTAAACGTACCTCAAATTGCTTCCAACCTT
This sequence comes from Nicotiana tomentosiformis, assembly GCF_000390325.3. Classification (NCBI taxonomy): domain Eukaryota; kingdom Viridiplantae; phylum Streptophyta; class Magnoliopsida; order Solanales; family Solanaceae; genus Nicotiana; species Nicotiana tomentosiformis. Next base: position 25,627,121 of record NC_090822.1, read on the forward strand.
ACCCCAATTTATCCAATAATGCCCACAAGTAACAATCTACATATATGATAATTCAATAACGCGTCACAACAATACCAACTAAGCCAACTAAGTGTCTAACACTTAAGTCCAATTTCATAAGTTTAGCAAAATTCCTCATTTCATCATTTGAAGGTTAATCCTTGTCATTTATTAAACTTGTTATGGAATCTAGTCATTCCACTAGAAACTCAAAATAACATCGTTCAAACAAGACCTAACACTATTCATCATGCCTACCAACCAACTCTTTAATTTCAAGACTAGCTTCAAGGGTTTCATGAATAGATGTTGAAATACAAATATAACTTCATAAATATACTCTACTACATCAATGGAGTATATTACATAAGATTGGAGTGAAGAAATTACCTCTTTGTCAAACTCTAAAAGTTTCAAGATTTGTGTTCTTGAAGTGCTCTTGAGATTTTCTTCAAAGATCTATAATTTTCATGTAATTGAAGAGTTAAAAGATGTATTTAATTGACCAAATATACCAAGAAAGACATTAAATTCTTACCTTGAAGAAGTATTAATGGTAGAGAGCTCTCTTCTCTCTCTCTCTCTCTCTCTAAGTCATTAAGAACCAACTCCCAAATAATAGCACAACCCTCCTCAGTAATAGCCTTGAAAGACATTCATCATATTGAAGCCATAAAGGATGTGTTGCGTCTCTATCGCGGGTGTCCTTCTCATTCAGCAAATTTGGACGCCAGGTTTGACACCTTCAATGCAATTCACTGCTTACGTGATGAGTTTTGCCTCATTTCATTTGTTTAGCCACTATGTCCATCTCATGCTTTTGAATTTTTTAAATTTTTTCACAATCATTTGCCACCACTATAACTTTTGTTCCTTTGTATATTATTCAATTTCATGGTATTTAATAATTAATTCCTTGGGTCCCATAATGTAAATCTATCCCAGCCACTCTAAAAAAACTCAAACATTCGTCCAAACCTTCATCTTTGTGACATTAATATTTTCCTTTCCAGAGTTGTTAATAAACTTTTTAATTACCACTAATCCAACGCTTATTCTTTGATAAAATAATAATTATTAAGTATTCTAATAACTTTGTTCCATTCAAATAACCATGTCGCTCGAGTTTAATTACACTGCATTATCAAACTCAAAATTAGTCCGATCAGTTATAAAATTTCACGGGACTTTTCACTACACTTTGACTGTATATAAAGGATACAACGTGTACCGACTGTATTGGTCCGCGCAACGAATACAACTAAGACGAAATACAAAAATACAGAAAAATAAAATGTTCTTGTTGAGAGTCGAACTCAAGATCTCTACTAACTAAGGGGCATTCTGACCACTAAGCTACTGTCACGACCCAATTCTCTTATTGACCGTTATAGCGCCCAATGCCGCCGCTACGCAAGCCAACAATGAACTAACCCTGTAATTCCTCTTTTTACCTTTTACTAGATTTCCAAGTAATTAAACTTTCCTTAATTAAAAGACTTAAGAAACAACAAGTTTAAATAAGTAAAACGAAAGCATCTGAGTGCAATCATAACTATGGTAATAATCCAAAAACCACTCTAGCTACTGTCTGAAATAAAAATAGATAGAATGAATGCAAAAGAGAGACTCTAGGTGTTGCGTAACGACTGTGGAAGAAGCTCCCAACTAGGCCTCCGGGTAACGGGGATACGCACCGGTGTGATCGCCAGATGCAGCGACCTCAGATCCACATGGTCAATGCAGAAGTGTAGCGTGAATACATAAACAACATATACACAGTAAGTATCAAGTCTAACCTCGAAGAAGTAGTGACGAGGGGTCTACATCGATACTTACTATGGGCTAACAATAATAATATAGAAATTCTAAATAAGCATGAGATATGTAATAATAATAATAATAACTAATTAACAAGTAGGGCACAAATATTACAAGTATTTCATGATTTGGGTCCTAAACTACTCGGACATAAGCATAATTAGTAGCTACGCACGGACTCTCGTCACCTCGTGCGTACGTAGCCCCCATAATTAGAAGCAATTATTAATTTAAATCACTATGGAGTAGATTCCCTCTTACAAGGTTAGGCAAGAGACTCACCTCGTCTCAAATCTTACTTTCCGGCCTCAAATTCACTCCTAAACCTCAACTCGGTGCCGAACAATCAGAAACTAGTCAAATATTATATAAATTAATCAATACAAGCTCAAAAGTTCATATTCTAACTATTAGAGTGATTACCCAACCCCAATTGAAAGATTCCTAAAATTTACTCCCGGACCTACGTGTTCGGATTCCGAAAATATTCGAAGATAAATATTACCCATAGCCTCACGAACTCAAATATATAATTTTTACTTAATTCGATACGTTTTCGTGGTTAAATTCCATTTTTATCAAAACCTAAGTTTTTCATCTAAACCCATAATTTTCATAATTTTACATGTTAAAATCTACCCATAATCTATGTATTAACTCACATTGGGTAGAAATTACTTAACTTCAAAAGCTAGGTTGAAATCCCTCTCTTTAAAGCTCCAAAATTTCCCAAGAGTGCAATAAATGAGCTAAAAATAGCCTAAGTCCCGATTTAAAACAAGACACTGCCCAGCTGCCCATTCTTCACGAACGCGGAAAGGGACTCGCGTTCGCAAAGGCAAATGGCCCAGGCCCAGAAAACTTGGCCATCGCGAACGCGACCAGGGCCTCGCAAATGCGGAATCTTACCTGCCCTGCCCTACGCGAATGCGAGGGCACCTTTACGAACGCGAAGAACAACGGTGCCACCCCTACCCAGCTCGCCTTACCCTTCGCGAACGCGGACCCCCTCATGTGAACGTGAAGCACAAAATTCCACTAGCCCAATTCCTTCATCGCGAATGCGAGGGTCCTTCCGCGTTTGCGAAGAAGGTAACCAGAACTGAAAATTCTGGTTTTTCCAACTTAGCTCCGGGTGGTTCGAAACACACCTGAGCCACTCGGTACCCCGTCCACATACATCAACAAGTCTATAAAAATAATACAGACCTGCTCGAACTCTTGAAACGCATAAAATAATGACGAAACTAAGAATCACACACCCAAAACTCAATTGAATCAATTTATGAACTTCAAGTTTCCAAATCACTCCGAATGCGCCGAATCATGCTTAGACTACTCGGAATGACACCAAATTTTGCGTGAAAGTCTTAAATCACCATACAGAACTATTCCCTGGCTCGGAATCTCAGACGGACCTCGATAATGCCAAATCCTACTTTAAACTAAATTTAAAGAACTCTAAAACATCCAATGTGCCAACTTTCACTATTAAGCGCTGAAACGCTCCCGGGTCATCCAAAACATGATTAGAACATACGCCCATGTCCGAAATCATCATACAAATCTATTGGAACCGTCAAATCTTAATTTCGAGGTTGTTTATAAAAACTATTGACCAAAGTCAAACTTAGCCTTTTAAGGCCAAACCAAGGAACCAGGTGTTCCGATTTCAACCCGAACCTTTCCAAATCCCGAACTAACCATCCCCGCAAGTCATAAAATAGTAAAAGCACATATGGGGAGTCTTATTTATTGGAACGGGGATCTAGAATGCAAAACGACCGGTCGAGTCGTTACATTCTCTACCTCTTAAATAAACGTTCGTCCTCGAACGGGTCTAGAATCATACATGGAGTGCCGAATAAGTGTGGATATCTGCTCCGCATGTCCTCCTCGGCCTCCCAAGTCGCCTCCTCGACTGGTTGGCCCCTCCACTGAACCTAGTGCTCTGGTACCATGTTGTCATGACCCAATTCCCTTATAGACCGTGATGGCGCCCAACGCCGCCGTTAGGCAAGCCAACAGTGAACTGACCCCGTAATTCCCCTTTTTACTAGATTTTCAAGTAACTAAACTTTCCTTAATTAAAAGATTTAAGAAATATCAGGTTTAAATAAGTAAAATGAAAGCAGCTGAGTGCAATCATAACCATGGTAATAATCCAAAAACCACAAGTCTACTGGTGTGTGCCAAAACCTGGTGTCACAAGTGTATGGGCACTAATAGATTAACAAAACTCTAGCTACTATCTGAAATAAAAATAGACAGAATGAATGCAAAGGAGAGACTCTAGGTGCTGCGGAACGGCTCAGGAAGCAACTCACCACTAGGCCTCCGACTAACGGGGATGCGTGCCGGTGTGATCGCTAGATGCAACTACCTCAGATCCTCATGGTCAGTGCAGAAGTGTAGCGTGAGTACATAAGTAACATGTACTCAGTAAGTATCAAGTCTAACCTCGAAGAAGTAGTAACGAGGGGTCGACATCGACACTTACTATGGGCTAACAATAATAATTCAGAAATTCTAAATAAGCATGAGATATGTAATAATAATAATAACTCATTAACAAGCAGGAACAAATAATTCTTTCACAATTTAAATAAATTCCAAGTAAATTCATGTCATAAATAATTGTAACCTCACAAGTCACAGAATGCTATCAAGTATGATTAAGCTCCGAGTATTATTAAGCATGATTTATGCCGCGGTCGTATGGCCCGATTCAGAATAATGTGTACACTGCCGAGAGACGTGCGGAACGATCCATAGATGCATTTATTCTACTGCCGAGGCGTTCGGCCCACTCCATAAGAAATGAGGATACTTTATAAGCATTTGACTTAATCTTATTACAAGGCTAAAACACAATGAAAAACAATTATCATTGACAGTCAAGTAATATGCTCTAAATTCAAGCAAGTGAAATTCGGTCTCTTACAATTCCTTTATCGAGTTCCAATATGATTTGGACAATTTAATTAACAAGTAGGGCACAAATATTACAAGTATTTCATGATTTGGTCCTAAACTACCCGGATATAAGCATAATTAGTAGCTACGCACGGACTCTCGTCATCTCATGCATACGTAGCCCCCACAATTAGAAGCAATTATTAATTTAAATCACCTATGGAGTATATTAGGGCTGTGCACGGATCAGATAGGATCGGATTTAGCATATTTCGGATTCAGATTTTGGATTTTGGATTCTGGAAAAGGCAATCCGAATCCGATCCGAATTAACATTGGATCGGATCGGATAATATTTCGAATTGTCGGATCGGATTGTCACTCAATTAAGTCATACTCACCTTTCACCAAAGACGTTTTAAAAGTTGCTGAATTAAGTCATACTCACAAAGTCATACCCAAATTGCTGGTTAGGACTTAAGTTAGGAGAAAAAACCTTGTTTTTGAACCATTTTGATTAAGTTAGGAGAAAACACCTTGTTGCTGAACGATTCAATCAGAATCAAAAAAATTGAGTGAATATGATGAAAACACCATTCTTCTCCTAAAACAGTTCAACGACTTTTTCTTGGAATAAACAAACCACAATCTGAAATATTACATAATGCAACAATTATCTTTCAAACCAAACCAAACTAAAGTCCCCAAACAAAATACAATCTTCATATCGTCATAGCAAAATAAAACAAACTAAACTACTAAAGTCCCCAACAGTTACCAAATAAACTGAATTCTTTAACAGATTACACAAAAAAGTTCCAAGTTCTAATATTTGGGAAGCCGCGGATATACTATTAACATAACAGTCAACACAACCAGCAACCAGGCCTAATGTAGCTCTCAATCTCAGATTCTTAGTAGGACTGTGAGACAATCAGTTAAAAATATGCAATTTCAAACAATTCAAAGAGCATTTTCAGAAAAAAGAAGAAGACAAAGTTTAAGCTATCCAGATTCCATAAACATACAGCAAAACAAGAAGCAAATGTACTGAAGATAATAAAATACCCGAGCTTGTACGACAAATGGAAAATCACTATATGTCGACAATGCAAGGCTCTCTTCCCATATTAATAAATTATGTACAATAAGATAGTAACACAAGAAATTAGTTTAGAAGTAATCTAAATAAACATACAAATAAAGTATACATTAAATACAAGTAAATATTATTCAATTTAAACCGGAGTTGTTGATTCATTCCGAAGCCAATCTTGGACACACACAAGAGCTTGAACCAATCTAGGAGTCAATGAACTCCTAAATAGATCAAGTATGCATCCTCCGGTGCTAAAGGCTGATTCTGAGGCACACTAGAAATCGGAATGACTAGCACATCACGTGTCATCTCAGCAAGAGTGGGAAATCTAGGTGAGTTCAACTTGCACCACCCCAGAATGTTAAATTTTTCATGGTCTTCCTCAACATCTTCACCCAAATATTTATCTAAATCCGTTTTAGAGTCAACTCCGCCACATTTCTTATGCTTCTTTAAATCTAGCATGAATTTTGAGAGCGATGATAAAGAAGATGGAGAAGATGGACCAGAAGATGGAGAAGATGGAGAATATGGAGAAGATGGACATGAACCAGAACCACTATTTTCATTGCATACACATTGAACAAAGTATCCATGTATGTTTTCACCTCCTCTTATATTTTCACACCTACTGTTTCTCCAAACATAGCAGCAAGCGCAAATGAAAGAGTATGAAACTTATGGCGTGGATCCAGCACACATGAAATAAAAATCATTTTGTTCATCTTTTGTGGATCCCCCAATTCTTGTCAAATTTCTCTTTCATATTCTTTGCCATTTCTCTCAAGAAAGCATCTTCATTTTGCATCAACTCTTTAAAAAAGAAATCAACAACACATATTTCAAGAAAGTGCACATTAGACGTAATATAAAGTGTACTTGATACTTTTAAGGTGAGTTCATAAATTTTTTTCAGAAACTTCATAATATGTCTTACACTATCCCAATCACTACTTAAAAGTGGAACTGCATGTTGTCCATCCTCACAAATGCAGTTAAAAATACATGACATCAAACCATAATCAATATCATAATATTTTTTAAAGGCTTCTTCATAAATTGTAGCAACCTTCAACATCAAATATGTGGAGTTCCACCTAGTAGGAACATCCAAGCACAATAATTTTTTAGAAGTTATCCTATCAAGATCACAACATTCTTTAAACTTTTTCCATATTGCGGGAGATTGTCTTATGTACCTAACAACTTGTCTTATTCGTTCAACAGACACATTCCCTTCTCTCAACCCATCTTGAATAATTAGATTGATGATGTGAGCCATACATCTCACATGAACATGCTTACCTTCCATCAAGTTAGTGTTCCATCTAGTAAATTGCTTGGATAACTCTCTAACCATCACATCATTAGAACTCGCATTATCAACTGTCACAGTAAATACTTTATCCACTCCCCATTCAAGTAAACACTTAGCAATACTACTAGCTAAATCTTGACCTTTGTGACTAGTAATTGGACAAAAATTCAATATCCTTTTATGCAATTTCCAATTCTTGTCAATGTAATGGGTTGTAACACACATATAATTAATTCTTTGAATTGAAGTCCATGTATCAGTCGTAATACATATTCTCTATTTTTATTCTTTAAGAATTGACTTCAAAGCAAGTCTCTCTTCATGGTACCTCTCAAGACAATCCCTAGTCATAGTAGTACGAGATGAAATATGAAATAAAGGTTGAAGAGTTCTCACAAAGTCTCTAAATCCATCTTTTTCAACAGAAATAAAGGGAAGTTCATCTTTAATAATAATACGAGCTAAAGCCCTCCTACATACCTCTTGATCAAATTTCCAAGGGATAAGTGAAACATCACCTGTTTGACCTTTCTGTTGAAAAGCTAATGTTGTCTGACTTGTTTCTGCCTTGTTGGGATTGCTCGGACATTTGGGAATATGCGATAACAAATTACTTGTGCCGCTATTCTTGGTATCAACTACATATTCTTCTGAACAATACTTGCATTTCGCTTTTTTCACACCCTCAGCATCAGTGAACTTGGTGAAGTGGTGCCAAGCAACTGATCTTTCTTTAACCATTTTTCTTTTCTTCGAACTAGATTGAGATTCACTATTGTTGGTTGTGGAATCATTTGAAGCATCACTTTCACCAAATTTTTCAACAATTTGAAGTTCATTCGGTGTCTCTGCCTCATCACCCTTGCAAGTTCAATAAATGGGGCAAGTTCAATAACAATCGTAAAGCACAATTTGAGCAGTAAATGGGGAGACAGGGTTGTAATACTCGAAACGATCGACCGGGTCGTTACAATCTCCTTCTCTTAAACAAATGTTCGTCCTAGAATGGGTTTAGAATTATACCTGGAGTCTCAAATAGGTGTGGATATTTACTCCGAATCTCCCGCTCAGTCTCCCAAGTAGCTTCTCTGATTGGCTGGCCTCTCCACTGCACTTTCACTGAAGTTATGTTCTTTGATCTCAACTTTCGAACCTGCCCGTCTAAAATGGCCACTGGCTCCATATCATAAGTCAAATTACCATCCAACTACACTGTGCTGAAATCTAAAATATGAGACGGATCCCTGACATACTTCCAGAGCATAGATACATGAAACACTGGATGAACACTCGATAGACTAGGCGGCAATGCAAGTTCATAAGCCACCTCTCCAATCTTCTTAAGCACCTCAAACGGCCCAATATACCGAGGGCTCAACTTGCCCTTCTTCCCGAACCTCAACACACCCTTCAAGGGTGAAATCTTGAGCAAAACCTTCTCCCCAACCATGTAAGCAACATCACGGACCTTCTGGATGGCATAACTCTTCTATCTAGACTGCGCCGTGCAAAGTCGCTCCTGAATCAATTTAACCTTCTCCAAAGCATCCTGAACCAAATAAGTACCCAGTAGCCTAGTCTCACCAGGCTCAAACCAACCCACCGGAGACCGACACCATCTCCCATATAAAGCCTCATACAGAGCCATCTGAATGCTCGATTGGTAGCTGTTATTGTAAGCAACCTCTGCCAGTGGCAGAAATTGATCCCAAGAACCCCAAAATTTATAACACAAGCGTGTAGCATATCTTCCAATATCTGAATAGTGCGCTCGAACTGTCCGTCCGTTTGAGGGTGAAATGTTGTACTCAGCTGAACCTGTGTACCTAATTCTCGCTGTACTGTCCTCCAAAACTGTGATGTAAACTGTGTACCTCGATCTGAAATGATGGACACCAGCACACCGTGTAGGCGAACAATCTTGCGGATATAAATCTCAGCCAATCGCTCCGAAGAATAATCAGTACCAACTGGAAAAAAATGCGCGGATCTAGTCAACCGATCCATAATCACCTAAACAGTATCAAACTTCATCAATCACATAAGCCTAGTTCGGCAACGCGAAACCTTAATTTCCTTAGCAAAATGTTTTTCGGGGTCGTTACACATAAGTCAACATCCGGTCAACCTTTTCAACTTAAGTTTTAAACCTTGGAACTAAGTGTTCCAAATCATTCCAAAATCTTACCGGACCCAAACCAATTACCCCGACAAGTCCAATAACAACCGTAAAGTACAATTTGAGCAGTAAATGAGGAGACGAGATTGTAATACTCGAAATTGCCGGGTCGTTACAGTAGGAGGTCGTGATGGCACCTAGTCACTAAGACTATGTAAGCCTGACAGATTTGCGGAAATACATAATATAAAACTGAAGCCCAATTCTCAACACATGAAATAATTACAAAACTTTCATTCAATAATTACAACTCTCAAAACCCAGTGGAAACAAGTCACAAGCTTCTAAGAGCAAATAATAAGTGTCTCTATACATCAGAGTCTAAAGAAAATAAGAAAAACAATATAGTAAGGATAAAGGGGGACTCCGAGGTCTACGGACGCTAGCGGATATACCTTGAAGTCTGCACGTGCAGTCCAACTCACTAGTATCTGGTATGGTGGGAAGAACCTGGATCTGCATAAAAAAATGTGCAGAAGTGTAGTATGAGTACACCACAACGGTACCTAGTAAGTGCCAAGCCTAACCTCGGTAGAGTAGCGACGAGGTCAGGTCAGGGCCCTACTGGTTTAAAAGAAGAGTAAGGCAGAAGATATAATGATATTTTGAAATGACTGAGAATTTAAACAATAAGAAGTTTCAGACAATATCAGCACATTAAATAGAGGTAAACAACAAGGGCACTCTCGAGGTACTGCCTCGTAGTCCCAAATGTAAATATGCATGACATGGGGGGATCTCCCGAGGAACCGCCTCATATTCCCAAAGTAAATGTACAAGACAGGGGGATCTCCCGAGGTACCGCCTCGTAGTCCCAAATGTAAATATTCACGACAGGGGGGGATCTCCCGAGAGAACCGCCTCGTAGTCCCAAAGTAAATATGCAGTACAGGGGGGTCTCCCGAAGAACCGCCTCGTAGTCACAAGGTAAATATGCAGTAGGTAATCGAAGGAAACACGAATTTACAGCAAGAAATCTTACAGTTAAAGATTTAATTCAAATCAATGATAGCATATAATTCAACTAAGCATGTTGCACAAATTGAAAGTAAGAGTTAAAGCACGTAGACATACGATACTAGGCTAAATATGATCACTACATATGCTAAGGCAACTCAGTCAATGAATTTAAAAGAAGACAACCATGCAAAAACTAAAATTTCCACAATTAGATCATGTACGCACTCGTCACCTTGCGTACACAGCACTCATGTATCACATATTGTTACAACAATACCAAATCATAAGGGGATTTCCCCCACACATGGTTAGACAAGTCACTTACCTAAAATCTCGCTCAATTAATCGATAAGGATGCCTTTCCCTCGATTTTCCGACTCCGAATGGCCCAAATCTAAGCAAAAGCAATTATATATCATGAATACAACTACAAGAAACTAATTTAAATACTGAAACTACGACTTAAGCAAAAAATTAAAAAATAACCCAAAAACGTCGACCCGGGCCCACGTCTCGAAATCGGATAAAAGTCACAAAATACGAACATTCATTCAATAACGAGTTCACCCACACCAAAATTTCCAAAATTAGACACCAAGTCGCCACTCAAATCCCCAAATTAAATTCTCCAAATCCCTAGCCTAAAACTCCCATATTCTACCTTAAACACACACAATCTAGCTCAAAAATCCCTCAAAATCACCAAACCCGAGCTTAAAATATTTGAAATGAAGCAAAAATCGCGAACCCTTGTATTTAATTTTCTGTCCAGCATTTCCGCTTCTGCGGACACTTAGCCGCATCTGCGGCGTCACAAATGCGACAACATACCCTCTTATGCGGTTCACTTGCTTATGCAGTCTCCCCTTCCGCACATGCAGAACTTCCGCTCCTGCGGTCCCAAATTTGCTTCTGCGGACTCGCTTCTGCGAGATGAAGGCCGCTTCTGCGGAGCCCCTCATGCCAGTCCCTTCCGTTTCTGCGCTGCCTCCTTCGCATTTGCGATCTCGGAGATGCGAAACTTCCCTCGCATCTGCGACCTCTACCCACACTGCTCCAGACCACTTCTATGCCCAAATTCCCACTTCTGCGGGCTCACATCTGCGGTCAATCTTGCGCATGTGAGATTATACTAGAGCTGGTACCTTCAGCCATTCTCCCAAATCCAAATTCGATCTGTTAGCCATCCGGAATCCACCTGAGGCCCCCAAGACCTCAACCAAACATACCAACCAGTCCTAAAACATCATAGGGATTTAGTCGAGCCTTTAAATCACATCAAACAATGCTAAAAACACCAACTGCGCATCGATTCAAGCTTAATGAGCTTCAAACTTCAAACATCTACATCAGATGCCAAAACATATCAAATCAAGTCCGATTGACCTAAAAATTTTTACACAAGTCATAATTGACATTACGGACCCACTCCAACTTCTGGAATCGGAATCCGACCCCGATATTAAAAAGTCCACTCCCGGTTAAACTTCCCCAAAATTATCCCATTTTCCAACTTTCGCCAATTGACGCTAAAATGACCTACGGACCTCTAATTCAACATTCGAACACGCTCCTAAGACCAAAATCACCCTACGGAGCTATAGGAACCTTCAAAACTCCATTCCGGAGTTGTCTTCATACAGTTCGAACTACGGTCAATTCCTATGACTTAAGCTTCCATTTTAGTGACTATGTGTCCCATTTCACTCCGAAAACAAAAACCAAGCCTCCCGACGAGTTACGTAACCACAAAATGAAATAGAAAAAGCAGTAATTAAGGGTTCGTGGCTAATTCTCTCAAAATGACCAGTCGGGTCGTTACATCCTCCCCTTCTTAAAACATACGTTCGTCCTCGAACGAGTGTAAAAACATACCTGAAGTGGTGAAAAGATGAGGATAGCGGCTACGCATATCTTGCTCAGTCTCCCAAGTCTCCTCCTCGACCTGATGACCCCTTCCCCTCCACTAAACCTTCACTGAAGCGATGTTCTTCGACCTCAACTTCCAAACCTGCCTATCCAAAATGGCCACTGGCTCCTCAATATAAGATTGATCCTTCTCCAACTACACTGAGTTGAAGTCTAACACATGAGGCGGATCACCGTGATATTTTTGAAGCATGGAAACATAGAATATTGTATGAACTGCAGAGATACTATGTGGCATTGCAAATCTGTAAGCCACCTCTCTAACCCTCTCAAGAATCTCAAAAGGCCCAATATATCTATGGCTCAACTTGCCCTTGTTTCTGAACCTCATAACACCCTTCACGGGCGAAACCTGGAGCAGAACCCACTCCCCGACCATGAATGCAACATCGCGAACCTTCTGATCTGCATAACTCTTCTACCTGGACTGGGCTGCATGAAGTTGATCCTGAATCAATTTAACTTTTTAAAAGGCATCCCGAACCAAGTGTGTACCCAATAGTCTAGCCTCGCCTGACTCAAACCAACCCACTAGAGACCGGCACTGTCTACCATACAAAGCCTCATACGGCGCCATCTGAATGCTCGACTAATAACTGTTGTTGTAGGCAAACTCCGCAAGTGGCGAGAATTGATCCCAAGCACCCCCAAAATCAATCACACACACACAAAGCATATCCTCCAATATCTGAATAGTGCGCTCAGAGTGTCCATCCATCTGAGGGTGAAATGCTATACTCAACTCCACACGAATACCCAACGCACGCTGTACGACTCTCTAGAACCATGATGTAAACTGCGTACCCCGGTCAGAGATGATAGATACCGGTACGCCATGAAGCCTGACGATCTCACAGATGTAAACCTAAGCCAGCTGCTCCGAAGAGTAAGTAGTAACCACATGAATGAAATGAGCTGACTTGGTCAATCTATCCACAATCACCCAAACTGCATCAAACTTCCTCTGAGTCCGTGGGAGCCCAACAATAAAATCCATAGTGATCCGCTCCTATTTTCACTCTGGAATCTCTATCTTCTGAAGCAATCCACTCGGTCGATGATTCTCATACTTCTGCTGCTGACAATTTAGGCACCGAGTGACATACTCCACTATGTCTTTCTTCATCCGCCTCCTCCAATGGTGCTGCCTCAAGTCCTAATACATCTTCGCGGCACCTGGGTAAATGGAATAACGCGAACTGTGAGCCTCCTGGAGAATCAACTCACACAAACCATCTATATTAGGCACACATAGTCTGCCCTGCATTTGTAATACACCGTCATCACCAATAATGACCTCTTTGGAATCATCGTGTTGAACCGTGTCCTTAAGGACTAGCAGATAGGGGTCATCATACTGACGCTCCCTGATATGATCATAGAGAGAAGACTTAGAAACCACACACGCCAACACTCTGCTCGACTCGAAAATATCCAATCTGACGAACTGGTTGGCCAAGGCCTGAACATCCAAGACTAAAGGCCTCTCTACTACTGGTAGATATGCGAAACTGCCCAAACTCTCCACCTTGCGACTCAAGGTATCGGTCACCACATTGGCCTTCTCGGGATGATAGAGAATGGTGATGTCATAATCCTTAAGCAACCCTAACCATCTCCGCTACCGCAAGTTAAGATCCTTCTATTTAAACAGATGTTGTAGACTCCGGTGATCGGTGAAAACCTCACAAGGAACACCACACAAATAGTGCCACCAGATCTTCAAGGCATGAACAATAGCTGCTAACTCAAGGTCGTGGATATGATAATTCTTCTCATGCACTTTCAGCTGCCGCGACGCATATGCAATCACTCTACCATCTTGCATTAATACTGCACCAAGCCCAATGCGGGACGCATCACAATACACTGTATAGGACCCCAATCCAGTAGGCAAAACTAACATTGGGGATGTAATCAAAGCAGTTTTGAACTTTTGAAAGCTCTCTTCACAATCCTCGGTCCACCTGAATGGAGCACCCTTCTGGGTCAATCTGGTCATAGGTGCTGCGATAGACGAGAAACCCTCTACAAATCGACGGTAATACCCCGTCAAGCCAAGAAAACTCCGGATGTTCGTAGTTGAGGACGGTCTGGGTCAACTCTGTACTACTTCAATCTTATTTGGGTCTACCTTGATCCCCTCACTCGATACTACATGACCCAAAAATGCCACTGAGTCTAGCCAGAATTCACACTTCAAAAATTTTGCATATAACTTCTTCTCTCTCAAGGTCTGAAGCACAGTCCTCAGGTGCTGCTCATGATCCTCCCTACTCCGGGAGTACACCAGAATATCGTCAATAAATACAATGATGAAGGAGTCAATATAGGGCTGAAACACACTGTTCATCAAGTGCATGAATGTTGTTGGGGCGTTGGTCAGCCCAAAAGACATCATAAGGAACTCGTCATGAACATACTGAGTCCTAAAAGCAGTCTTCGGGATATCTGGCTCCCGAATCTTCAACTGATGATAGCCTGAACGCAAGTCAATCTTAGAGAACACTCTAGCACCCTGAAGCTGATCAAATAGGTCATCAATACGTGGCAATGGATACATGTTTTTCACTGTAACCTTGTTCAACTGGCGATAACCATCCTTCTTCTTCGCAAAGAAGACAGAAGCACCCCAAGGTGTCACACTGGGTCGAATGAAGCCCTTATCGAGCAACTCTTGCAACTGTTCCTTTAACTTTTTCAACTTTGCTGGGGCCATCCGATAATGTGGAATAGAAATGGGCTGAGTGCTCGATAATAAATCAATGCAAAAGTCAATATCTCTATCGAGCGGCATGCCTGGAAGATCCGCTGGGAATATATCTGAATAGTCCCTCACTACCGAAACTGACTCGACGATAAGAGTATCGACACTAACATCTCTCACATAGGATATATACGCATCACACCCCTTCTCAACCATTCGCTGAGCTTTAAGAAATGAAACAACCCTGCTAGGAACATGATCCAAGGTACCTCTCAACTCTAGTCGCGGTATACCTGGCATAGCCAACGTCACCGTCTTGGAATGACAATCAAGGATAGCGTGATAGGGCGACAACTAGTCCATGCCCAAAATAACATCGAAATCCACCATAATGAGCAATAATAAATCGGCTCTGGTCTCAAAACCACTAAGAACAATCAAACACGACCGATACACACGGTCAATAACAATAGAATCACCCACGGGTGTAGATACATAAATAGGTGAACTCAGAGAATCACGGGATACACCCAAATATGAAGCAAAATAAGATGACACATAGGAATAAGTGGAGCCTGGATCAAATAAGACTGATGCATCTCTATGATAGACTGGAACAGTACCTGCAAAAATAGAATATGATGTAACTGCCTCCGTCCTAGCAGGAAGGGCATAATATCTGGCCTGGCCTCCCCCTCTAGGGTGACCTCTACCTGTCCGACCTCCACCTCTAGCTGGTTGTGCAGGTGAGGTGGTAACTATGCTGTAACCATAGCCTGAGGACCTGAGCTAACATGATGCCTGAGAAATCTATGGAGGCGTACCCCTCTTAAATATGGGGCAATCCCTTACCACATGACGAGTGTCGCCATACTTAAAATAAGCTCTCGGAGGACGTGACTGTTGTGACTGGATCGGGCCCGATCGACTGGACTGACCATAGAAAGCACCCCGTACAGGAGACACACTAGACACTGACAGTGCATAATAAGGATCCCGGGGCCTAATAGTGGCCGGTGAACCGCTGGCGGCTGGAAGTGCTGAATGAACAGGGTGACCCATATAACCCCTACCCTGAGGAGCTACCGATGGGGCACGAGTACCACTGTAAGTGCCAGACTCTCGAGACTTCTTAGCCTATCTCTCCTCTCTATCCCGAGTCAGCATACCCTCCAACCTCCTAGCAATCCCTACTACTTGCTAGTACGTAATATCCATCTCCAACTCTCAATACTGGGGTTAAGCCCCTCAATAAATTGATGAACCTGCTCTCGAACCGTAGCAACCAAGGCATCTATATTCCCAGCCAAATCACTGAATCAGACAGCATACTCTGACACGATCATAGCACTATGGCGTAACTGCTCAAACTCTGCGCGCCAAGCATCTATGAGACTCTGGGTAACATACTCCCTCAAGAATATATATGAGAACGAAGTCCAAGTGAGTGAGGCTGCCTCAGCCAGACTATCCAACTCGTATACGTGCCACCACTAATAGCTCGCTCCTCTAAGCTGGAATGCAGTGAAAGAAACCCCACTAGTCTCCGCAACACCCATAGTGCGGAGGATACGGTGGCACTCCTCAAGAAAACCCTGGGAATCCTCTGACTCCAAGCTACTGAAAGTAGGAGGGTGGTACTTCTTGTACCTCTCGAGCCTGAGCTGCTCCGCCTCAAACATTGCTGCCCTAACCTCGGGCTGAACTGGAGCTACCGTTGCATCGGTAAGATCTCTGGAACCTGGTCGGCTTGAACCTGCTTCTCTGGGGTACCGGCGACAGGAGTCTGTGCTCATCCCCGGGCCTAAGATGTGGCAGGAGCAAAGGGTATCAATCCTATTTGAGCCAATATGTGGAACATGCTCAGAAACTAGGTTAGAGTCTCCTGGAGGGTTGGTGCAGTAACAGGCGTCTCAGGTGCCTGTCTTCCAACTGGAGCTACTGGTGGCCCCTTTGTAGTAGCTCGTGCGGGTGCTCTGGCTACACCACGTGGACGTCCTCAGCCTTTACCCCGGCCCCGGCCTCTCAAGGCTCTAGCAGGGGGCGCAACTGTCTGATCATCCGATCCAGCTGTACGTGTCCTCACCATCTGTGAGAGAATAGAAATACAGAAGTTTAGAGTCCGAAGTCAAAATCTCGCACGATAAGGAATCAAAAAAAGTGAAACTTTTTCTAACAGTTCCATAGCCTCCCGAAGATAAGTACAGACGTCTCCGTACCGATCCGCAAGACTCTTCTAAACCTGCTTGTGACTCATAACACCTATGAACCTAGAGCTTTGTTACCAACTTGTCACGACCCCAATTCACCCTCCGTAGGATGTCGTGATGGCACATAGTCTCTAAGACTAGGTAAGCCTAACAGATTTGTGAAAATACATAATATAAAACTGAAGCCCAATTCTCAACACAAATCTCAACTCATGAAATAATTATAAAACTGTCATTCAATAATTACAACTCCCAAAACGCGATGGAAACAAGTCACAAGCTTTTAAGAGCAAATACTAAGTGTCTATATACATCAGAGTCTAAAGAAAATAAGGAAAACAACCTAATAAGGATAGAGGGGGACTCCGACGTCTGCAAACGCCGGCAGATATACCTTGAAGTCTCCACGTGTGGTCCAACTCACTGGTATCTGGTCTGGTGGGAAGAACCTGGATTTGCACAAAATGATGTGCAGAAGTGTAGTATGAGTACACCACAATGATACCCAGTAAGTGCCAAGCCTAACCTCGGTAGAATTGTGATGAGGTCAGGTCATGGCCCTACTGGTTTAAAAGAAAAGTAAGGCAGAAGATATAATAATATTTTGAAATGATTGAGAATTTAAACAATAAGAAGTTTCAGATAATATCAGCACAGTAAATAGAGGTAAACAATATGGTCACTCCCGAGGTACCGCCTAGTAGTCCCAAAGTAAAAATGCAAGACATGGGGATATCCCGAGTAAACGCCTTGTAGTCCCAACGTAAATATGCAGTACAGGGGGATCACCCGAGGAACCGCCTCGTATCCCAAAGTAAATATACAGTACAGGGGGATCTCCCGAGGAATCGCCTCGTAGTCCCAAAGTAAATATGCAGCAGGTAATCGAAGGAAACACGAATTTACAACAAAAAATCTTACAGTTAAAGATTTAATTCAAATCAAGGATAGCAGGTAATTCAACAAAGCATGTTGCACAAATTGCAAGTAAGAGTTAAGGCACGTAGACATGCGATACTAGGCTAAACATGATCACTAAATATGCTAAGAAAACTCATTTAATGAATTTAAAAGAAGACAACTAAACAAAAATCGAAATTTCCACAATTAGCCCGTGCAGGCACTCGTCATCTCGGGTACACGACGTTCACGTAGCACATATTGTTACAACAGTACCAAATCCTATGGGAATTTCCCCCACACAAGATTAGACAAGTCACTTACCTCAAATCTCGCTCAATCAATCGATAAAGATGCCTTTCTCTCAAATTTCTGACTCCGAATGGCCCAAATCTAGCCAAAAGCAATTATATATCATGAATACAACTACAAAAAACTAATTTAAATACTGAAACTACGACTTAAGCAAAGAATCGAAAAATAATCCCAAAAGTTCGACCCCGGCCCACGTCTCGAAATCGGGTAAAAGTTATAAAATACGAACACCCATTCGATAACGAGTTCACCTATACCAAAATATCCAAAATCCGACACCAAGTTGCCATTCAAATCCCCAAATTAAACTCTCCAAATACCTAGCCTCAAACTCCCACATTCCACCTTAAACACACACAATCTAGGTCGGAAAATTAATGGGGAAATAAGGTTATTGATAAAAAATAAGTACAAGAGACTTACCTCAAGAAATCCCTCAAAAACCACCAAACCCGAGCTCAAAATGTTTGAAATGAAGCCAAAATCGCGAAACCTTGTGTTTAACTTTCTGTCCAGCATTTCCGTTTATGCGGACACTTAGCCACATCTGTGGCGTCGCAAAAGCGACAACATACCCGCTTCTGAGGTTCACTCGCTCCTGCAGTCTCCCCTTCTGCAACTGCGGAACTTCCGCTCCTGCGGTCCTAAATCCGCTTCCGCGGACTCATTTCTGCGAGACGAAGGCCGCTTCTGCAGAGCCCCTCATGCTAGGTCCCTTTCGCTTCTGCGCTACCTCCTTCGCATCTGCGATCTCGCAGATGCGGAACTTCTCTCGTATCTGCGACCTATGCCCACACTGCTTCAGACCGCTTTTGTGCCCAAATACCAGCTTCTGCGGGCTCGCACCTGCTGTCAATCTTGTGCATGTGTGATTACACCAGAGCTGGTGCCTTCAGCCATTCTCCCAAATCCAAATTCGATCCGTTAACCATTCGGAGTAAACCCGAGGCCCCCGGGACCTCAACCAAACATACCAACCAGTCCTAAAACATTATAGCGACTTAGTCGAGCCTTTAAATCACATCAAACAACGCTAAAAATACAAATTGTGCATTGATTCAAGCTTAATGAACTTCAAACATCTACATCGGACGCCGAAACCTATCAAATCAAGTCCGATTGACCTTAAATTTTGCACACAAATCTTAATTGACATTACAGACCTACTCCAACTTCCGTAATTAAAATTCGAATCTGATATCAAAAAGTCCACTCCCGGTCAAACTTCCCAAAAATCATCCCATTTTCCAACTTTCGCCAATTGACGCTAAAATGATCTACGGATCTCCGATTCAACATCCGAACACCCTCCTAAGACCAAAATCACTCTATGGAGCTATTGGAACCGTCAAAATTCCATTACGGAGTCGTCTTCATATAGTTTGAGCTACAGTCAATTCCTATGACTTAAGCTTCCATTTTAGGGACTATGTATCCCATTTCACTCTAAAAACATAAACCAAACCTCTCGGAGAGTCACGTAACCAAAAAATGAAATAGAAAAAGCAATAATTAGGGGTTCGAGGCTAATTCTCTCAAAATAACCGGTCGGGTCGTTACACTAGGTTGAAATCCCCTTCTTTAAAGATCAAAATCGCCCAAGAATGCAATAAATGAGCTAAAAATAGTCTAAGTCCCGATTTAAAACAAGGCACTACCCAGATGCCCCTTCTTCGCGAACGGTGAAAGGGCCTTGCGTTCCCGAAGGCAAATGGCCCAGGCCCAGAAAACTTGGCCATCACGAACGCGGAGGCTTACCTGCCCTGCCCTGCCCTACGCGAACGCGGGGGCACCTTCGCGAATGCGAAGAACAACGGTGCCACCCCCTACCCAGCTCGCCTTACCCTTCGCGAACGCGGATCCCCTCACACGAACGCGGAGCATAAATTTATCCCAACCCAATTCCTTCATCGCGAACGCGAGGGTCTTTCCGCGTTCCCGAAGAAGGAAACCAGAACTGGAAAATCTGATTTTTTCAACTTAGCTCCGGGTGGTTCGAAGCACACCCGAGCCACTCGGGACCCCGTCCAAATGTACCAACAAATCCATAAATATAATACGGACCTGTTCAAACTCTCGAAATGCGTAAAATAGCGACGAAACTAAGAATCGCACCCCAAAACTCAATTGAATCAATTTATGAACTTCAAGTTTCCAAATCGCTCCAAATGCGCCGAATCATGCTTAGACTACTCGGAATGACACCAAATTTTGCGTGCAAGTCTTAAATTACCATACGGAACTATTCCTCAACTCGAAATCCCAAACGGGCCTCGATAACACCAAATCCTACTTCAAACTAAATTTAAAGAACTCTAAAACCTCTAATGCGGCAACTTTCACTATTAAGCGCCGAAATGCTCCCGGGTTATCCAAAAACTGATCCGAATATACGTTCAAGTACGAAATCATCATACGAATCTATTGGAACCGCCAAATCCCGATTCTGAGATCGTTTACTAAAAATGTTGACCAAAGTCAAACTTAGCCTTTTAAGGCCAAACCAAGGAACCAAGTATTCCGATTTCAACCCGAACCTTTTCAAATCCCGAACTAACCATCCCCACAAGTCATAATACAGTAAAAGTATATGTGGGGAGTCTTATTTAGGAGAACAGAGATCTAGAAAGCAAAACGACCAGTCGGGTCGTTACAACTACGAGTGCTTGTTGCTCTCTTATTTCAGTTCAAAATAATTAATCTCTTCTTTCATGTATTTGATATAAAATTTAAATAACTACGGATAGTAAATTTGCTAAAAGTATAATTACGAATGATAAGTATAGTATAAATATTTGATGTGTCTGAGTAATTTTTCTTTGTTGGCCTCAATTCCTACCCTTGTCTTGTTTTCTCTTCTTGTCACTCAAACCAGAGCTTAAAGTAGAGTATAACAAAAACTGAAGCATTATTTCTTAGCTACATCATAAGATACATGTATAGTTATGTTTACGAGAGTTATCAACTAAGTATGAAAATATTTTGTGTCTCTCTCAACTAACACAAGTTGGTGTGAGACCTCTTTATTTTATTTTTTAACTATATAATATATAATAATAAACGAAGGCTTTATGAACGACGAGGGTAAAATAGTAAATGACTGCAGGAATATATCTGGAATTTGGGTAAAAATTGCTCAGACGGAATCCACAAAAATGGACACGTGGTTCTTTTCCTTAGTTTCCATTTTTACAGCTAGGTCCTTATATGACTATTGTTCTCTGAAAAAAATGCGCTTCTATTGAGAATAAAAAGGTCACTCTCCTTCTTTTCTTTTTCTTCTTCAATACATTTCTCTTTAGTTGCTTGGATTCGTCTTCTTCTTTCTTGCTCAACTCTATCTGGTGAGTTTTACTTCTTCCTTTTCCTTTTTGGCTATGTATTTGGTGAATTTCGCCGGTGACTTTTGGATTCATCGCTACAGAGAAGCAGTGAAATTGATATCTTCTTTTCGTTTCCTTTAATTATTTTTTAACATGTGTGTTTCAAAGTAAAATTTTCGGGTTTAGCCTACTCTAATTTTCACTTGATTGTTCTTTGTACTGCATGTATTAGCTATGGCTTGTGAAAATTAATTTATAGGGGTCGACTAATTTAGTTTCAATTTCTTCAATTTGAAACTAAAATTTAGGGCATCTTGAACTTTTGGGTGATTTTTTGTTGGATTTTTCACATGCAGATTAATAATTTTGTCTAATTTGCTCGTGCATATTTCTTTTCTCACTATCAACCAATTTTACTAACAAAACTATATTTCTCCTTTTCTTTCTCAAAAATTATTATTACTTTTTTATTTCTGATGACATTTCGACCAAACTGAATAGTTTGTCACTATTTTGATGCTTCTTCTGACAGAAGAATTTGTTTTGAGGAAAATTTTCATTCTAATCAACAAATTTTCTTGGAAAGTAACCTTTTCTTCCGTGAATTCTTGAATTTGCTAAAAAGTTTTAATACTGTATCTACTCTTTTCTTTCATAGATGAATCTCAAAGAGGCCGTGGCAATTTTTGCTTAGCTGGGATATAAAGTATAAAATTATTTGGGCATAGAGATCCCGAAACCAACATCTTGCCTTGGCAATCCCTCGATGGTATGTGATTTAAGGCATCTCCATTAGGGGTGTCAATGTTTCGGTTCAGACGGTTATTTTCTAAAATTTGTACCATACCAATTTTTCAGTCATTGATCATGCCTAACTAAAAAGGACTAAGCGGTCGTTACAAATATAATCCGGTTTACAAGTCCGGAGTCGAATTTCACAAGGAATTAATGTACTAATCACAATTTTTAGTTCAGCAAGAATTCAAATAATCAACTTCCAACAAGATTGAATAATGACTTAGTGTTTACTAACAATTAACAAGGTAATTAAAAACTATAATTTTATTACTAACAAAGCAATTGTCGTAGACAAGATTAGGAAAATCTAGAGTTACGATTTTCCCTCTTATCAGAATCCTCCCTGCTACGTCTGCTACAAATTCGCCTAGATACTCTCTACCGATCGTGAGAACTTTAGGCGTCGTAATTCTCTTCCGAGCAAATACAACAATTTACTAAACGTATTCTTCCGAACTATGCTAGCTAGCACTCGTTTACCGCTCACTACAATCGCACCAAGATTTCGTTATTCCTAAACCCACCTTTAAACCCTCCGTATTGATCCCTCATATACGTTAGGAGTGATGTTCAATAACTACCTAAATATGTACCCTTTTTTCAAGTAATACACACTAAATAGGTATAGCCGATTGAGGGCCCTTCAATCAACCACAATAATCACGTAGTTGAACACGTAGGGAAAATTCAATGGCAAATTTATATTAAACGCATCAAAGATTCATCCTCCAAGAGGTTCCATCAACAACCCTATAATAAAGAGTTTAGCTACTCATAATTGTTTTAATAATCACAACATAAGAATTCATCATCAATGATAAAAAAGGGAGAAAGAAAGATAAAAACTCGTTTCCGAATCTTCCGTCTTGCTCCTTGCATGTTCTTGTCTTCCCAATTCTCCTAAAAATCAAGATACCCTCTTTTTGGGAGAGCTGGGCTTCATATAGGTCAAGGACAGTCGCCTATGAAATTATAATTTTAGCCCTGGACTAATTTTTCTCGAAAGGACGTGCGCGGCCGCGCACCTGGGCAGGTGACTGCGCATCTGGCCGCGCACTTTGGCTAGTTTCTGCCTGACTTGCGCGGCCCAGTGCGCGGCCGCGCACCTAGGCAATTTTCTGCACTCTTCTTTGTTCTTTTTAAATGCGCTAACCTCTTTCGATCCTCGAACAAACTCCCAATTTACTCCACAAGCCTTTACTTGGCCTTCAACGCTCCATATTATCTCAAAACACTCCTTAACCTCATTGTACCCCGGAATTTCTCCTTCAAAGCATAAAAATACTCAATCAGAGTAATTTACTATCATTTAGCGCTCAAACATCAGTGAAGTGCAGCCAATTTAGAGTGCAAATAGTGGTCAAACTACATAGTTATAGCCTACTATCAGTTATTCTATGATGCATAACCAAAATTAGAGTTTTCGAAGGTATCGGTACGGTTCGGATAATTTTCGGTATATTTTTTAAATGTCATGTAAAAGTCACTAGTAGAAGTAGAATGCAATAACATACATACTTTTATAGGACTTAGCAAACTCTCTAGATATTTTTACTCTTTAAAGGGTGATGAATTAAGAAAGCATTAAAGATGACCAGAGTATAGATCAATCAATTATTTTACAGCAGCGTAAAAGAAACTAAACAAAGATATTAACCGAGTGAAAGATATTAACCAAGTTGGAACTCAAGAATAAAGTCTATAGAAGATTAAATATTCAAAAAGATAAATCTAAATCATATGAAAGGAAACATATTCAATACATTGTAGTTTGCTACTAATCGCTAGAATAGCTTGTGTCTTGCTAGTGAATATGTTGGAAATAATTTAGTTTCAATAGGAGTAGCATTATAGGTTTGGAAATTAAGATTTTGAGTTTAATCACTTGTTTGCTTGTAACCGTTTTCACAATTCTAAAGCCCAAGAAAATTTTTAATACATTATTATTATTCTTAAACTTAATATATAAATATATTTTTCACATGTAAATTTATTCGGTACGGTTCGGTATTTTTTTGGTTTATTTTTATAAAATAAAAAACCTACCCTAATTTTCGGTACAGTTATAGATTTATAATAAAACCTACGGTTTTATTAAAAAAACCTAGAAATCGATTCGATACAGTACAGTTCGGTCGGTTTTTAAATATCCATGGACACCCCTAATCTTCATCATATGAAACATTTTCTAAGCCATAATATGGTCTCTTTCTCTTTCCCCCATTGGAAACACAGGTCTAAGTCTCAATTTAACTCAGCTCATAGAAAGGCATCAACTTGTTCTTACAGTTACATGATTCCAATCGTTTTTCTAATTATATTTAGTCTTCTTGGGGCCATGATAATTTTGGAACTAAATTACTTTTTAAATTTTGGGTATGTTTATTTTCATCCTTTCCTATGTTCATATTTTGTGGATTTTAATTTTTCAACACATAACATTACCGGGTATTTGTGATCCACTTAATTGGGATATAACAATAGTACAATTTGGATTTCACAGGCTTTTAAAAGTGAATTGCTCTAGGTGGGAAAAAAGGGACAATACAAAAACTTCTCTCCTCTTAGTTCATGTTGATGTTTTAGAATAGACTCCTCTTTACTTCCTCTAAACTAACCGAATTTATGATTGTTATGTGCATATGCAATCTTTACCAGATAAAAACTTTTTGATAAGTGCCTTGGCAGTAAAGTTTCAATTGTCTAACATATTGTATTTATTCAGATAGGTCATATAATATGCAAAGGAGTATATGAATTTTATAGTAGGTTCTCTAAGGCATTGCCTTTCTTCTCATTGTTCTGTTTTTTTTATTTTGTAAATAATATTATTATGGATTTCCATAGTCTCTATTTTTTTAGAGTTAGAAAATAGGATGAATCCCTTTTAGAGTCTCCTCGGCAAGCAAAAGAGCCATCTTTCTTTTTTCCTCATGTGCGCGGTTGTATGTCAACATAAGCATTCAATTCCATGGATATATCGGATGAATTATTCAACAACGCATTTTATAAATCCACCTTCCAATTACATAGATAAGGGGCCTCATTAGTTTGAACATGTAACGACCTGGCCGGTCGTTTTGAGAGTATTAGCCCCGAACCCCT
The DNA here is from genome assembly GCF_000390325.3 of Nicotiana tomentosiformis. Classification (NCBI taxonomy): domain Eukaryota; kingdom Viridiplantae; phylum Streptophyta; class Magnoliopsida; order Solanales; family Solanaceae; genus Nicotiana; species Nicotiana tomentosiformis. The sequence continues at coordinate 25,652,701 of NC_090822.1, forward strand.
AATTATTGCTCTCTCTATTTCAGTTTTTGGGTTACGTGACTTGCCGGGAAGATTTATTTTTGGTTTAAGAGTGGAATGGGACACCGTCCCTAAATTGGGAGTTTAAGTTTTAGGAATTGACCTAACTCGAATTGTATGAAGACGGCTCCAGAATGGAGTTTCGACGGTTCCAATAGCTCCGTAGGGTGATTTTGGTGTTAGGAGCGTGTTCAGATGTGGAATTGGAGGTCCGTAAGTCATTTTAGCGTCAATTGGCGAAAGTTGAAAAATTGGATGATTTTTGGAAAGTTTGTCCGGGAGTGGACTTTTTGATATCGGGGTCGGATTCCGATTTCGGAAGTTGGAGTAGGTCCGAAATGTCAATTATGACTTGTGTGCAAAATTGGAGGTCAATCGGACTTGATTTGATAGGTTTCGGCGTCGGACGTAGCAGTTTGAAGTTTTAAAGTTCATTAGGCTTGAATCGATGCGCGATTCGTGTTTTAGTATCATTTGATGTGATTTAAAGGCTCGATTAAGTCCGTATGATATTTTAGGACTAGTTGGTATATTTGGTTGAGGTCCCGGGGACCTCGGGTTGATTCCGGATGGTTAACAGATCAAAAGTTGAAGTTGTGAGATTGATGAAGACTAGGCTCTGCTGGTGTAACTGCACCTGCGGATCTTTGATCGCAGGTTCGGGTTGTGTTGCGCAGATGCGGAGGAATGGACTGGGGGCTGTGTTGCGCAGATGCGAAGGAATTCCGCAGGTGCGGACTCGCACCTGCGCTTGGAGGGTCGCAGAAACAAAAACAGGGGTGATGAGGCTGGTCCGCAGAAGCGGGTTCGTTTGCGCAGATGTGCGCCCGCGGAAGCGAGGACTTGATCGCAGAAGCAGTTGGGCGGCTTAGTGGCCTCCGTAGATGCGAAGGACGGCCGCAATTGTGGTGCTGCAGAAGCGGCTAATGTGGCCGTAGAAGCGATTTCGATGGGCAGAAAAGGGCCAATTCCGAGGGTTTAATTTCATTCTACATTTTTGAACCTAGAGAGCTCGGATTGAGGCAAAATTTGAGGGTTTTTCAGAGAAAACATTTGGGTAAGGATTCTTGACATGTTTTTGATTTATTTTCACTAAGATATCATTTATTCTTCATTTAATTAAGGATTTGGGTTGAGAAATTTGTGAAAAAGGTGAAAAAATTCTTAGGCCAAATTTTGAGGTTTTGATTGAGAATTTTATATCGGATTTGAGTAATTTTGGTATGGTTGGACTCGTGGTCGAATGGGTGTTCGTAGTTTATAACTTTTACCCAATTCCGAGACGTGATTCTGGGTCGACCTTTTGGGCCAAGTTTCAATTCTTTGCTAAAGTCGTAGTTTCATTAATTAAATTAGTTTCTTGTAGTTATATTTATAGTATATGTAATTATTTTGGCTAGATTCGAGCCAATCGGAGTCGAAAAGTCGAGGGAAAGGCGTTCTTATCGACTGATTGAGCGAGATTTGAGGTAAGTGGCTTGTCTAACTTGGTGTGGGGGAAACTCCCCTAGAATTTGGTATTGTTGTAACAATTTGTGATACGTGAGCGTCGTGTACGCGAGGTGATGAGTGCGTACACGGGCTAAATATAAAAATTCTGATTCTTGCTGAGTAGTCTTCTTTTAAATTCCTTAACTGAGTTTCCTTAGCATGTGTACCTGTCATGTTTAGCCTAGTATCGTATGTCTACGTGTCTTAACTTTTACTTGAATTTTTTGCAACATGCTTAGTTGAATTACTTGCCTCCGTGATATTGTATTCAGTCTTTAACTGTATGATTCATTGTTGTAAAGTTATTGTTCCATAGGTTATGAGTTGTGTGTTTACTTTTAGGACTACAAGGCGGTACCTCGGGAGCTCCTATTGTCGTGTATTTACGGTACCTCGAGAGATCCCCCTGTTGTGTATTTATATTTGGGATTACGATGCGGTACCTCGGGAGCGCCCTTGTTGTTTACCTCTATTTGTTGCGCTGTTACCTTTATGTAATTTCTCGTTGTTCATTTCTCAGTCATTTCATTGTATAATTATATTTTCTGCCTCATTTCCTTTTATTCCAGTAGGGCCCTGACCTGACCTCGTCACTACTCTACCGAGGTTAGGCTTGGTACTTATTGGGTACCGTTGTAGTGTACTCATGCTACTCTTCTGCACATCTTTTTGTGCAATCCAGGTTCTTCTTACCAGGTCAGTTACCAGTGAGATAGCTTGTACGTGGAGATTTCAAGGTATATCTGCCAGCGTCTGCAGAACTCGGAGTCCCCCCTCTATCCTTATTATGTTGATTTCCTTATTCTATTTAGACTCTGATGTATAGAGACATTTAGTATTTTCTCTTAGAAGTTTGTGACTTATTTCTATCGGGTTTTGGGAGTTGTAATTATTTAAATTGCAGTTCTTGTTTATATTTCATATGTTGAGATTTGAGTTCAGTTTTATATTCAGTTATTCCGCAAATTGTTAGGGTTACCTAGTATTAGAGATTAGGTATCATCGCGACATCCTACATAGGGAAACTGTGGTCATGACAGAACCCAAAAAAAATCCTTTAGGCTAGGTGCTGAAAATTGAAGGTATGGTATAAGCTTCTTACTTTGAGTTAAGAGTTAGGATTAGTGTTAGTTGGTTGGATGTGTACAATATTACAGTATGCTTAAAAATAAAATATGAAGTTTTTGCACTTCTCAATAGCACGTAAGTGGCCCACTAGCCCTTCTCATGATAACCTCACAGCACTATGACATACATTTGTGTTTATTTTGCTTCTATTGCCACTTTAGTTTATGACTGAACTTTCAGATGTCTCAAAACATTATTATCCATCAAAAGTTTTGGATAGACTATCTTATAGCAGGTTAAAACCCATTAATGTTTAGTCAAAATAGCAGGCTTAAACCCATCAATTCTTAGTCAAAATCTTTCAAACATGCAGTACCTTTCTATATCTCTACATCTGCCACTAGAGTTAAGTTTCTATCCTACTTGATTGATCAAAATGCTCTTGATTATTGTTTTGTTGACCTTTTGAAATGCAATAACATAAGATTTTTTTTTTTGATAAAGTAATTGATTTCAATAGATGGCATCAAGAAGATGTAAGAAGTACATGATTTGGCATTTGAGCTTACAAAAAATATTCCGGCTCTTATACATAATTGGCTAAACCAGAGCTAAGGAACTAATGAAATCCAAAAGATGATCAATATTGTTGATAGGGTACAATCTAGACCAACAGAACAAATTGGCAATACACATAACCTTTAAAGAACCTATAGGAGTTGAGTTTCCATCAAAATATCTCTTGTTTCTCTCTGTCCAAATGCATCAGAAAATACAAGCAGGGACCATTGACCAAATTTTCCTGATGGCTTCATCAACTTTCCATAAACTCCAGCTCTTATAAGCGTCCTTGACTGTGTAAGGGATGACCCATTTGAGACCAAAAAGGCAAAAAAATGTACCATAAGTCTGAAGCCACCTCACAGTGTAGGAGCAAGTGGCAGGTACTTTCAGTTTTCTTTTGACACATGTAGCATCTGTTAGGTAACTGAAAGTTCCTTTTCATCAGGTTATCTTGTGTGAGGCATGCCTCATATAATGTTGTCCAGGTGTAACAGATAATTTTTGGTGGCATCTTGGTTCTCCAAATAAGTTTCCAGGGTCAGTTATCTATCATGGGATTACTAGAACACATCTGTTGATATCCCACCTTGACTGTGTAGATGCCTCCACCATGATTCCCCTATTTAAGTCTATCCACAGCTCGGGAGTTAATACTGCTTTGTTGTAGTCTTGCATAAAGTTCTAGCAACTCATTTATTTCCCAATCATGCATGTCCCTTCTGAACTTCAAGTCCCAATTGACCCCTTCCATGTATGCAGCAATAACCGCATTAGGATCTTGGCCTATGGTGAACAAGTTAGGGAATGAAACTTGGAGGGTAGAGTTTCCGAGCCATTTATCCTTCCAGAATCTGATGTATGTACCATTCCCAACTTCAAAATGGATGTTCTGAGCAAAAGTACTCCATAATTTGTTGATGCCTTTCCATAATCCCACACCGTATGGAGCACTTGAGACTTTTGAACACCAGTGATTCAGCTCTCCATGCTTGGCTTTGATGACAACTTTCCAGAACCCAGAATCCTCCATATTGTATCTCCACAGCCACTTCATCATCATGCTTTTATTGTGTGTTGCTAGATCTTTGATTCCCAACCCCCCCTTGAGTTTTTGGTTGGGTAACCTTTTTCCACTTGATCAAATGGATTTATGTCGTTCATTATTGCCTCCCTAGAGAAAGTTTCTTCTTAGCTTATCAAGTTGCTTCAAAACCTTTGTTGGGATGGAAAATAAAGCCATGTAGTAAGTAGGTATGCTGTCAAATACACTGTTAAGTATTAATCTGCCCCCAAATGAAAGATATTGCATTTTTCATGATGTAAGTTTCTTCTCAAACTAGTCTATGATCCCATTCCAAATTTCAGTGGATCTAAATTTTGCTCCCAAAGGTAAACCAAGATAAGTAGATGGAAATGAACCAATTTTACATCCCATAATACGAGCCAACTCAGCCAGATTTGGGACTTCATTAACAGGATAAATGGTACTCTTCGACATGTTCATGTGCAAACCTGAAATAAATTCAAAAATGAATAAAGTTAGGTTTAGCTGGATCACTTGAGACCTCTCAGCTCCACAAAAAATCAGTGTATCATCTGCATAAAGCAGATGAGATACAATTGTTTGAGTCCCAACATTTCTCCTAATTTTAAAAGCCTTTATCCACTGTAACTGACTGGCTTTCTGCAGCATTTTACTAAGCCCTTCCATGGCCAAGATAAAGAGGAACGGTGAGATAGGGTCACCCTGTCAGATACCTCTTTGTGGAAGAAAGAAACCCATTGGACCCCTATTCACTAAGATCGAATACTTAACAGTAGTGATGCTGAACTTGATCCATCTTATCCATCTTTCCCCAAAGCCCATGTGCCTCAGAATTGTGAGCAAGTATGACCAGCTCACTTTGTCAAAAGCTTTCTCAATGTCCAGTTTAAATAACCCTGGCTCTCCACTTTTAAGTCTCTAATCTAGTGCCTCATTTGCAATGAGAGCAACATCTCTGGTTTGTCTCCCTTTTACAAAAGCATTCTGACTCCCCGATACCAACTTTCCAATGACTGTTTTAAGCCTTTCAGCCAAAATTTTAGAAGCAATCTTACAAACACTGTTTATAAGACTGATTGGTCTATAATCCTTGAGCTCGGTTGTGCCTTTCTTTTTAGGAATCAGAGCAATTAAAGAGGCATTAATAGATTTAACCATTTGGCAGTTGTGGTGAAAGTGATTCATTACATCAATAACCTTCTTTTTGATAATCTCCCAAGCATATTGAAAGAATTCCATAGTAAAAATATCAGGTCCTGGAGTCTTATCTGGAGCACATTTTCTAATAGTTGAAAGAATCTAATGTTCCTCAAACTCCCTTTCCAAATAGTTTCTCTCAGCTTCTGAATTCCTAGCTAGATTGTCAAATCTAGCTGACGGCCTCCAAGGTTCATTCTCTGTGTACAACTGCTGGTAGAAGTTCAGGATTTCACTTTTGATTTCCTCCTTATCTTCAATGATGACTTTCCCCATCTGTAGCCTATCAATGAAGTTGTTTTTTCTATGAGCATTAGCCATCTTTTGGAAGTACTTTGTATTTCTATCTCCATCCTTAAGCCATAAGCATCTTGATTTTTGTCTCCATGAAACCTCATCAATCTTTGCTAACTGCTGAATTTGTGATTGCAGGTTGATCATTTGAGCCTTCTCAGCTTGTGTTTGAACTCTGCCCTCACATGATTGTTCCATTATAGTTAGTTCATTAAGTGCCTTATATTTTTGAGTTTCTAGTTTTCCAAATACCTCCCTCTTCCAGCATGAGATGCCTTTCTTCAGATTCCTCAGTTTTTGAGTCAAGATGAAGTCTGGACTGCCCACTACCTGATAACTGGACCACCATTCTTTAACTGAGTCTATGAATCCCTCTTCTAGCAATCACATATTCTCAAATTTAAAATAAGATGAATTGGAGTCCCAATCCCCACATTCAAGCATTAATGGATTATGATCAGACTCTACTCTGGGTAAAGTCACATGCTTTATTGCCTTAAAGCTGTCATTCTACTCAGATGAGATTAAGAACCTATCAATTCTAGAAGCCTAAAGTTGTTCTTCACCTCTAGACCATGTATATTGAGCTCCCTGTAGGGGTAAGTCCAACAGTTCCAATTCCAATATAATTTCAGAGAAAGATTTCATTGCTCTGGACCTTCTAAGACAATTGAATTTTTCATGCTCATATCTGCATACATTAAAATCTCCCCCTATCACCCAATGTTCATCCAAAATACCCCTTATTGCTGCCAATTCATGCCAAAGATCCTTTCTTGCTGCATTTGAATGTCGCCCATATACCCAGTGTAACACCACCTGAATTGTTCTTGGAGACTTTCTAGAATAACAGAAACCGAGTATATACCTTGCTGAATGTTAATGCTTTTCCACAACCTCCTGTCCCACAAAATGATGACCCCACATCTTGTGCCATTTGCTTGCAAATTTGCCCAGCTAGCCCCATCTATTCCCCCATAAAGAACCTACTAATTGTCGTGACCACTCTTTAATTTTTGTCTCCTGCAAACATACTATATCTGCCTTCCACTTCATAAACAAAGATTTGATGATCCCCCTCTTCTTACTCTCATTCAACTCCCTAACGTTCCAACTAAGGATTTTTAGTTTCATCCCAAATGAGTTTTGTGAATCCTGCCCCTTACCCTACCTTCCCCTTTACCTTGGCTTAAATTCGAAACTAATATTTTCAATTTTGCCACCCCTTTCTTCTTTTTTGTCTTTGAATAACCCCCTTCTGACTCTCTTTGCTGCAATTGAGATTGTCTTCTCTAGTCCATTCTTAGAATCATATTCAATAATTCGTGTTCAAAACTAGTTGCATTAACCCCAAATGCTCTGCATGCCTTCACCATAACCAACTTTGTCCATTTCGAAGTAGCTATAACAGAAGGAGTATTGACTAAAAGAGTTATCATCGTACCAAGGAAGGGAGAGAGTATCACTGTGAGATTGAGAAGAGTAATCAGATTCTGAGCCAAACACTGGTGCTAATTCCCTGATCTGTGGAGGAATAGAAGGAAATTCTATATCCTGGGGCAATTTTCCTTAATCATCAGCATCGCAGAGGCTTAGGCAAACACTCCCTTCTGAATTAGACATCATACGCTTAATTTCCAGAGCATGGAGTTCTATGGAAAGGGGATCAAGATTATGTGGTGGAGGTGAAGAGCGTATTTTAAGAAGGCATGGGTCTTGGGTTCTGGCCTTCCAGATCTGTAACTTCTTATTTCTTCTTTTTGGGCCTGTGTTGTAATAAGCATGATCTGTTTTCTTTGTGTTTGAAGGCCCAACTTCATTAATAATGCATGCCCCTTTGTCTGGTTTCTTAATAATAATTTTTTTAGGCCCAACATCCTTAATAATACTGGACCCTTTGGCTGGATTATTAAACCTACTATAGGGCCCCACCTCATTTGCATATGGCAATTTTGAATTAAAGGCTAAAGGCATGTGCTGTGCCTGTGGCCTATGTACTGATTTGACAGCTGCAGACCTCGAAACCATAACCCCTTCTTCTTCAATGAAACCTTTGTTGCTGCAATCCACCCCATCCCCGGCGACCCATAATTTAGTGTGAGCATCTGAAATTATAGAAATTGCATAGCTTAGTTCTCCCACTTTCAATTCAAGTTTACTAGGAATATGTTCAATTGATTTGTTGACACAAATCCTAGCCCAGTGCAGGTGAGTCCTTTTCTTGGTGTTTTCGTCGGTGTCAACGAAGCCGCCACACAATTCACCAATAACTCTGAAAGAGCTTTCCAACCAAGCATGGAGAGGAATTCCAAAAGCTTTTATACATCTACATTCGGAGTTTGGTTCCGCCATTGCCAATCCTGTGACCGCTGACTACCACTCCAATGACAACCTTCTTCCATTCCAGTACCAATCACCTGGCTTGACTCTAACTACTTCTTGGCGAGAAGGCATCTCAAAGAGGAAGAGATTGTGCGCAATCGGCGTAACCTTCAAGCCTGTTGCCACTTTCCATCTGTTAGTAAATCATTTTTGAATAACTTCATGGTTTGGAGACATGTTGAATGGGTCATTAAATCTCCCAACCAGACATTTAGCAAGAAAATGAGAGCTATTTGCTTCAGCCTCTACACTAGTTTTGATTTTGTTCTGATCTGCTACTGCACCATTCATCTCCATTGAAGGCCAAAGCTCAGGACTAGCAGCTTCAAAATAAGATCTTGACTGACTTTAATAACTCCAGTTCGACGCTAGTCTTTCTGGCCTCCAAAGAAATCTCAAGATTTTATCTGTAATGTCGCACCAACCTCCGTTTTTGATAATTTCTAGGATAATCACCGATGATTTCCTGTCACCCAACCATGCCTCAATACGAAAAAATCTATCGTAACTGTTGAAATTCTTATATACTCTGTAAATATAAGCCTCAATTTTCCTTCCCTATCTTCTGCACAAGTTCCCCTCTCCCCGTGAAGCATCTTTCAAAGCAGCGCATACCCATCTTAGATTGTTTTCATCGATTCTGATCTTGCCGATGAACCTCCTACTGTGTTCATAGAGTAAAAACCATCTAACCCGATTTTCACTGATGTCGATTAGTTCGAAAGACTTATCTCCTGCTGAAAAAAAGGCCCTCCCCTCCATCATCCTTACTAGGTTTTCACATTTCTTCTCAGAATACTGTCTGTTGGGCAGATTTAAAGCTTGTATAATAGTAATTTTACCATGAGGTTTTACTGAGTGCTCGCTCTTGTGTCTGAACTGGTAGCGAGCAGATGAAACTAGCCACTAGAAATAATTCTGTTAAAACTCTTTTTCTTCTACTGCCTACCCCTCTTGTTTATTTTTCAGTTGAAACAAAAGCTAGAACATATGATGTCTGAACAGGGGCATACGCATATAACATAAGACTTGCCCTTTCTATCCTTTGCTTTGCAATGATCATAGATTTAACTTGGTATTATCTTCTTATTTGAATTCTTAGTTTTCTTTTCTTTCAGTGCCAAGGTGAACGAATCTGCTATTAATTGCAGCAGACCCAAAGGAGTTTGGTGAAAATGGGGTGTGACACTCGCTAAGAAAAATTAGGTGTATAGAGCAGTGTGTCGTCTCCAAGCAAAAGAGATATTAAGATGGCCTCACAGACTACCGTTTCATAGATCAACAAATGTCCGTCCTCAGGAACTTCATGATATTGAATCCAAGGTAACCTTTCCGAAACATGTCTTTGTACTTTCAAATTAATAAATTTGTCTTCACAGCCATGCCATATGTGAACAAAATTTTGATCATTTTCAGGAAAAGGATTGTTAAGCGCCAAAGGTTTAAATTCCCATTTACTAAAAGCCACAAGGAAGTCGCTACAGAGGTTGTTGAAAACACTTCTGCTCTGAAACTTTTCCTGTCAAAATAATATGACATATCAGCTTGTTAGCATGAAAAGAGAATATTGCAGTAGTGGTGAAGTCGAATTGACCTTACCGAGGTAAGAAATTGAAATCCAGGTTCGTTCTTTAAAAGCTCTAAGTCCTTGGCAGTGAAGCATGTAGGATTTGAATTATCAGCAGAGGAAGAGAGTGATGATTTTTGCATCAACCACCAATGCAATAATCTAGAAGCATATCTTGAAACCAACGTCTCATCGTCCTTTGTTAGAGAATTTGGTAAAGAGGGCCATTGGTAATTCACAATGGGAACTACAAATGCCACTACTGCTAACCTACCAAGTTCAAGAAATTATAGGGAAAAAATAGAAGACCTGAATACATATTGTGGATATAAATATTGACCACAACAAAGACTTGTAACAATTCAACTTGACATTTTGTTCATTCGGATTTCATGGTATTTCTTAGCTATATGATGCGAAGCACAATTGCCCCGCTCGCTAAGCTACCAAGTTGAAGAAAGCATAGGAAAAAAGAAGACCTGAAGTACATTGTGGATACACATATTGACCACAATAGAGATTTGTACAATTCAATTTGACAAGTTTGTTTATTCGATTTTCAGTATAACTCTTAGTCGTCTCAGTTTTTTGATGCTTTCATCCCTTCGAGATCTATCGAGAATGTAATTTTACAACTTTGTTCCGCAAATTAATGTACATAGTATGAGGTGTGTTATGTTAATATTTAGTCAGCTTGATGGTTTTCTTTGGGTAATCATACTAAACAATCAAAACAATTATAAAATTATCTTTCTCAGTGTCAGACCATTAGCTGACTGAATCCATAAATCTAGAAAGTCGTCGTTACTGATATTTTTTTATTTTAATTTGACTTTATAGGTAGGTATCAACTGAACTTGTGTAATGTAGTTGTTATGGTTGAAGTAATGCCATTTATTTTATAAAATCTATTGAAGTACCAAAGGCGATCCATCTTTAAGTTCAATATATTAAGACTTATATTAACCAAAGAAAAGAAACTTACAAGGCCTAAAAGTGGAGGTTATCAAGAAGCAATTAGGAAAGCACTTTGTTTTGGTACTTGGTGCCACGGGCGGACTTAGGAGGCGGAAGGGGCTGAACCCCTTTTGCCAAAAAATAATAATATATATATAAGACAAAATATTATTTTTTTACCTCTATATATTATGTTTTGAATCCTCTAGACATAGCCCAAAAGCATAGCTTAGTGGTCAAGGAGGTTCAAAACCTTTGTGAGGTTATTGGTTCAGTTCCCACCAGCTATAATTTTTTAAAAAAATTTTAACTTCTTTTTTTTTAACCCCCTTAGCAGAAATTCTGCCTCAGATGGCATGGAGGTTAGAGCTAGTACAAGCTAAAGCCTCTGCTAGAAGTTTCGGGCGACAAGGTTACAACCCTTGATCTAGCAGCTTCTGGCATTGATTTGAGAAAAATAGACGAGCTTCGCACGCTTCATGACTATAATTTACCATTGATAGAGTTTATGGAAACCCAACTTCCACAAGAGGAGAAGGTTATATTAGTTGGGCATAGTCTTGGTGGTATGAATCTTGGACTTGCTATGGAAAAGTATCCACAGAAGATCTATGTTGCTGTTTTCTTGACTACTTTAATGCCTGATTCTGTTCACAACTCCTCCTATGTTTTGGATCAGGAAAATATATACCTGGATATTTTTATTCCATTTACATGAGGATGTTTATTATTCGTAAACGAGTTTTATTTATTATATATGTATGATTTTCTCACAATATATGTGGTCCTAGTTGGACACAGTGCCTCGCTTCATCTAGTCTAGATCTATTACTATGGTCTATGTATGTGGATTGCAAAAGCTTGATGTGTCAATTCAGATGTGTCAATTCGATTCATATGTAATCAACATGTTTGTTAGAAAGAAAAACAACACATTTGTTATGTTGATTCTAATGTATTTTTGTGAAGTATGATGAACGGACACCAGCAGAGAATTGGTTGGATACTCAGCTTTTAGAATTTGGTTCCCCTAAAGAGCCACTAACATCTATATTTTTTGGCCCCAAGTTCTTGACTTACAAGCTCTACCAACTATGTTTTCCCGAGGTAAGTCTTACTCTTAAGATCCATTCTATCAACGTATTTTAATATTTTTATTTACACCAGTCTTCTAAATTATCATATTCCGGTACTGTAGACAATTAGTAATTGTTATTGTGTTAATTAAGCTAGATTAAGCTATCAACTGATCATCAATGGTGGTTCCTGTCATCGACATGCAAACTCTCTAACCCACACACTCAGTAGCCAAGAACAATTAGAGAAAGAGAAAGAGAGAGAGAAGTTACAGGAGAGAAGATATTTTTATTACCATTAACTGATACAAGTGTACACTGTTATATAGAAAACACTATGCACTAACCACCTTCCTAACTAATTGTGAGAAAGCACGGAAAAAAATATATTATTGATATTAGATAAACAATACAATACAAGAGGTCCTTATTTATAGCTATACTATACAAGGATATACTACTCCTCTACCAATGTGGGACAATACTACACTATATACATGTTGTAAACTAACACTCCCCCTCAAAGCCGGTGCATACAAATCATATGTACCGGGCTTGTTACATATATAACCAATACGAGGACCAATGAGAGACTTGGTGAAAATATCTGCAAGTTGATCATTCGAACTCACAAACTTTGTAGCAATCTCTACTAAAAGTATCTTTTCTCTGACGAGTATATCCTTTGGCAACAAGACGGGCCTTAAGTCGATCAATTTGTCCATTGGGACCAACTTTGACTGCATAAACCCAACGACAACCAACAGTAGATTTACCTAAGGGAAGAGGAACAAACTCCCAAGTACTACTTGTATGTAAAGCAGACATCTCGTCACTCATAGCTTGTCGCCATCCTGGATGAGACAACGCTTCACCTGTAGACTTAGGGATGAAAACCGAGGACAAAGAAGATATAAAAGTACAATGGGGAGATGACAGACGATGATAGCTCAAACCGACATAATGAGGATTAGGGTTAAGTGTGGTCCGTATACCTTTCCGAAGTGCAATCGGTGTACTAGGAGCAGGGTCCGTAGCAGGAGCAGGGTCAGGTGCAGGACGAGAACCAATTGGACCTGATGAAAGACGCAAACGACGATGATAAGTCAAGAGTGGTGTTCTTGTGGCTGGGGAACTAGGGGAACAACACTAGACTCCTCAACGGTTGGTATGGATGAAACCTCTGTGGTCGAAGGTGGAGGAGGAGCTATAGTAAACTTCTCAAAGGTCGGTATAAGTAAGACTTCAGATATATCATGGTGGTCAGCAGAGGTAAAGAAAGGTCTAGACTCAAAAAATATGACGTCAGCTGACATAAGGTACCTACGTAGATCTGGAGAATAACAACGATATCCCTTCTGAACACGAGAATAACCAAGGAAGACACACTTGAGAGAACGAGGAGCTAACTTATCTTTCCCAGGGGCTAAGTTATGAACAAAACACGTGCTCCCAAAAATACGAGGTGGAAGAGAGTATAAGGGTGACTGGGGAAACAATACTGAATGCGGAATCTGATTCTTGATGGGAGATGAAGGCATCCGATTAATCAAATAACAAGTTGTGAGAACTGCATCACCCCAAAAACACAACGGAACACGAGATTCAATTAGAAGTGTGCGAGCAGTCTCAATAAGGTGCCTATTCTTTCTCTCAGCAACCCCATTTTGCTGAGGGGTATAAGGACAAGATGTCTGATGAATAATTCCTTGAGAAGTTATAAACTGCTGAATTTGAGAAGATAAATATTCTAAGGCATTATCACTGCGAAAAATGCGAATAGAAACACCAAATTGGTTTTTGATTTCAGCACAGAAACCCTGGAATATAGAAAATAACTCAGAACGATCTTTCATTAAGAAAAGCCAAGTACATCTTGAATAATCATCAATGAAACTGACAAAATAACGAAATCCCAAGGATGAACTAACTCTACTAGGACCCCATTTATCAGAATGAACTAAGGAGAAGACAGACTCTACATGACTCTCAACACTACGTGAAAAAAAGGCTCGGGTATGTTTCCCAAGTTGACACGACTCACAATCTAATGTAGACAAACTAGATAAACTAGGCACTATCTTCTGAAGTTTGGATAAACTCGGATGTCCTAAACGTCTGTGGATTAGATCTGGAGGATCTGTAACTAAACATGTTATGGAAGGACTGAGTGAGTTAAGATAGTAAAGGCCTTCTGATTCACGCCCTGTACCAATTGCCTGTCTTGTACTGCGGTCCTGCATAATAAAAGAATCGTCAATAAAATATATACCACAATGGAGGGCACGAGTCAAACGACTAACAGATGCAAGACTAAAAGGACAGCCAGGGACATAAAGAACAGAATCTAGGGTGATAAAAGACAAGGGATTAGCTTGTCCAACTTCTTTTGCCTTAGTTTGACATCGATTGACTAAAGTAACAGTGGGAAGAGATTGTGAATATACAATATTTGACAAAAGTGATATATTACTAGAGATGTAATCAGAAGCGCCGGAGTCCATGACCCATGAGCCAAGAGTGCTAGACTGAAAAACACAAGCAAAAGAATTACCAGTAACAGAAGTATCAGTTTGAGCAACTGAGGCTACTTGTGGAGATGTCTGCTTACTTGCTCGATACTGAAGGAGCTCATTATATTCTTCTTTAGATAAAGAAAATCCTTGGTTACCTGGAGTCTCGGTCTGAGCAATGTAAGCATTTTTGGGTGGACGACCATGTAAGGAATAATACATTTCATGAGTGTGTCCAAGTTTGTGACAATAAGAACACTTGGGTGTAGATCTTCCAAAATGACCTCCTCCTCGTCTATGCTCCATAGTTTGAGATGTCCGAACATCCATTATCTAGGATGCAAGAACAGAGGAATCAAGTATCTGTAATGAGATCACTGGTGGACTTGGTGCTGTAGCAAGGCGGAGTAATCGAGAGAATAATTCATCAACTGTCGAGACAGACGGACTAGCCAAAATCTGGTCGCGCACTGAATCAAGATCATTAGGAAGTCCAGCGAGGGTAAGAACGAGAACATCTTCTGTCGCTGCTCTTGTTGTTTTTCCACACTAGCATAAACTGGCATCAACTTCTCAAATTCCTTCATGATTGCCTGTACTTGACCCAAGTAAGTAGACATATCCAATTCCTGCTTCTTTAAGTTTGTCATCCGCGATATCACATCATAGAAGCGAGATATGTCATTAGTGTATAAGGTGTGTGCCTTTGCCCAAACCAAATAACATGTCTGGAATGGATGAAACAAGGGCATCAACTTGGAATCAATAGATCGCCACAAGATGCTACATAACTGAGCATCGATTTTTGCCCAAAGTGCTATTGCCTTTTCATCTCCATCGCTAGACTGTTTGATTAGATGATCTTGAACACCTTGACCTCTACACAATAACTCGACAGATGAAGCCCAAGCTAAGTAGTTTGAACCTCCCATTAAAGCTTCCGGGGTAATAATAGCACTAGATCTTTCAGAACTCATGTTTCTAGACCTAAAAGCATCAAATCCCAAAGACATTGTTGCAAATTATTACCAAATAAGAGAAAGAATCAACTTTTATCCACTGAAATAGTGTACGAAAACACAGAAACAAAATACTGAAATGTTGTAGCTGTCGGAATAGTATTGTAGCTGCCGGAAAAACTAAAAGTTGTCGGAATGAAATGAAAACAGTAGGGGTAGGATCGGAATTACCAGGCGACCCAACTATTCTGAAGGAATATTTTCCAAAAATGGTCGGAAGTGGTCGTGCGCGCCGGCGCGTGAGCTCACGCGCATGAGCTTTTGGTGGCGCGTGAGGAGGCTGCTGCCATAGTTTTTCACTGGGGTTTGGTCGCCGTACAGTGACGACTCTTGTGGTAGTGTTGGATTTTGCACAACACTGACAAAAATGAAGTAGATAGAAAACAACCTTAAAAAGTATTAATTTCTCTTTCGAGCAATCGCTGAAATTTATGCACAGCGATAAGTCTCTCACAATTGCTCTGATACCATGTGAGAAAGTATGGGAGAAAATATATTATTGATATTAGATAAACAATACAATACAAGAGGTCCTTATTTATAGCTATACTATACAAGGACATACTACTCCTCTACCAATGTGGAAAAATACTACATTATATACATGTTGTAAACTAACACTAACTACTAATAAACTAGCTCCCTCTAGTTTTGTTAATTGCACATTGGCCCCACTCTGATTTTACTAAGCTATTCTCCCAGCTATTATGATACTCCCCCTCAAGCTAGAGGATGAAAAACATTCAACACTCCTAGCTTGGAAAGTAGAAACTCATGTTAAGTTGTTCCCAGGCCTTTAGTCATCAAATCTGCAAGTTGTTGTTTTGTAGGTATATACTATTTCTTGACTACCCTTCCTTGATCTTTCTCTAACAAAATGACAATCGATTCCTATGTGTTTGGTCCTCTCTTAAAAGATTAGATTGGCTACTATTTGTAGAGCTGCTTTGCTGTCACAATGTAGGTGTACATGTTCTTCTATTCTGTTACCTAGCTCCTTTAGTAAGCATGTCATCCATATTATTTCTGCAACTGTTGCTGCCATGCTTCTGTACTTTGCCTCTGCTGAGTTTCTACTAACAATTTGTTGCTTCTTTGATTTTCAAGATAATAGTGAGTCTCCCAGTTTAACTACATAGCCTGTGACAGATCTCCTTATATTAGGACATGCTGCCCAATCTGAGTCACAATATGCTGTGAGGATGTTTGTCTGGTTGCTGCTCAACAAGACCCCTAGCCTACGGCTCCCTTTGATGTACCTGACCACTCTTAATGTTGCTTCCATATGAGACTCCTTGGGAGACTACATGAATCGGCTTAGTACTCTGACTACAAAGCATATATCTAGACTTGTTATTGTCAGATACAACAGCTTGCCAATCAGTTTTTGATAACTACAAATATCCTTCAGCATTGCATCTCCAGTATTTCCAACATGTCTATCATAATCAATAGTGGTGAACTTGTGGTTATGTTCCATAGGTGTTGAGACTAGCTTGCATCCACTTAACCTAACTTCTGAGATCAAATCCAATACATACTTCCTCTGATTAAGCAAAATTCCTTTACCTGGCCTCATCACCTCAATTCCCAAGAAGCACTTAAATTCACCTAGATCCTTCATTTTGAAGTTTCTGTGTAAGGTTGCTTTTGCCTATTCTATTAGTGTACTATTACTTCCTGTCAACGACAGGTCATCTATATATACTAAGACAACCACAATGTCCTTGTTAGTCTTCTTTGTGAACAAAGAATGGTCTAATTATTTTGAACAAAACCAGCTTGAGTGCATGTGTCAATTTGATGTTCCATTGTCTTGAGGCTTATTTCAAGCCACAGAGAGATTTCAGCAGCCTACATACTTTGGACTCCCCCTGGCTGTGAAATCCTTGAGGAAGTTGCATGTAGACTTCTTCAACTAGGTCACCCTGCAGAAATGTACTATTGACATTCATTTGGAATAGAGGCCTACAGTTGGATGCTACAACACGAATGACTGCTCTCACTGTGACCATTTTTCCCACATGAGAGAAGGTCTCATGGTAGTCAAGGCCCTCTTGCTGGGTATATCCTTTGGCCAGTAACCTTGCGTTGAACCTATCTATCTCCTCATTGGTCTTATGTTTAATCTTGTAGACCCATTTAGAGCTTATTGACTGTTTGTCTGCATGTAGATCTACTATCTCCCGGGTGTGATTATTTTCAAGAGCTTTGATTCTTGTTCCATTGCTTGTATCCAATTCTGATCAGCTCCAACCTTATTGTAGGTCTTTGGTTCAGTGACCACTGAGAAAGCTTTCAAATAGGATTGATATGTTCGAGACAAGTGTGCATAAGTAACATGGTTGGAAATAAGATACTTCCTTTTGCTTGGCAAGTTGCCAGCAATGACAGTCTTTGAGCCAAATTAGAGGTCATGTATGTCTTTGTGGCCTAGTAGCCACTATTGCTGGTGGAGGATTTAACTGAGGAAAAGATGGAACTGTTGGTGGAGGATCAGACTAAGTAGATCCAGAATCAGTTATGTCAGTGATATTCAGCATAAAGTATGCATATTTATATGTATATCGCCTCGCATTTTACTCATATTTCGTGAACTTTGTATGTGTAATGTAATGATTTATTCTAATTCGTGGTGTTTTTATGTGTAGGAGTCAAATGGAAGTGATTTGGAAAATTGGCGTGCAAATTAAAGTAAAAACGAAAGAATTTGGAGGAAGTACGAGTTTAGTGTCCAGGTTCGCGCCAAGCACCAACCAAAACATCGTTGACAATAGGCTAAAAAGTTCATTGTCCAGGTTGGCGTCAGGCGACAAGCGAGACGATGAAGGGAGGATTTTGTCCTAATTCAACTGGGACTTGGTGATTTCAACCCCACACGCCCCCAACATGATTAAAAGGGGTTCTAAACCTATTTTTCTTTTTTGAGGTGGGGGTGGGGTGGGGAGGATCAAACATATTTTGGAGACAGGGAACACACACCACGTTAGGAGGAGGCTTCTAACTAGTTTTCTTCTTTTATGTTCCTTTAATTTCATAGTTTATTAGTTCTAGAGTTGTGGGGTTCTACATGAACGTTGTAGTTTGAAGCTTAGATTGTTCTTATTATTTTATCATATTGGTTTATTTATTCAATCTTGCGCTTAATTATTTGATTGCTTGATCACCAATTGAATACTATCTACGAATCTAGGATTGAACTTGGGAGAGAGAATTCTAGATTGCATATAAGATTGAGTAGAGCAAGATCTTGAACTCGAGCATCGGGAACGGATTTGAGGTTAGGATAGGGATATACTTAATCGTCTTGCTTGGTTATTATACGGGAATTATTAATGTGTTCTTGTTAATCCTAATTTCATAGTAATATAGGCGTTGGGTTAGCTTGAATAGACGGGTAGGAATTCGAGAGAATACTACGAGTAATATTAACCATGTCAACCAATAAACCAGATAACTTAATTAGACAATTTAAGTGGAAAATTTAATGGGATTGTTAGCTAACCCATAGCTCTAGAATATTACCTCTCATTGAATTCGTCTCTAATATTGACAACTTGTTTTCTTTGATCTCTTAGTTTGTTACTCTAGATTTTAGTTAAATATTCACACCTTAGAAAATCGCTTGAATAGATTAATTGTTTGGGTTTAATTTAGTAAATAGTTAATCACAAGTCCCTGTGGGTACGATATCTGGACTTATAATTCTATATTACTTTTGCAGAGATTGTGTTAGTATTGTAACGACCCAACCGGATGTTTTGAGAGTATTAACCTCGATTCCCTATTTATGGCTCCCTCTATTTCATTTTTTGGTTACGTGACTTGTCGGAGTGCTTGGTGTCGGGTTTAGGAGAGTTTCGTAGTGAAATGGGACACATGTCCCTAAATTGCAAGTTTAAGTCGTAGAGTTAATCGTACTTTGACTTGTGTGAAGACGACTCCGGAATTGAGTTTTGACAGTTCCAATAGCTCTGTATGGTGATTTTGGTCTTAGGAGCGTGTCCGGACGTTGATTTGGAGGTCCGTAGGTCATTTCGGCGTGAGTTGGCGAAAGTTGGAAAATTGATGGAATTTTGGAAAGTTCGACCGGGAGTGGACTTTTTGATATCTGGGTCGGATTCCGATTCCAATTCCGGAAGTTGGAATAGGTCTATAATGTCAATTATGACTTGTGTGTTTGGTGTCAATCGGAGTTGTTATGGTATGAATCGGCGTCTGTTCCGGAATTTGGAAGTTCATAGTTGCTAAGCTTGAATTTGGGTTGCGATTTGTTGAATTCGTGTTGTTTGATGTGATTTTTGTCCTGGAGTAGGTCCGTTAGGTGTTTTGGAACTAGTTGGTATACTCGGACGGGACCCCGGGTGTGATTTAGATCGATATCGGATCAATTTTTGGACTTGTGCATTTTCTGAAATTTCCAGCTTCTGGTGTCATCGCACATGCGGAGGAAATGACCGCAGGTGCGGACTCGCGTGTGAGTGTGGGGGAGCGCAGAAGCGGAGAAGGCAGCCAAGGTCAGGGCTCGCAGGTAGGGGTGTTCATGATGCGGTTTGGGTCGATTTTTCCCTAAAAGAAAACCAAACCAAGTAAGTCGGTTTTTCAAATATTGGAACCAAACCAATTAAATCGATTTTTTATCGATTCGGTTTTTGTCGGTTTTTTCGGTTTTTTCGGTTATTTATCGGGGTTTTTCTTAAATATGAGACATACACTACCAAACGCATATTCCGGCGACTACATTTTCAACGTAACACTATCAAATCAATTGCTTTTTGAGAAGTCTATCATTTACCAAGATATATTGATGATAATTAAATCAAATAGTGATAAATAATTCAAGTACTCAATTAAAAATCGATTATTTTTAACGTGAAATAAATTATTGTACTTAGTAAAAGAAAACTACCAATCAAACTAGAATATAAAGGCAAAGAATTAGATTATTATAATAGCAAAGAACTAGAGTAAAAATACAAATAACTAATATGTACTATAAAATTTTAGAAACTTTATTTTAAAATATACATATATATAGGTGTAATAATAAATTTAAATAGCTACTTTTACAGTTGGTTTGGTTCGGGTTTTTTCGGTTATTTTTTATTAAAACCAAAACCAAACCAAATTTGATCGATTTTTAAAATTCAAAACCAAAACCAAACCAAACCTAAAAAGTATCAGTTTTTTTGGTCGGTTTGGTTCGATTTTCGGTTTTTCGGATTTTGATGAACACCCCTACTCGCAGGTGCGTAAAGGGTCTTTGCTTCTGTGATGGAGAGGAACGCAGGTGCGGCCAGAAGCGCAGGTGCGGCGCTCGAGCCGCAGGTGCGCATGCGCGGGTGCGTTCCTATTTCCGCATAAGCAGATCCTTTGGACTTAAGTGAAGTCCGCACTTGCGATGGTTTTTCCGCAGATGCGGCAGTGTAGTCGCAGGTGCGACGTAACGGGGCAGAAAAGGGATTTTTTGAGGGTTTTGCTTCATTTTTATTTTGGGACTTTGAGAGCTCGGATTAAGGCGAGATTTTGAGAGATTTTCAGAGGAAGTGTTAGAGTAAGGATTCTTGACTCGTTTTTGATTAATTCTCATGAATCTACTGTTAGTTACATCTTTTAATTAGTGTTTTGGAATTTAAAATTGGGGAAAAGGTGTAGAAGTTCTTAGACTAAATTCTTGAGTTTGAAAGGTGAAATGAGATCGGATTTGAATAATTCTTGTAAAGTTGGACTCGATATCTAATGGGTGTTCAGTTTTTGTAATTTTGGTCAGGTTCCGAGACGCGAGCTCAGGTTGACCTTTTGGCGCGATTTTTCAATTCTTTGCTAAGATCATGATTTCATTATTTAAACTAGTTTCCTATAGTTATATTAATAGTATGAAATTATTTTGGCGAGATTCAAGTTGTTCGGAGTTGGAAAATCGAGGAAAATGTCTTCTAATTGATTGATTGAGCGTGGTTTGAGGTAAGTGACTTGTCTAACCTTCTGTGGGGGAAATTCCCCTTAGGATTTGGCATTGTTGTGAAAATCTGTAATATGTGAAGGTCGTGTACGCAGGGTGACGAGTGTGGACACTGGCTAAATGTTAGAATTCCGATTTTAGCTACGTAGTTTCCTTTTCATGCCTTAATTGAGTTATTTTAGTATGTTATAGTCATCGTGTTTAGTCTAATATCACATGTCTATTTGTCTTATCTCTACTTGCAACTTGTACTACATGTTTAAAGGAATTACTTGCCCTTCTTAGTTCCGTATTCATTATTTGACTGTGGGATCCTTTACTTGAAATTGCTATCCTTGAAATATCTTGCTGTTGAGTTTGGTGTTGAGTTGCAAAGGTCGTGGGTTCTATTGAGGCAAGGTGTAAGTTGTGAAATATCATTTATTTAGTTGATATGTTTTGGATTTCGTGTTATTGTTGAGGTGTTGTTGTTATTGTTTGTACGAGGTTTCTGTCGTGCTGTTGTTATTGTTTGCACGAGGTTTTTTCCATGTTGTTGTTACTATTTGCACAAGGTTTCTGCCGTGACGTTGTGATTATTGATACGCATGCGATGTTATAAGGTCTGGGTGTTGAAACGCATGCGGTGAGATAAGGTTGGCTTGATACGCGTGGCTAGTAGGGGAATTACTAGAAGTCATGCGGTGTGATAAAGTGGGCTAAAACGCGGAATGCTATTTCGGGAAAATAATTTTCAAAACAAAATATAAAGGTTTCCTCGGTAATATAAGGAAAGACTTTGAGTTATTTTATGATTTGGGACTACGAGGCGGTACCTCGGGAATTCCCCTGTCGATCTTCTCTATTTACTGTATTGTGTGGTTGTTGTTTCCTTAACATGTTAGATTCTTGTTTTCCTTTCGTGTTGTATTTGCTTTTCTTTGATTCCGTGTTGTTACTTTCCATAAATTCTTTATTGTTTCACTTCCCTATCATTCTTATTATATCATTATATTTTCTGTCTTGTTTCTTATTATCTCCAGTAGGGATTTGACCTGATCTCGTCACTACTCTACCGAGATTATGCTTGGCACTTACTGGGTATCGTTGTGGTGTAGTCATACTACGCTTCTGTATATTTTTTGTAAAGATCCGGGTACATCCTATCGGCCTTGGTATTAGCGCGTCGAGTGGCTTGCTTTTGGAGGCTTCAAGGTACACCTGCTCGCGTCCGCAGGCCTCGGAGTCCCCCTTCTATCCCATTCTTTCTTATTCTTTACATCTTTATAGAAAATGATGTATATGAGTGTTCGGTATTGTATCTAGAGCTTGTGAACCTGCCTGTCAACAATGGCAATTAGCTCATCCTCATAACCCAGGCTCTCATCTAGCAAAACTGTGATGTAATCTAACACATGTGACCTGTCGGGATGATACTTCCGAAGCATAGACACGTGGACCAGATGAACTACCGATAGCAACGTCCACAACTCATCTCAACACCTCAAATGGACCTATAAACCTTGGGCTCAACTTTCCCTTCTTCCAAAACCTCATGATTCCATTCATCGGTGAGGCTTTTAGAAGAACCTTCTCACCCACTATAAATGATAAATAACGCGCCTTATAATCCGCATAACTCTTCTGTCTGGACTATGTTGTGCGAATAAGGGTGAAAAGTGGGTCGGTCCGAGCCCGGGACCGCGGGCTAAGTGGGTCGGGACCGGTAAGACCACTAGAGGTGGGCTTGGGCCGGTCTTATGGGGCGGTTCATGAGTAGGAACCATTAGGACCTGGATCGTTTGGACCGCCAAGGGACCGACCGGTCCCTTGGCGGGCCCAACGGAAATTCTTTTTTAAAAAAAACTAGCCATTTGGCTATTTAAAAAAGAGTTGTTGGGCTTTAAAAAATAGTCGTTGGCTATTTTGAAAATAGCCATTTAACCCAATTTTGCCATAATATTGCATTCGGTGAACAATTAGACCATGAATTAATGAATGCTCTTTATTCTAATAATTATAATACTATTAATGAAAATGATGAGGAGGAAATTGATCTTGATGAAACTCAACCGGATGATGATACACCCACTCCTGCTCCTGATGTATTATGTAACTTGTATTTTGGCACATCTTGATTAGTTTCTTTTTCTTCTCAATTGTGGTATTAGCACCTTGTTGTGCTCATTCCATAGGGGGGAGGAAGACTAAGAAAGATATTGCCATATTTGTTTAATGCTATAATAAAATTACAAGGCATTGCTTTAAATATCTTTTTACAATATTTTTGTCTTTAAATTTGAATTAAAAAATTTAGGTAACAATTCTATAATAAAATTATAAGGCATTGCCTTACATATTTTTTTAACATCTTTTTGTCTCTAGTTTCTATTTAATTTTTTATTTTAAAAAATCACTATTTAGTTGTTGGGCCCACTTAGCCCGCGGGCCCGACCCATTTAGCCTGGGACCATGAGTTCGTGGGCCTGGTTCCGGGCCAGTTCCTACAAAAAGATCGTTTAGCCCGGGATCGCTAAGCCCGTTTATTTAGGGACCGGGACCGTGGCCCATGAGATCGGCCCACTTGGCCCGTTTAGGAATCGGACCGGCCCGCATACCACCCATGTGTGCGAAGTTGTTCCTCAATTAACTTTACCTTTTCCAAGGCATCTCTCACCAAATCAGTACCATGTAGCTTAGCCTCCCCGGGCTCAAACCATCAGATGGGCGAACGACATCGTCGACCATACAAATCCTCAAATTGAGCCATCTCAATGCTGGACTTATAACCGTTGTTATAAGAAAACTCCACCAAAGGCAAGAATCGATCCTACTGCCCTCCGAAGTCAATCACACATGCTCTAAGCATATCCTCCAAGATCTGAACCGTCTGCTCCGACTATCCGTCGGTCTGTGGATGAAAGGTTGTGCTGAGCTATACCCGAGTCCCCAACTCACTTTGTACTACCCTCGCGAAGTAAACTAATGGCCTCTATCTGATATGATAGAAACAGGCACACCATGTAACCGAACAATCTCCTGAATGTAAATCTGGGCCAATCTCTCTAAAGAATACGTATTCACCACCGAAATGAAGTGTGCCGACTTGGTCAACCTGTCGACAATGACCCAAACTGCATCAAACCTCCTCAAAGTCCGTGGCAACCCAACTACAAAATCCATAGTGATGCGCTCCCATTTCCACTAAGGTATAACCATCTGATGGACCTGGCCTCTGATGCTCATACTTAACCTGTTGGAAATTTAGGCACCTCGCTACATACTCAACTATGTCCTTCTTCATCCGCCGCCACCAATAATGCTGCCTCAGGTCGCGATACATCTTCGTAGCACCTCGATGAATAGAATACCGAGAACTGTGTGCCTCTTCTAGAATCTTTTCCCTCAACCCATCAACATTAGGAACTCATAGCCGAACCTGGAGTCACAGAACACCATCCTCACCAATATTAACCTCCTTGGCACCACCCTATAGTACCATCTCCCTAAGAACCAACAAGTGCGGATCGTCGAACTGACGAGCCTTGATCTGCTCAAATAATGAAAACTGGGTGATGACGCATGCAAGAACTCGGATGGGCTCTGAAATATCCAACCTCAGAAGTCTGTTAGCTAGGGAATGAATGTCCCAAGCCAATGGCCTCTCCTCTGCTGAAATGAATGCCAAACTACCAATACTCTCAGCCTTTCTTCTAAGGCATCCGCAACCGCATTCGCCTTGACCGGATGATAAAGGATGGTAATATCATAATCCTTTAGTAACTCAAGCTACCCGCGCTGTCTCAAGTTGAGATCCTTCTGCTTGAACAAATGCTGCAAGCTGCGATGATCAGTGTAAACCTCACAGGACACCTCATAAAGATAATGCCTCCGGATCTTAAGAGCATGAACTATCGCTGCCAACTCCAAATCATGCATGGGGTAATTCTTCTCATGGGGCTTCATCTGACGTGAAACATATACAATAACTCGCCCCTCCTGCATCAATACACAACCCAAGATAATGCGTGAAGCATTGCAATACACAGTATACATCCCTGAACCGGAAGGCAACACTAGAACTGGTGTCGTAGTCAAAGTTGTCGGAGCACCCTTCTGGGTCAATCTAGTCAAAGGTGCTGCAATAAATGAGAAGCCCTCCACAAACCGGCGATAATAACCTGCTAACCCCAAAAAGCTCCTAATCTCAGTCGCTGTGGTAGGACGAGGCCAACTCTGAACTACCTGAATACCCTCGCCGGATACAACATGCCCCAAGAATGCCACGTAATCTAACCAAAACTCGCACTTGGAGAACTTAACATATAACGTCTGTTCTCGCAAGGTCTAAAGCACCACTCTCAAATGCTTCTTGTGCTCCTCCGTGCTACGCGAGTAGATCAATATGTCATCAATGAAGACAATAAAAAATGAGTCAATATATGGCTTGAATACCCGGTTCATCAAATCTATAAACGTTGTCGGGGCGTTAGTCTAGCCGAAAGACATCATTAGAAACTCATAGAGGACATATCTAGTCCGAAAATCCATCTTCGAAACATCCAAATCATGAATCTTCAACTGATGATACCACGATCTCAAGTCGATCTTAGAGAACACCCTGGAACCCTACAACTGGTCAAACAAATCATCAATACGCGGCAACGGGTACTTGTTCTTAATGGTAACTTTTTTCAACTGGCGGTAATCAATGCACACCCGCATAGTCCCATCTTTTTTCTTCACGAACAACACTGGTGCACCCCAAGAAGACACACTCAGTCTGACGAATCCCTTTGCTAGCAACTCCTCTAGTTGTTCTTTCAATTCCTTCGGGGCCATGCGGTACGGTGGAATAAAGATAGGCTGGGTACTTGGAGCCAAATCAATACAAAATTGATATCACGATCTGGTGGCATGCCGGATAGATCAGAAGGAAACACATTGGAGAACTCCCGGACCACGGGCACTGAATCAATCGGCGAAGTCTCTATAACCGTATCCAAAACATAAGCTAGATAAGCCAAATAACCCTTCTCGACCATGTGTCGAGCCTTCATAAAAGAGATAACCCAACTAGATGCACTGACAGGTAAACCCTTCCACTCCAATCTAGGAAACTCTGGCATTGTCAAGGTAACAGTCTTGGCATATCAATCAAGGACGACATGATATGGAGACAACTAGTCCATGACCAGGATGACCTCAAAGTCGGTCATATCAAGCAATAAAAGATCCTCTCTAGTCTCATAACCACAGCAAGTTAAGATACAGGACCGATAGATCTGATCCACAACAGAATCGCCCACTAGCGTGGACACATAAACATAAGTACCCATGGACTCACGAGGAACACCTAGAAAATGAGCAAACATAGATGAAACATATGAATACGTAGACCCTGGATCAAATAGTATTGAAGCATCCTACCACAGACAGAAATAATATCTGTGATCATAGCATCTGAGGCTACTGCATCTGGTCTAGCTAGAAAGTCATAGAACCTAGCTGGAGCACGACCTGACTAGCCTCCACCTCTAGGACGACCCCTACCCACCTGCCCTCCGCCTCTGGGCAGCCAGATGGCTGGTGCGGCAGCGGGTGCTGTAATCATAGGCTAATGACCTTGATGTATTGCCTTGCCCCGAAGCTTGGGGCAGAATCTCCTCACATGACCAAGATCCCCGCACTCGAAACAACCTCTCGGTGCGGAAAATGACTGACCCTGAGTCTGACTCTAGGGATCTAAACTCTCACTGGAGGAACACCGAATATATGGTGAACGATAGGATCTCTCTGGAATGACGCTAAAATAGGGCCGCACTGGAGCACCCCGAGGAGGAGGCGGTGCTGGATATGTGGGCCTGCTAGACTGACCCCTCACAAACTGACCTCTGCCCCCAAATGGGGCACCACTTAACCCTCCAGAATATTGAAACCGCTTGTCCCACGGCGTCTGCTCTCGGCTCCGCTGACGAACACCCTCAATCCTCCGATCTATCTCCACAACCAGCTCATAAAAAGTCCTTATCTCAACCTCTCGGGCCATAGTGGTATGGATACTATAGTGCAAACCCGCAACAAACCTCTGCTCTTTCTCTGCATTGGTGGGAAGTATCATAAGTTCATGACAAGACAACTCAGAAAATCTCGCCTCATAGTCGGTCACCGATATCTGACCCTGCTGAAGCTGCTTGAACTGAAATCGCAACTCTTCCCTCTGAGAAGGTGGAATATATCTATCCAGAAAGAGACGTGTGAACTAGTCCCAAGTCAAGGAAGGAGAACCGGCTGGTCTGCCGAGAAGATATGACTGCCACCATCTATGGGCCCTACCCTCCAGCTGAAAAGTGGTAAAGCCCACCCTATGGGACTCCAATATCCTCATGTTGTGCAGTATGTCCCTGCAACGATCAATAAAGTCCTGGGGGTCCTCATGTTGCTCACCTCCAAATACATGAGAGTGTATCCTGGTCCATCTATCCAATAGCTTCTGCGGCTCGTCGGTCGCAGCTGGTATGGGCTCAGGTATAGCTGTTGCAACTGGCTGAGTTTCGCCCATGTCCATGGTTGAGCATACAAGCCATGACCTCCTGGAATCCGGTGTGGACATGAAGACCACTTGGGTCGGCTCTGCTGTAGGTACCTCGCCCTTCTCCTCGATAATAGGATCCTCCACTAGATCCACTGGTGGCATAACTGGAGCAACTCTAGGACGCCCCCATCCTCTACCATGAGTTGGAGCTCTCCCTCGGCCTCGGCCTCTAGCAACATGGGGAGCAGCTCCTCCACGGTCGGGTACATCTGCTGCGCGCGTTCTCGCCATCTATGAGAGAATAAGAGAAAGATATTTACCGCAACATCAACTGCACGATAGGAGATGAAGAAAGGGAAGTTTCCTAACACCCCATAGACTCTCGAAGATAAGTACGAACGTCTCCACACTGATCTGCAAGACTCTATTAGGCCTGCTCATAACTTGTGAGTCCTACGTGAACCTAGTGCTCTGATACCATGTTGTCACGACCCAATTTCTTTTATAGATCGTGATGGCGCCCAACGTCATCGCTAGGCAAGCCAACAGTGAACTAGCCATGTATTTATTATTTTCATTAATTTCAAAGTAGTTGATTTTTATTTATTAAGTAAATGAGAAGTGAAAAATTTAATAAAGTAAAGCGTAAATTAATAAAAAAGCAAGTACGGTGAGATAAATACTCAAAAGCCATCAAGTGTCTACTAGCATGTATCCAAGACCTGGTGTCACAAGTGTATGAGCAACTAGTAGAATATACAAAACACCTATGCTATTGTCTGAAATGAGATAGATAGAAAATAAATACAAAAGAGAGAGAGATTGTGGGTGTTGCAGAACGGACTCAGAGAGCAGCTCACCACTATGCCTCAGGGTAACGGGGGTGCGCGCCTGACTGACTGCTAGATGCACCTACCTCAGATCCTGCACGATTAGTGCAGAAGTGTAGCGTGAGTACATAAATAACATGTACCCAGTAAGTATCCAGCCCAACCTCGAAAAAGTAGTGACGAAGGATCGACATCGACACTTACTATTGGTCAATAATAAAAATACATAAATTCTAAATAGGCATGGAAAACATGAATAATAATAATAATAACACAAAAACTAGTAATGAATAAATAGTTCTTTAATTGATAGTCAATTTAAAAAGAATCACCAATTGACACATGCTAACTTCACAATTTCAAGGGATTAAATAAAGTATAACCTCTCATGTCATAAATAAAAACCAAGTGTATTCGGGCTCCAAGCATTATCATCGTACGGACCGATCCAGAATAATGTGTACACTGCCGAGGGTCGAGCGGCACGAACCATAGATGCATCTATCATAGTGTCGAAGCGTTCGGGCCACTCCACGAGAAGAGAGAATACTCTTTGAATATCCGATTTAAGATCTACCACAAAAACTAATACACAAGGAAGTATAATTTCTATTAACGGTCAATTAATCCGCCAAAACTCAAAGTAAGTGAAGTTCGGTCTTTACGAATCTTTTATCAAGTTTCAATATAATTTAGGCCTAGAGTGCAAACAATACAAGTATTTTATGATTTGGGTCCTAAAACTACCCGGACTTAGCATGATTAATAGCTACGCACGGACTCTCATCACCTCGTACATATGTAGCCCCTAGAAATAGAAGCAAATAGTAATTTAAAATACATATGGGGTAAATTCCCTCTTACAAGGTTAGGGAAGAGACTTACCTCGTCTCAAAGCTCACTTTCCGGCTCACGAATTCATTCTAAGGCCTCAACTTGGTGCCGAACAATCTAAAGCTAGCCAAATATTATATAAATTAATCAATATACTCTCAAAAGTTAATAATTTAGCTATTATGGTAATTACCCAACACAAATTAGAAGATTCTTAAAATTTACCCCGGGTTCACGTGCTCAGATTTCGGAAATTTTTGAAGATAATATTACCCACAACCTCACTAATTCAAATATTCAATTTCTACCCAATTTCATAATTATTTTCGTGGCTAAATTCCATTTTTATCAAAACTTAGGCTTTTCAACTAAACCCATAATTTTTCCAATTTATATGTTAAGAATCTACCCAAAAATGCATGTATTAAACTCATATTATTTAGAAATTACTTATCTCAAAGTACTAGGTGAAAACCACTCTTCAAAGAGCTCTAAAATCGCCCAACAAGTGAATGAAATGAGCCCAAAAGCCTAAGTCCCGACATTAAATGAACCTCACTGCCCCAGCGATTTTGCTTCTGCAGGCCAAGGTCCGCTTCTACAGAACACATGCAACTCAATACTGGGCGCACCTACGAAAGGGCACCGCATCTGCGAGCTCGCTTCTGCGGCTCGGCTCGCGCATCTGCAACCTTGCCCACACTGGCTCCCTCTGCTCCTGTGATCCCCTCATCGCAGAAGCGAGTCCGCTTCTGCGGACACTGGATAGCCTGCTCTAGGCTGCTTTTGCGGTTGAGGGGCCGCTTCTGCGAGGTCGCGCCTGCAGCCAAAACCTCGCAGGTGTGAACTCACAAGAACTAGAGCACCAGCAGCTCCCCCAAGTCCAATTCTGATTCTGATTCCAATCTGTTTTGCATCTGGGGGTGCCACGGGACCTTCTACAATTACACTCACACTCCAGCAACATAATGCAGACCCGCTCGCGTGAACAAAATACCAAAATAATATCTAAAAATACGAATCGGACGCCAAAACGCATGAATCGAATTATGAAACTCAAAAACTTCTAGAAGCACTTTCGCACGTTCGATTCCTATCAAATCAACTCGGAATGATGTCAATTTTGCGTGTGAGTCACAAATCACCATTCAGAACTATTTCCAGGCTCGGAATCCCAATCGGACCTCGATAATACCAAATCCTACTTCAAACCAAATTTAAAGAACTTGAAAACCTTCAATGCGCCAACTTTCAATATTAAGTGTCGAAATGCTCTCGGGTCCACAAAATCCGATCCGAACACACGCCCAAGTCCAAAATCATCATACGAACCTATTGGGATCGTCAAATACCGGTTTCGAGGTCGTTTACTCAAAACGTTGACTCAAATCAAACTTAGCCATTTTAAGCCACTATTAAGGAACTAAGTGTTCTAATTTCAACCTGAACCCTTCCAAACCCGAATTAACCATCCCCGCAAGTCATAAAACAGTAAAAACACATACGGGGAGTCTTAACTAGGGAAACAAGGATCTAGAAAGCAAAACGACTGGTCGGGTCGTTACAAAATACATAGAGGGTGAGGTTACACGAGAGAAGATATTTTCATTACCATTAACTAATACAAGTGTACACTGTTATAAAGAAAACATTATGCACTAACCACCTTTCTATCTAACTACTAATAAGCTTACTCCCTCTAGTTTTGAAAATTGCACATTGGCCCCTCTCTGATTTTACTAAGTTATTCTCCCAGCTATTATGACATTGTGTGTCACTTTAACCTGATAATATAATACTTTGACCGAGAGGGAGGCCTTGTTGTAACTAGTAAAGTTGTTGTCATGTGATCAAGAGGTCACGGGTTCGAGCCGTGAAAACAGCCTTTTGTAGAAATGGAGGGTAAGGCTGCGTTTAGTAGACTCTTATAGTACGGTCCTTCCCCGAAACTCGTGTATAGCGGGAGCTAAGTGCACGGGCTACCCTTTTATAATACTTGACAACCTAGCTAACATTTGCATAGTAATTAATGTGATAGGATCTTGCATTAGCATCTCTACATTGTTGTCTTTGTCTATTTTAGGGATTGCAGTAATTTGGTTCTTCAAGGATGGAAGTCTAATTTCTAAATTAAAAAAGATGATAAGCATTGTTATGTTTCTCCATCCAAGTGTGTGTACTGTGTAGTGCTGAGATATATACTTTAACCGTATCAATTCTTGTAATGCAACTTTTTTCTGCTATTTTTCAACCATAAATTCGACCAACTTGGAAGAAGAAAACATATTGAGTATGAGTTTCGTCATTCTTGGAAAGAACAGTGAAAGACAGGCTATTTGTGGTGATGATGAAATACCTAAGTTTGACATTTTTCAAATTCTTTCCTTTACAGATGTGGGCTTGTTTTGTTTGCATTTTGTTGAGTGTGATTTGTGTGTGCGTGTGCGTGAGAGAGAGAGAGAGTGGAAAGAGATTAAAAATTTTGAAGAGACCAATTGCAAGAAAAGTTGCTGGTTATTCCATAGTTTCCGACGAAGAAGGGTAGGCAAGAGAGGAAGAAAAGAATTAAGAAAAGAAAAAAGCAAAACAAATACATAGAAAAAGTGAGAGGAGTTAATTATTCGGATCATTTCAGGCGCTCGAAATGTGAGAAATACTTGCCTCAACTTTTTGTGTCTAAATAGCACAATAAATACTTGGTTAAAGTGTTCAAATGGAACAGATTTAAGATGGAGTATTTAAGTGAAAAGTGTAGATAACTTTAAGAGGATATCGATGTATTTTGCCTACATATATATACAACTAATATAATTGTATACAAATTGTATATAAATTGTAGTTTGACCTGATTTTATACAAAAAATTGTATTCAGGTTGTAAATAAATGGTAGATAATTGTAGATTTTGACCGGATTCCATAAAAAAAATTAATATTTAAGTTGTTGATAAATTATAGATAAATCGTAAATACTGAATTTGTTATATTTTGTAAAAAGCTTAAATTACTTTTTTTTAAATAGAAAAACTTAGATAAACGGATAAATAAATTTAATATATATATATATATATATGAAAAAGTCTCTAAAAATAAGACGTTGCAAACCCTAACCGAACTAAAATAACCCGCCTCACTTTTAATTAAGCCAATCCGACCCAAGTGTGTACGCCGACTTTACTCTTACCTTGTGAAGGTATAGAGGTCAGTTCCGATAGACCATCAACTTAGTAAAAATATAGATTGAAACTGTAAAACCCACGATAAAATTGAAAAACTAGGTAAATTCAAGAAGATAAAAATAAGAAAGAAACACGTGCATTCACCCCTCTTCGTGCTGTGAAGAGAAAGGAGGAAAAAATGGAAATGGAGGTAGGGGGAGAAAAAGAACAAAAGGAAAGGGAAACTAGAGTGTCAAATTAGCAAGGTTTGTTAGTTTCAAAAGCTAAAGTCAATTGTTGGCTATGTTCCACAAATAATGAAAAATACATATTCATCAACATACCAAGCTCTTGAATCATTCACGAAGAATAATCAAAGGTTAAAATTCCTAAACGATATTTTAAATATTGGCTGAATCTATTCTTACAGATAACAAATTATTAGATCTAAAATTCATAACACTGTACCTCACAAACGGTGATTGTTGTTAAGAAAACTGATTTTATTAGAGAACAAATTTATTCATATAAAATAACCCAAATCAACCATACAGTAAGCCCCACTGAGATCCGACTTATAGCCTATTCGGCAAACCTTCTCCAAAGCCAAAACTACTTTCTTTTTTTTAAAATTTGAAATGTTTGGCCAAACTTTTAAAAGAATAAAACATATTTTGAATAAAAGCAGAAGTAGTTTTGAAGAAGAAAAAAAAATAACTTATCCTCAAAAAAAAAATTTTGAAAAATACTATTGAAAAAAAAAATTTAAAAATTTTTTTTAAAAACTTGACCAAACACTAATTGTTGCTCAGAATCAAATTAATTAGCCAAACACAAACTAATTCTCACCAAAAATACTTTTGAGAAAAAATACTTCTTAACATAAACTATTTTAGAAGCTTGACTGTTAGACGTCCAGAGCTAATTGGACTAGCCACATTGCTAAAAGATCATTTACTATTTTATCCATTTTGGGGTGCACGTATATATTAGGATTAGGAGGCAAGGATCTTCACAAGAAAATGAAAATAATAGAGTCCCTAAGATCAAAACCATCCCAGCAGAATTGCAGAAATGTCAAATTACAGCCCAACAAGGAATAATGAAAGAACTAATTAAGTTCAAAATTGAACTAACATAGCTTAATTATATATTCCTCAATTAAGTCAAAATTGGACTAAAATAGCTTAATTATATATTCCTCATTTTCTCTTTGGCTTCTTTGATAGCTTCCCTGATAGTTTCCCGTTCTTAACTCCCAAGTATCTGTCAATCTCCTCGTCACCATCATCTCTGCCTCTGTGTTTCCTATTGCCACCACTTTCTTTGATTTTCTGTATCAACACACATTGGATGTTAATTATCTAATAACTCCATTGAGCAACATATTACCATGAAAACATGCACAGAAAATCCTCCATAAACTACTAATAACCTATACAATAATAATGTATCAGGAGAGTGCCACTGGTTGCATGGGACAAAGTATGTGTTCCAAAACGATTTGGGGGGCTAGATATAAAGAGTTGTAGAAAATGGAATATGGCATCAGTGGGGAAGCTGCTATGGAAACTAGCAATGAAGCAGGATATTCTATGGGTGAGATGGGTGCTTGAGTTGTATATGAAAAATGATGTGAATATATGGGATCTCATCAACCACCTCTTGACTGCAGAGCTGGTATTGGGAGAAACTCAATTCACTCGATCTGGAAATGAATCACTGGTACCTTGACGGCAGATATCTGCTGACATCAGATGGAGCTTACTGTGTATCTATGAGTTATAATGCTTTACTGGGGGACATGGTGAAACTGACAGAAGTTGATTTAATATGGACAAGGCTTATGCAACCAAAGCAAAGATTCATAGTTTGGTTAGCACGCCAAGAGAGACTACTAAAAAAGGAAAGACTCGAGAGAACACAAGTGCCAGTGACTGAAGATGCATGTTGTTTATGTGAGGAGGGGCTGACTGAAACTCAAAATCGATTACTTTCTGAATGTTCGTGGGTTACTGAAGTAAGGAGAGTTGTCAGCCTGGCAAGGAATTCAGATACAGAAGCATGGGGTAAGACGAACAATAAGATGGATCAAAACAAGGCAGTCTAGGCACAATGATATACTACACCTGGCAGGCTAGGAATTGGAAGCAGTTTAGGAACATCAATGTAAATACAAGTTTTGTTAAAGAACAGATACAGAAGGAAACTAAGCATAGACTAGATATGATACAAGGTACAAAAAGAGCTCGAGGATGTCAGTGTTAATACAGAGATTATGTAACTAGTTTTCCAGTTGAGGCCTAGATGACTCAAGCACCCTTCCTAGAAGGTGGTTTGAGCTTTAGGTGCTCTTTAGGTGTATCAATTTGGTTGTTATGGTAATATTTCACATTTATTACCAAAAAAAATAATGTATCAGCATGCAAACATCAGGAAATATGAGCAACTTCAACATTTCATGGAATAAGTTGTATGCATGTCACCTCTCACAACATTCCACATCCTCTCGAACTGAGAAATGCACATAACACGAACAACAGCTCTACATCCAAACCACACTCAAAGAATCAAAATATGCTCGCACTATCTCTACCTTATTACCTCTCTGACATTAACACCTGAGCCTAATGAAAATGGTGAAAGAGGAGAATTCAACTATAATATTAAGTCCTAAAAAGGGAAACTAATAATAAAAATTAGGGCTCATTTCACTTGATTTAATTGACTAAATTTAAACAGTCTTTAACCCGTGCATTCAAAAGCTGACCACCTAGTTATTGCCGCCCACTGAAGTACCCTCCCCCTCCCGCAAAGGAAAAAACACAAGGAGACGAAGATTACCATCTGTGAGATCCTCTTGGCTTCTGTTACACGCTCCAAGAGTAGCAAAACCTCCTCTTCCTCCGCAGGATACTCAGGTAGTTTCTTCCCTGAAGATTATCAATTTTAGTTTGGAAAACATGTACTAGACAGACAAGAAGTGCTAGAATAAGAATATATTAGAATCTCGGAAATATAATATTCCTGTATTTTCATACCAATAAGCTTTTCTATCTGTATATACCACTCCAACTCATACTGATTCACTAACGATATGGCAACCCCAGAACGTCCTGCTCGTGCAGTTCTTCCCACCCTATGTATATAATCCTGAAGGCCATGCATACAGTGATAAGCTAAGATCGCATCAACAACAACAACAACAACAACAACCCAGTATAATCCCACAAGTGGGGTCTGGGGAGGGTAGGATGTACGCAACCTTACCCGTACCCTGCGCAGATAAACTGTTTAAAAATCGCATCAGAAAATAAAATTAAGATTATTCAAATTGAAATGATGAGCATGAAGTGAAGTTTCATTGATCTTATTGCATAAACAAAGGACCGAGACATTCTTTTAATTTTTTGACTATGGTGTCCGGGCCAGCTTGCTGGCACCTCGACAATTCCACCGGGCACCAACTACCTCTCGCACCAACACAGGTACAGGGTAAGAGTTTTAATTATCTAGCATTTGGACAACTTTTAAAAAGTTTGTTTTGAAAGAACTTTTTGGAAGAAAAATATTGTGCAAAAGAAAACTTGTCTGGATAGCTGCAGTTTTTTGGAAGATTTGTGGGTGTTCTGGGAGTGGAAAAGTTTTTTTTTTAATCAAGGGAGGTGGAAGAAGTTTTAGGTATTATTTTTTGAAAGCCAAAAACAAACCAACACCTTCGAAAAGTTTTTCAAAAACTTCCTAACCAAAAAAGGTCCATGCCTAACCATAGATAAATCCAGGACCACCCCAATGAACAGAAAAAACAACATACAACTTTACACGCAGTAAGAATAAAAAGATCCACCTTTGAGTTTGTTGGAATATCATAGTTGATAACCATATCAACAGATGGGATATCAAGTCCTCGACTGGCTACATCAGTGCAGATAAGGATATTGCAGTCTCCAGCCTTAAATTTGTTTAGAGCTCCAAGCCTTTTTGTCTGTCCAATAAAAGATGATATTTTTGAGGGGGAATGATAACCAGCAAACTGAAAAGATGCATGCCTTGAAGTTCAAAAATATACCTGAGTCATCTGACCACTAATTGGTATAGCTCTCAAGCCAAGATTTCGAAGCATCAGAGCCAGTAGACGAGTTGCATCACATGTACGAGTGAAAACCATTGATGTACTGCCAGACATCTCAGTCAGAATATAGACAAGATAGCAGTCCTGTGGGCACAAAATAATATAGTCAGACAACAAATCATTATTCGATAATTAAAGTGGGACCAGAAATCATTATACAGCAAACAAAAGGAATTACATCCTTAACCCCTCAACTTCTGGGGTCTTTTACGTTTATTCCTCATATACTATCTCTAGCATCCAGTCCCACAATTATCGGGCACAGTGGCGTAGCTACTTTGTCCCAAGGGTGGTCAGCCGAACACCCTTCGCCAAAAAATTATATTGTGTATATAGATCGAATACCACTTCACATGATCATATATTATATTTTGAATACCCTTAACTTACGTGTAAGAGTTAGCCCAATGGTCAAGGGTGTTCAAAATGAGGAGTTCATGTTCTCCAAATTAAAACTAAACAGACACCATCACACCACCATGTTTGGTCTAATTGACTCTGCTCTTTTAATCCATAAATTTCTTGATAAATAACTGCTAAAGGTTAAATTTGTGTAAAAACAAACAACCAATCAAGTAATTTTATTAATTAAAAATGCTTATTAAACAAATTGTAAAATTTAAAAGTCAAGCTCTACAAAAAAAAAATTTAACAAAAAGCTCTTTACAGGGTACAAACCCTCTCAACTCTATCTTTCCTTTGGTTGCTTACTATAATTTCTTTTGTTCTCTTTTTATGTTAGTTTTGATTTATAAAATTGTATTTCTATTATAGTAATTGTTTTTATGGTTTATTAGTTAAATATTACGTAGTTTGATTTAAAATTGTCGGTGCATCCATTATTCGGGGAAAAAAAAATTCTTTAAAGTTTGAACACCCTTAGCGAGATTCCTAGCTACGACACTGCTCGGGCACTAGTTAAACTAGTCGTCCTTTTTGAGAAGGAACTAGATAAACTAATCCTTCTGATAATTTTTAATGCCAAAAAAACTAGATTTGCCGATACGGAGCTTTAAAGATGCTATTTTACATATTGTTATTAAGGCCACCCTCCGCAACCTACCTCTCCACCTTAGCAGGTTCTGAATTCCCTGCTGCCTCCCCCTCAGTTAGCCTTAATTTTCCGCATGTCCTCCCCCCCCCCCCCCCCAAGAGCCTTCCATGCTCTGTTATCTGACCCCACCCCCTTTTCCATCACTCATCTCTTGTCCTCCATGCCTAATCTAACACCTTGCACCCCACCACTGTAGCACAGCTCCTAATGCTAGATCCCTCCCCTTTGCAGAAGCTTCCAGCCTGCAGTGCCCCATGTCCTATATTGAAACTCACCAGAATTCTTCCCTGCCAACTCCGTGCCGTCACTTTCCCCTTCGCCCTACCCCTATCTCATGCAGAAACCCTAACGTTTTTGTTTTGAATTCAACCCAAATCAAGGGGAGAAAAACTTCTTCACTTAATTTTCTTCTTAGTTCCAATGTTGTAAGCCATACATTAAATCTCAAAAAAGGTCTGCTCACCAGGGAAAGAGGAGGTAAAGCCTGACCAAAGATGTAAAGTTTTTTTTGGTGTGTGTGTGTGTGTGGTTTGGGGGGGGGGGGGGGGGCGAGGATATGCATGTCCTTAGAACATCTTCTCTGCCCTTTTGTTCGAGGGGAAATGTAATGAAAGAACTAGCACAGGGCCAGATTCCTAATAGTTGAGGGAGTAATAGTGCTACTAATAATACAAGAAACAATATATCAGGACTAGAAGTGTGTGAAACCCCATAGCAGAGACCAAGAATACAGCAACTTGCTTGATTATTTACATATTTAGAGAAAAGAGACTAAATGTGCGTAAATGGGTTTTTTAACAGCATATGTTGAGGCAGTCTAACTGTGATAAGCCCTCTATGAGGCCTGGCCTTTGCGTCAGTCGGATTATGTTCACTTCAAATAATCAAGAGATGCAACTACTTAAACAGTTAAACTTTCATGATTAATACTTTTGGGAAAGCTACAAATATGAATCTTGTAAAGAGTGACAGGTCATCCTAGTTATTACTTTGTAAAACTAAGTTAGCAGCACAATCATTATGATCATGTCTCTTCCCTCTTTTATCCACGTGATTGTTTCTTATTCTAGTGGTGCCACAATGTCAAAACTCCCACATCCTTTAGCCATATAATGATGATTATTATGAGAGCACATCAACACAAATAGTGTTCTGTAGTAGGAATACACTTTCTCTGAACACCATCGGCGCTTAAGCAGATAAATTCAAGCTCATCGATTGTCATCAACAAGATGTAATTTACATGGAACATCATTATTAAGCCAATTGCTGGATACAATGCTTGCCACTTGACTTGCTTTCTCCCAACAAACCTATAAGAGAAACTTTTCACTAAAGAACTAACCTTATACTTGGCAGGAAGAAAACGAAACTGCTGCTTCAGTGTATCAACTGTGGAATACTTAGATGCAGCTTCAATCTGAAACAAATTATAAACAAAGTTATGCAAAATACTCTTGACCACCTACAAATTATACAGTGAAAATTGGCGTCGTTATATTTGTACCTTGACAGGATTTCTCAAACAAGCCCTCTGAAGTTTCTTTACCTGTAGTTCAATGTACAGGTATATTTAGAATCAGACTTCCCATGCAACAAAGTTCACTCTTCGAAGGTTTCATCAAGAGTGACACAGCAGAAACTATTAGTCATGGAAATAAATTCCTTAAAGAGAAAAGCAGAAGAGGAGCAAATTAACTTGCCATTCACAACAACCCCACTTTCTCATTTTTCTTTCCCAGACAATTTCATGTAATAATCATATTGCTATTATGATATAGAGAATAAGTGCATCTACTGCCATAACAATGATTACTGATCATTAGCTGCATGGCAATATGAGAAAAAGTTGAAAAACAAGTAAAAAGCTCCTCCATTTTATGGTATCTTCTCATAAATGTCAGACCGAGCATGATATTTGGAAAATAAATAAGGGAAATTTTCATGAAAGCACTTTTCCTACCCAAGTACTCACGAAAAGATAGGTCCAGCCATCAGAGAAGGGAATTTCTCTTAAGAAAGGAACCTAGAAAGAGAAAGTGTCCACACAGAGAATAGACTATTTATAATTAACAACGGATTCATATAAACCACGTGAAAGGAAACCTTTTTGGTCATTGTAGCAGAAAATAGATAAGTCCTTCGATCATGAGGGATAGCATGCAAAATCTGATCAAGGGCCTTTTCAAAATCTTCATTTAGCAGCCTGTCTGCCTCATCCAATACCTGTTGCATGGACAAATTCATGACTCAGAATATGCATGCATGCTCTTATCCAGCTAAAATAATCTGTTGTGAAACACATATTTATATTTTTTTTAAAACCTAGACTTGGTTACAAATAGAAATCAAGATATTAAAAGATGGAATTCTAATACAAGTCTGAATACCAATCGAATCGCATATAATGAACTGCATTTTATTTTTGGATAAATATTGCTTCAATTAATGAATTTCTTGCTTGGTCCAATTGTCCGCAGCTAAGGCGATGAAGCTATTGTGCCTCATGCTGTAGTCGGGGGAAAAGCATTTAACTGTCAACCCACATGGAAACAAGCAAGTTTCAGAGGAACATATCAAGTAAAGTAGTCAAATGCTTTCTGCGGCTCAATATGTTGGAAAGTTAAAAAGCAAAGACCAACGAAATTTGCCAATGCAGCCAGGAAAAAATGACAAGCAGCTTCTCCTCTGACAAGAGATATACTGCATGCACGCTGTGGGGAATATGGACCAGACGACATTCGAAAATCATATCACTTGCCAAACATCAAAAGGCCTAGCCTTGAACATGCAGCAAATATCACTTTTAATGTCAACAGTGACATAATAACATATGATATCCTTCAACCAAATGCCATGAATCAACATTGCACTTTTGGGTTTTCATCCAAAAGAAAACAAAAAGAGTGCATAAACAGGCAGAACGAGAACATCTCTGGAACATTTTCAGCATAAGACTCAATGGACAAACTTACCAAGTACTTTATCGTACGAAGAGAAAACCCTTTAGTATTGGAAAGATGGTCCAGTAGCCGACCAGGTGTTGCCACCTACATCAGACAGCATGCAAATGAGCACTCAAATAAATGTCAGAGATTAAGCATATTAAAAAATCTGTAATAACAACATACAATAGCTTTAGCAAATCTGGTGTAACAAGTCGTCCACATGGCTTACTAAACTGACAAGGCAACAGAATAGATGTTTGGATGTTGAAAATAAGCCAGCAAAATATTTGACTGAGTACACTTAGAAGTTTTCTTTGTTAGGTAAGCAAGAATTGTATCAGTAAGTTGCATCAAGATGATGCATAATGATACTTCATGAGCCTTACAAAAACACAGCCTCTGACTGCACAAACATGTCTGCTAGTTGAAGAAATCTAGTAAACTATCAATATCATGTACATGTTTTAACTTGAACCAAAAAGCTAACAGAAAAGGTTGTTGCAATTTGTAAATATTCTCCTTTTTGTTCAAAAAACATCTCTGATTTCATTCCCTCCAAATAGTCCACGAGATACAAGTAGGGATGGTTGCCCATCTGAGTACGCTTAATAGCTGATATTATATTAATTCCACTCACTTAATAGTTGATAATATATTACTTCCACTAAAGACTTCTATAACATGAGCTTTCGGATAGATACTTTTGAGCCTCTCATAAGGAAAAAGGTCACTGATCTTACTATCCTAGGATGTGGCATGGTGCTGAATGAACATGGTTTAAACTGAACAAAGAGATTTGCCAAGGCAAGGCCAATGGTACACCAATTTTGTTTTTGCTTAGATTGCTAAAAGGATTCATCATCAACCTTTTACAACCATCAAGTACCTCTTCCAAAAGAGGTATGGATATTAATCATTCATGAGGATTTCTGTATAAGCCAAGGCATTTTGCAAAGTCAACACAGAAGCACATTTCCTATCAGATAATCTAAGAAGAAAAGGCAGGTAACATCCAGTAAAGGCCTAGATAGCAGGATTAGGAGCCCTTCTCGCAAAATATAGGCAACAACTTAAACAAAAAGCTGAGAAGAGAATGCATTTTCAAACAACTGGGGCAAGGTAACTGACTTTTTTTGGATAGGTGGGTAACTAACTATTTGACATCTAGTCTGGAATATTTTATACATCCATAGAAAAACAGATGACCCACAAAATTATTTAAAGGAGACATCACAAACTTATGAAGCTAACTGCACGGTCCAAATAATAGCATGCGGCTACAGTGACCTGACATGCTTAGTCAAGGCTGGGATGGTATACTGAAGCAACAGCATCAGAGGTAAACTGCAGCTGGTGCTCCTCTGTTTGTCCCCTAAACATGCACTGCCATATGAATATTGCACCACCAACTCTTTTTTTTTAAAAAGGTCAAGTTTATATTACACCACCAACTCTGCCTCATATAGTATTGCCTTATAATAAATCTTTCGGAAGAGATTTTACCATCTGTAGCTCCATTTCTACTTGCTTCATCTTAACAAGAGACACAAATATGTGGTAGTAGATATTAGTACTTACAACAATGTGAGGCCGTTTCCCAAGGTTGATGCTCTGCTGTACTTGATCTACCCCTCCAACCAGCTGTGAAACAATTACCAGCAATCTTTTAACAAAAAAAATGTCTAGTTGAATGCCAATGTCAACCATCATATATGACTGTTTCAATTATGACATGCTCTACCCTGTTCTACAGACATGTTGCTACATATACCTATTGTCTAACAAGTGGTTATCAACCCAAAGACTACATTTGAAGGGGAAAATGAATTGTTCATGCATGTAAATATGACTTAGTCAAGCTCACCACTGCACATTTTACTCCAACACCGGATCCTAAAGCTTCAAACTGTTCAGCAATTTGAATCGCGAGCTCTCTGGAATACACAAAGAAAAAAGTTGGAAACTAAATCACCAAAGAGCTTCTACAAAATAAGACAAGTAATCAGATGGATAAGGGACCTTGTTGGAGAGAGAACGCAGGCAAAAAAGGCATGCGGAGAATCTAATAGAGCTTGCAGTATAGGAATTGCAAAAGCTCCAGTCTTTCCAGAACCCGTTTGAGCCAGACCAATTAAGTCTTTGCCTAGAACAAAACCCAATCAAACAGTTTATAAGAAAAAATACTTTCACCAAATAGAGGATGATATACAAAAGGTTTAAACAATAAAAAAGGATCAAAATACAAATAATGTTCTTTGGAAAAGTCTTCCAATCTACTATACAAATTGGAACACTTTTGAGTGCTTCGAAGTCCAATGATAGATAAGAAAATGTATGATGCCAGCAATTTAGGAAATGAACTCTATGCCGCCAAAGGATCTCCCCCCCCTCTCTCTCTCTCTCTCTCCAAATTTTCAACTTCAATGTATGTGGAATCACTGCCCAAAGCTCACCCCCTACTAGTTTATTAGCATCACTCACATTACTTGCTTGACTGAATTTTGCATGGTCCACCATACGTCCCTCAAATGCAACATAATATTCCATAACTTAGTGGAAAATTTGCATTGTACAGACATATGATCTCTGACCAACTAGCAGTCATATAAGGATTTTACAGGAAAACCACATTACCTTTCCCCTTGTCATTCTAAATTTTCAAGTTCCTAAAGAATTTCTAGTTCAAAAATATTATATTCCATTACATTGGATTGTATCAAATACCATCACTTGAGGCAATTGCATAAAGCTGCTTTATCCAGATTTGGATACGCCCTGCCTACAGCACCATTGTATCCAGAAACTAATTCTCTACCCCTAATGACAGGAAATTTCATCAGACCCCCCCCCCCCCCTCCCTCTCTCTCT
The DNA here is from genome assembly GCF_000390325.3 of Nicotiana tomentosiformis. Classification (NCBI taxonomy): domain Eukaryota; kingdom Viridiplantae; phylum Streptophyta; class Magnoliopsida; order Solanales; family Solanaceae; genus Nicotiana; species Nicotiana tomentosiformis. The sequence goes on from NC_090822.1 coordinate 25,696,190, forward strand.
CTCTCCATGTTTAGTGTTTGACATTTTAACAACTTACCCTTTATCTTTTTTAAATCTGAATATAAACTCTCCCAGTAGCCAGAAAAAGGAAGATTCCTAGTTCACAACTCATCCCAACACTTAATTACCTCTCTCCATAAATTTGCTCTACAACAAAATGTTACGTCTCTATTTCGCACTTCTCTATTATTCATAAAACTAAGATATTCTTGTACTTCTCAAACAATGGATTCCACAAAATCACGTCTTCAGACATTTTGCTACCACGGGCAAAAATAGGATAGTGGAAGTTTCAACCCCACAACCCAAAACAGACCTAAAACACACTAGCATAATCAGCTTAGAACTTTAAGCCTATTTGAATTATTAGCACATATCTTAAGTCCACGCGAAATATCATATTTATAAGGAGAAAAAAAGTAGAGATAAGCAAGAAAGAGTAGAACATGCGTTAAAGACAAAGATGAAAAAACATAAAGAAGGGAAGAAGAAAAGACCTTCAAAGGCATGAGGAATAGCTTCAGCTTGTATTTTAGAAGGGGTTTTCCAACCCAAACTATCACAAGCCTCAATCAGTTGATCAGAAACTCCCAGTTCTTTGAAAGACTTCACTTCTTCTTTGGATTCTTCCATTTAGAGGTTCTCCACAGTGGGTTCTATTAAGACAGTAACTTCAAATCAACAAACTGAATCACGTTACTGAAAAGGGACTTAAAGCAAACAGAAAAGTAATTTTTCTCCCAATTTCTTCTTTTTATTCCAGTCCATTTAATAATCCTCTTTATTTTCCAAAGACAAATAAATAATCTCACAGACATCGACTCTGGATATTTCCCTTTAACTTTTCAATACTCAAAGCAGCAAATTTACCGGGATGATTAAAAAAAAACGTATGAAGCAAAATATATTTAATATTAACTTAACGAGGAAGTTTGTGACTCTCATACTTTGAATGAAAGTTTTGGCGTAACTTGTAAAGTTGTCAAGAGGTAACAGGTTCAAGCGGCAAAAACAGTTTCTTACATAAATGAAAGGTGAGTCTGCGTACAATAGTCATTCCCTGGACCCCGTTAGTGCACCGGGTTGTCAAATAATTCATTCAAAGGCATTTACAATCCAATGTAACGTTACTATTTTTATTTGAGAAAAAAAAAACAATCCATTTAAAATTGTGTAAGAAAAGAAAGACAAATTATACCATTTAAAGGACAAAGATTTATCTCGTGTATAACTCAACAACATATTAACAAATAACAAATCACTGTAAGTCTTCATTAATCATACTCCAATTGAAAAACCATAACAGCAGATGTTAGACGACTCACAGTCATAAACAGCACGAAAAAAAAAGCAGAAAAGGAGAAGAAGATACCTCTAAGGACGTCTGAAGACGGAATGGAGGCAGAAGGCCGCAGGCAGTGACTTTCGGCGGTGGCGAACAATTAGAAGGTGCGCCCTCTTTTCTAAGTTTTGCCCTTTGAAGTCTATTTTTTTTATTTTTTTAGACGCGTTAATAATTTTTTTATAATTTATTTTTTTAATAATTATTTTTTAATTAATAATATTGTCAAACCATTTAATTTTTTTTGAAATATTATTGATCTTAGGTAATATTTTATCAATTATAATTTTTTTAAAATCTTTTCTTTTTCTTTGATGCAACTATTATAAAAAAATTCTACTTTTGTACTAAAAGTACTAAATATTTTTTTTAATACCTATATACCTATTATTTTTTTAAAAAAATAGGGCCCAAATTTGGGGGCCTAAGGCACAAATAATGCTAGAGTCGGCCCTAGTGCGAACAATAGCAAGCGTACTATATATCTTCCTTTCAAAATATAGAGTAACAATTTACATAAACCTTGGGTCATATACGTTAATTACAAGATCTAATAATCTATATTTATATACGAGTATCTATGAACATGCGTTACACGTTAATAATGGCATGTGATGATTTTAATATTTTTTTATATAAAAAAATAATAAAATTTAATTAATAAAAAAAATTATGTATAATAATACAACAATCATCTAAATGACGAAAAATATTATTACATTAACATATACATGAATTTTAAAAAAAAAAAGACATCATCAAAACTTACACAAATGATAAATTTTGTCATGTTAGTTAGATAATTATATATTATAGTTTAAAAGTATTTAATGTGGTGGTATTTTAACGAACACTTCTGTGTGGATAATATTTTTTTGTGTATGTTTCCTCCTAATGCTTTGGTTGCTCTGCCTTAACCAGAACTCTTGTTGTCAATCTTGATATCCCTCTTGAAAGTGCAACATATAGTTGCTCGTGCAAGAAAATATATTGCGGTAAATATAATCCAATTTTTTGGATGTTTATCCTTGTGCTTTATTTATTATATTTGCAAAACATAAACATACTAAAAATTATTTTCACACAAATTTAAAAGGATTTAAATTTAAAAATTATCTTCCTTAGTTTCGGAAGACGAAAGTTAAATTCAGGGATAAGAATATACTTAGAAGCACATTGACCAGTATCATAATTTTTGCATATATGACGTTATTGTTAAAACTTCTATATACCATTTGTGTGTTATTACATAAGATATTCGGCGTATTTAAGTTTTTCAGTAGCATGACGGGCATATTTTTCTTCCAAATCAACCATATATAATGGAAGATCAACTTAGTATATTATTTATGCGGTGACACTAACATATGGAAGAAATAATAAAGTTGACAATAAACATATATGGCATAAGGTCGTTTGGTATTAAAGTATTTAAGTATTCTTCTTGGTAGTAATTATTGGTATCATTTTCTGTTGAGTCAAAAACAGAAAAATATTTTGTTTTTGCTATAAAATTTTGCAATCAACCTTTTACTTAGTTGATCAACATATTCATTTATGCTAGCTAATATGTCTTTTTAATTCTATCATGCATTTTGCAGTAATTGTATTTTAATCTAATGGTAGAATTTTTTTCTTATTAAATGCACTACTATTACCATTAGGATTGATAACAAAGTGTTCAGGAAGAATCAAATCATCTTTTATTGGATGCTCTTATTCGTTTCCGACACGAAACAAGAAGACACTGAATATTGGATCTGTTCTTACTTTATATTTATTGTCAGTTGAATCTTTTTCATTTGAGGCCAGAAGTATAACTTTGGCAAGCTAGATTTTACAGTCTCTACTTTTGTCGATTTTAGAACTATTGGTAGTACTTGACATAAATTACCTCTCAAACCATTAATTTTTTACCAAACGGTTCATTAATATCCAATATATCTTTAGAACTCCGTTTGACACTTAGTCATAAGTGCTTCATCTAATATTATCAATTTTGTTTTTCTTATAAATTTAGCACAATTATTTTGCTTTGATACATCTGTGATGGTTATTTAAGTTGTTTGAAGAGGTATATCAAATCTAAAGTGGGTGGCCTCGCAATAAAATCGGTGTTGGTATACCACTTGCTATTATTGTTAACACTGTCATGCCTATTAATATGATATTTGCAAGTAAGGCATGACATAGATATATTATTTCGATTCCGTCGGAGACATCTACAAAGAATAATCCCGTTATAAATTTAACACAATTGCTCTGCTTTGATATATTTGTGATGACTGTGCTTTCTCATACACTTGTATAGCATTTTGATTTTTAATAATCTATTAACCTTTTTACTTTGTGTTCTAATGCTCTTTTATGGAATAAATTTATGTACCCTAAGATTTTTTTTAACTTGAATAAGAATTTTACTCATGTGATGAATTTTAAAAATAATTAAATTGGATTCTCTTGCTAAATAATTAATTAAAAGATTCAATTATTTGATTTTATTATAAAAATAATAATTTATTCTATGTTGATTCAGATCTTAATATTACTTTATCTATTGGTTTGAATATTTAATTTTAATTATAATTTTATCCAACATAAATTTTATTTTCAAAGAGTAAAAGATTGATATAACATTTGTTTTTAGATCTTTATGTTTGTAGAATCATTAATGGTATTGACTCTTACCAGCTATTATTTTTCTCTTTCTCGCGCATTTATATTTTTAAATATTTTCTTAATTGTTGTTTATTAATTGAATATTTTTTAATATTATACGAAAAATTGATATAAAAACACTATTTGAGTAGGAAAATAATTCAAATATAATATAAAAGTATATTATCGTGGAAGTATTTTTTTTCTCAATGTCAACTTTTTATGTAGTCCATTTAATATTACCTTTTTTGGGTATTGGACATTATGGAGTGGTAATGTATTACCAATACGGAAGATTCTGATGAAATTAATTTTATTAAACCTTCCTACATATTTTTAATAAGAATTTAATAGACAAATTTTATTAATTTAAAAATCTTAATTATTAAAAATCAGCACAGAAGGTATTGTAGTCCAAAAAATAAGTTATTGCAGTTATGCCCTTTCCCTATGAGTTCTTCCGTTTAATATTTTAGGGTTATTTTGATATATTAATATTGTATTTATACTTTTATAATAACATAGGCTCTCCTTTTTCTAAATGGATTTGGACAATATAATACATTCTCAAATTAAATTAGTAATAGGACATTATAATATATTTTCAAATTAAATTAGCAATAGAAATTTTTAAGAAGTATATCCTAAAAGTAATAGGATTACGTGACTAAAGATATTTACTTGCTTAATTTTATATGAATTAGATACCCGGAAAGTAATTATACAAATAGGATTCCTAAAGGTAATCATGTAGGATTCTTAACGTGTAGTATTATGTCCTAAAACTAAAGGATTATAACGCTAATATCTAGAATTCCGATTATATCCTTTTATTATGAGTTATTATGCTTAATATTATAAGGTTATTTTTGTAAACTGACATTGTATTCATGCTTTTATAATAATATAGATATAGATTTATAGATATAGATATATAAATATACATATATCTATATTTATATATCTATATTAAAAGCATGATGGACTTAGCAAAATATCGTTCGTTTTTTTTCCTTGAAAAACTAATTTCAGTTTAGATAAAGTAGTAATTTAAGTTATTTTTCTAATATGTAGGTATAGTTATTTAATTATTTTTTTAATATTTATGACTTAGAAATTAACTAAAACATGCATACTAAATCCTTCATTATTTGAACTATTATATATGTAAGAAAATTCTAATATTTAAGGTTTAAAATTAATTAAAAATTTACCTATATAAATGTTTTTCCCAATTGAACAAATAGCTAAATTTGGACATTACTTTCTAGGGATGTGAATCACATTTTATCGGGGAAGCAATTGATTTATAAAACAAAATATAGACCATATTGAGATGTAATTCGAAAAACTTTAAATTGTACAACTATAATGTAACGACCCGACTAGTTATTTTGAGAATTAGCGTCTCGTTCGGTGACTTACAGTCTCGAGCAGTTTCATATTATGTGTCATGACTTGCGTGCGTGGTCGAGGTCGGTTTTCGGATGATTCGGGGTCAATTTGGAAGAAGGATTATTGTGTTAGAAGCTTAAGCGGTAAGAGTTGATCGGAGTTTGACTTTTGTATAAACGATTCCGAAATGGCATTTTGATGATTTCAATAGCTTCGTATGGTAATTTTGGACTTAGGTGTGCGTCCGAATTTGGATTTGGAGGTCCGTATGATAATTTGAAGCATTTTGGCGAAAATTAGAAAGTTGAAGTTTTGGAAGGTTGAGAGGTTTAAAAGGGAGTTTACTTAGTTGATATCAGGTTCGGATTGCTATTCCAAGAGTTGGATTAGCTCAGTTATGTCATTTGGGACTTGTATGCAAAATTCGACGTCATTCCGGGTTGATTTGATATGTTTTAGTACGAGTTTTGGAAGTTGGAAGATTTGAAAGTTAATAAGTTCGATTCGAGGTGCGATTCGTAGTTTCAACATAGTTTGATGTGATTTGAGGCTTCGAGTAGGTCCGAGTTATGTTAAGAAACTAGTTGGTATGTTCGGACGGGGGTCCCGGGAAACTAGGGTGTGTTTCGGATGGGCTACGGGCGATTTCTCCATGTTGTTGGACTATTGATTTGCTGGTATCTGGTATTCTTCATCGCGTTCGCGATGAAACAACCGCATTCGCGTACTGTAATTTGGAGTCAGGCAAAAAAAAATTCTTCGCGTTCACAGGGAGTGTTTCGCGATCGCGTACGTGTGAGTTCTCCTTCATCGCGTTCACGTAGCACTACCTTGGCACTAGTATTTTTCTCCTTCGCGATCGTGTAGTACATTTTGGGGGGCAGTAGTTTTTCCCTTCTTCGCGATCACGTAGTACATTTTTAGGCAGTATCCATTCCTTTTTCGCGATCACAGTTGCATTTTCGCGATTGCGATGTGTAAATCGCTGGGCAATAGAATATAATTTCCAAAATTGAAGGTTTTGTTTCATTTTTTCATTTTTTTAGCTAGAGGCCTCGGATTTGAGAAATGTTTCGTTTGGTTATTCAAGAAATTCCTTGCGGTAAGTGTTCTTTATCCAAAATTGATTATATTTCATGATTCCATAATTATTTTCATCATTAAATTAGTGGATTGAATGGAAAAAATGTTTCAAAAATGTAAAATAAGGATTTGAAGGCGATTCGATATCGGAATTTGATAAATTTGGTATGGTTGGACTCGTATCATAATGAGTGTTCGGGTTTTGTGAATTTTATCGATTTTCGAGGTGTGAGATCAGGGGTTGACTTTTGGGTTGACTTTTTAGTTTTAAGTAAAGATCTAAACTTTATTATTCGAAATTATTTCCTATGAGTTTCATTTATGATTTGAAGCTATTTTGGCTAGATTTGAGCCGTTCGGAGGGATTTCATTCGAGAAGGTCATTTTAGAGTATTGGTCTATTTGCGGTAAGTACCTTGCTTGACTTTGGGGGGGAGGGGGGACTACCCCTTAGTATTTGAGCCATTTATGCTAATTGTGTCATGTGAAGGCCGTGTACGCGAGGTGACGAGTACGTACTCGGGCTTAATTGTGAAAATTTGACCGTTTAGGGCTCTTAGGTTCTTATGTTCATTAGATATGAAGTTATTTTGTCATGTTAAATCCTCCATTTACTAAATTCACCCTTACGTGTTTTATTTAGAATTAATTGATTCATGATCTACCCTTATTGCCAATCAAATTCCTATGTGTCTTAACAGAGGTTACTGCCTCTTTTATTGTCATGCTATCTTTTCCGTAACTGCTTAACCTTAATTGAAGTTCTTATTACCACTTCCGTAATTGCTTAACCTTAATTGAAGTTATTAGTATCTCTTCTGTAATTGTTTAACCTTAATTAAAGTTATTAGTAATTTAGTATCTCTTCCGTAATTGCTTAACCTTAATTGAAGTTATTAGTATCTCTTGCGTAATTGCTTAACCTTAATTGAAATTACTATAGTCTCTTTGTCATTGCTTAGACTAAATTGAAGTTTGTTAACCCTTTCACTGTTGACGTATTCTTATTTGGGGTCATTGATTCATGTTATCTCTCGTATCATCGAATTGTACTTCTGTGGAATCATTGCTACACATTATCTCTCCCTTGTTGAGCTATTCTTGTTGAGACCATTATTCCCTGTTGTGTCTTTCTTTGTGAGCTCGTTCTTCTATTTCTCTGTGTTTTAAAGTTCTTGTGTTAATTTACTTGCCGTATTCTCGGGCTATTGTTGTTGCTGCTGCTGTACTCAGTGTTGTTGAGCCGAGGACTATGCGTGGTTGTGGTATTGAAACTGTTTTGAGGAAATGTTGTGGCATATGTGCACATGTTATGAAAGTCATTTTATTGTGTTGTTATATTTTGGCATGCGTAGTGCTATTGAGAGGATTGTCGGGGTGTTCGCACATGAGTTGTCCGTGTTGTTGTTACTATTGATATTTGCACATGCGGCATGACAAGACGGGCTATATATTTGGGTTTGTGCATGTGGCGAGACAAAGTGGGAATATTATTGTGCACGTGCGGCGAGACAAGGCGGACATTTACTTTATTATTGCGCACGTGGCGAGACAAGGTGGGCTATATCGGGGAATGATTTGTGATGACTTGTGATGGACTGGGGACATTGTTATTATTGATATTTGTGTAGTGGTGTGCTTACCTTGTGTGAGTTATGCCGTGTACATTTTTGGGTTATCGTTTCTTATGTGTCATTCATTGTCTCTACTCTTACTTGTTGACTTGAATTGTGGTAGAACACTTGCACAAGCATACACGTAAATAAATCACCCATATCAGTTTAAGAAGATGAATCCTGATATTATTGACCATTCACGTGTACTCTCGTGTACTTGCCTTATGTGTGAGAGTTATCTTGTTGGCACGTGAGTTGTTTGTGCAGTCATGGGTTATTGTTATTATTTCCACGTGAGTGGTCCGTGCGGATATTAGATTTTGTTACTATCATAGCACATGAGTCGTCCGTGTGGTTATGAAATGTAATGTGGGCACAAGATGCCAAGTGATTAGGGTTCATAAATTGGGACCCATAATTTGTGATTACGAGGTTTGGAACCTCGTGGAAATTCTTAAATAAATATAGTGAAAAAGCGGTTGTTCTTAATGAGTTCTTACTTGTTTTCCTTTATTTGATTCCACCGGACTTAGACTGTGTTCAGCTTACGCTACAACATTATTACCTATTTGCTTCTTGTTGCTAATTGTTGTTTCTAGTGTTTCATTGCGAGTATTGTTTTGTCTTCCTTACCATGCTTAGCTTTATATTAACATTGCTTTTCTCGTTAGTTCACCTTCATAATTATTCAGGTTGTTTAATCCAGTAGGTGTCTTGACAGTCCCTCGTCACTACGCCACCGAGGTTAGTCTTGATACTTACTGGGTACCGCTGTGGTGTACTCATGCTATGCTTTCTGCACATTTTTGTACAGATCCAGGTATCTCGGAGTTGGTTGATCAATAGCTAGATGTTCGAATTTTTCTATGGAGACTCAAGGTAAACTTGTCGTCACGGTCGCAAGCCTCGGAGTCACCTTCTAATATTGTATATGTACTGTTTATTTCTATTCTGAAACAGTGTATTTAGAGATTTTTCTAGCAAACTCAGTAGAGCTTATGACTTATACTACCGGTTTTGAGGATATTATATCATGGTGGAAATGTTGGTTTCATTTAGAAATATCTGGTTTCTATTGAATAGTTTTGTTGGTTAATTGCTATCATTTAATTCAGTAAGTGTTAGGCTTACCTAGTCCCTAAGACTAGGTACTATCACGACATCCTATGGAGGGAAATTTGGGATCGTGATAAGTTGGCATCAGAGCCCTAGGTTCATAGGTACTACGAGTCATAAGCGAGTTTAGTAGAGTCTTGCGGATCGGTACGGAGACGTCTGTACTTATCTTCTAGAGGCTACAGAACTATTAGGAAGACTTCACTTCTTTCATTCCTATCGTACGAGTTTATTGATCTCGGAGTTTGAGCCTTTGTCATTATATTTTCTCACAAATGGTGAGGACACGAGCCGCAGTTACCGATGACGCTCCCCCCATAGCCAGTGTTGCTAGAGGCAGAGGTAGAGGAGGAGCACGAGCCGCAGCCAGATCACCTATTCGAGCAGCAGTTGAGGAGCCGCCAGTAGCTCCGATTGGGGAACAGGTACCAGAGGTGCCTGTTGTTACCCCGGGATTTCAGGAGACTTTAGCACAGTTCCGGAGCATGTTTGGTACATTGGCTTAGGCGGGGTTGATTCCAGTCGCACTAGCTACTTCACAGATCACGGGAGGAGCTCAGACTCTCGCCGCCCGTACTCCAGAGCAGCGAGTCCACGTTGGTCAGGTTCCACATGTCATGCCAACACAGCATGTTGTCCCAGTTCAGCCCGTGGTTAGGACAACAATATCTGAGGAAGAACAACTTAGACCTGTGAGGTTCAAGAAGTATCACCCTTCTACTTTTAATAGTTTGGCTTTAGGGGATGCACACGGTTTTCTATAGGAGTGCCACTGCATTCTCTGTACTATGGGTATTGTAAAGACGAGTGGGGTTGCTTTTACTACGTTCTAGCTTAAGGGAGCGGCATATCAGTGGTGGCGAACGTACGAGTTGGGTAGCCTGACCAATGTAGCTTCATTTTCATGGACTCAATTCTTAAAGATGTTCTTAAGAGAGTTTGTTCCCCGAACTCTTCGGGATGCATGGCAAATGGAGTTTGAGCAATTTTGCCTGGGCACTATGTCAGTGTCAGAGTATGCCATTAGATTCAGTAATTTGTCCAAACATGCACCTGCTTTGGTTTATACAGTCAGAGAGCGAGTCCGCAGGTTCATTGAGGGGCTTAGTCATGATATCGATTCAGCATGGCTCGGGATTTGGAGACGGATGTTTCGTTCCAACAGGTGTAGAGATCGCTCGCATATTAGAGGGCATGCAGGATCAGGAGGGAGAGGTCAGGGAGGTTAAGAGGCCTCATAGACCGAAGAGATCTACTAGACCCTATTTTGGAGGCAGGGTACGACATGGTAGAGGTTTTGTGGGTCAGCCAGTTTAGTTTGCACTTCAGGCTTTGCACGTATTTCAGGTATCTATGGGTCTCAGGGTACCCGCATCGGACAACTTCCACAACCACGCCAGCGGAGAGGTTGCTTTGAGTGTGGAGATACCAGCCACATGGTGAGAGATTGTCTCAGACTCCGGACAGAGGTGTCACAATGGGGTATTGAGGCTATGAGTTCTGCTCCAGTTACTGATATCCCTGCACCAACAGCTTGTGGTGCAGGTCGGGCGAGTAGAGGACGCCTAAGAGAGGGAGGCCCGGCCCATTGATATACTTCCTATGGTATGGCCGAGGTCGTTGCACCAGATTATGTCATGCAGGTATGGTTTCGATTTGTTATAGAGGAGAATCATTCGTATTTTGTTTTGGTTCTGCTTATCGGGGTGAGTTCTCCTATCTTGCTTCCCGTATGGGTGAGTTTCATGATTTTGTACTCTGCTTATGTGTTTACCCCTATTGGGAGATTCTATATTGGTAGCCCGTGTCTATCATTTTGTTTTATTCATTATTGAGAGCTATGAGACTAGGAGTGACTTTCAGTTATCCATTATGGTAGGTTTTTTATGTGATTTCTGTGTGATTGGTTACAATTTGTGATTTAGATGCTCTATCGGTGTGGGAGTTCAGTCTGTGTTGTGATTTTGTTGGTGAAGTTAAATTAGTGGAAGGTTTCGGTTGGTATAATGTGTATACTACTTGTAATTCAGAGTTGAGGATGGGATCCTCGCGTCTTCAGGTGATTTGATATATTTGAACCGGGCTGCGGGCCGCGATGGAGTTATATTAGGATGAGATTCCTGTGATATGTTCATATACCTTGATTCTCCCTTGTGAAATTGATTCGTAGTATGGTACTGATAGGGAGTGGTGCCTGTCGGGCTTGTTTGATAGTTCCTTTATGTGTTTCCTTGTATATTTAGTCATACTCGTGCTGTACTTATTGGGTTTTTGCTTGCGAAGTGTGTGCCCAGGTGGCGTTAGATATGACTTATTGATTCGGGTGAATAGTTACTAGGTCTTCATGTTTCTTGCGTCGTTGTCAGTGTTGTGAAGGTTTGGAACGAGGTTCGAGCTGATATGAGGTTAATTGCCGGTGCTGGATTCGATTATAGACATCTATTGTGATCAGAGATGTTGTTATGGGCATATGTGTGATGTGTTACGTTGTGTGGTTGTACCTGGTGGGTGTAGAAAGGAGTTGTTGTAGCTGGTTGAGGCTGATACCGTGTGTGTATGTGGAAATCGGGTCTTTTGGAAATGATCGGATAGTGAGAAATTTGGTTCTAAGGCTTATTGGTGTTGGTGGAAGAAGAATATTCAGTGGAGATGGTGTTGTCGGGCTTATGTGGATTGGGGTGACATGGGGTCACCCGCAAGTATATGTATGGTGAGTACACTCAGGGATTTTATGACTTCGGAACAGTTCTTGACACGTTCGAGGACGAACGTTTGTTTAAGAGGGGGAGAATGTAACAACATGACCAATCATTTTGAGAATTAGCTCCTTGTTCGGTGTCTTAATGTCTCGAGCAGCTTCATATTATATGTTATGACTTGCGTGTGTGGTCGAGTTCGATTTTCGGATGACTCATGGTCAATTTGAAAGAAGGATTATTGTATTAGAAGCTTAAGCGGTAAGAGTTGACAGGAGTTTAGACTTTTATGTAGACGACTTCGAAACGGCGTTTTGATGATTTCAATAGCTTCGTATGGTGATTTTGGACTTAGGCATGCGTCCGGATTTGGATTTGGATGTCCGTAGGATAATTTGAAGCATTTTGGCGAAAATTGAAATTTTGGAAGGTTGAGAGGTTTGACCGGGAGTTGACTAGGTTGATATCGGGTTGGGATTGTGATTCTGAGAGTTGGATTAGCTCTGTTATGTCATTTGGGACTTGTATGCAAAATTCGACGTCATTCCGGGTTGATTTGATATGTTTCGGCACGAGTTTTGAAAGTTGGAAGATTTGAAAGTTCATAAGTTCGATTTGAGGTGCAATTCATAATTTCGACATTTTATGGTGTGATTTGAGGCCTCTAGTAGGTCCGCGTTATGTTATAGAACTAGTTGGTATGTTTGGACGGGGTCCCGGGGGCCTCGAGTGTGTTTCAGATGGGCTACGGGCGGTTTCTCCATGTTGTTGGACTGCTGATTTGCTGGTATATGGTGTTCTTCATCGCGTTCGCGATGAAACAACTGTGTTCACGCAGTGTAATTTGGAGGCAAGCAGAAAATGTTCTTCGCGTTCGCAAGGAGTGTTTCGCAATCGCGTACGTGTGAGTTCTCCTTCGTCGTGTTCGCGTTCGCGCAGCACAACCTTGGCAACTGGTAGTTCTCCTTCACGATCGCATGAATTCGTTCGCGATCGCGTACTACATTTTTGGGGGCAATAGTTTTTCCTTTCTTCACGATCGGATGCATTCGCTCGCGCTCGCGATCACGTAGTACATTTTTGGGCAGTAGTCATTCCTTCTTCGCGATCGCAATTGCATTTTCGTGATTGCGATGTGTAATTCGCTGGGCAGCAACATATAATTTCCAAAATTGAGGGTTTTGTTCCATTTTTCATCTTTTGAGCTAGAGGCCTCAGATTTGAGCAATGTTTCGTGGGTTATTCAAGAAATTCTTTAGGGTAAGTGTTCTTTATCCGAAATTGATTATATTTCATGATTCCATAATTATTTTCATCATTAAATTAGTGAATTGAATGGAAGAAAATGGGAATTTTGTGAAATTTTTCAAAAATGTAAAATGAGGATTTGAAGGGAGATTCGATGTCGGAATTTGATAATTTTGGTATGGTTGGACTCGTATCGGAATAGGTGTTCGGGTTTTTTTAAATTTTATCGGGTTTCGAGGTGCGAACCCTGGGGGTGACTTTTTAGTTTTAATTAAAGGTCGAAGCTATATTATCCGAAATTGTTTCCTATGAGTTTCATTTATGATTTAAAGCTATTTTGGCTAGATTTGAGCCGTCCGGAGGTTGTTTCACTCGAGAAAGTCATTTTAGAGTATTGGTCTAGCTTCATTGAGGTAAGTATCTTGCCTAACTTTGTGTGGGGGAACTACCCCTTAGGATTTGAGTCATTTGTGCTAATTGTGTCATGTGAAGGCCGTGTACGCGAGGTGACGAGTATGTACTCGGCTTTATTGTGGAAATTTGACCGTTTAGGGCTCTTAGGTGCTTATATTTGTTATATATGAAGTTGTTTTGTCATGTTAAATCCTCCATTTACTAAATTCATCCTTACGTTTTTTATTTGGAATTAATTGGTTCATGATCTACCCTTATTGCCAATTAAACTCTTATGTGCCTTAACTGAGGTTGTTGCCTCTTTTATTGTCATGCTATCATTTCCGTAACTGCTTAACCTTAATTGAAGTTATTATTACCTCTTATGTAATTGCTTAACCTTAATTGAAGTTATTAGTATCTCTTCCGTAATTGCTTAACCTTAATTGAAATTACTATTATCTCTCCGTAATTGCTTAGTCTAAATTGACGTTTGTTAATCCTTTCATTGTTGACGTATTCTTATTTGGGGTCATTGATTTATGCTATCTCTCTTATCGTCGAATTGTACTTCTGTGGAATCATTGTTACACATTATCTCTCCCTTGTTGAGCTATTCTTGTTGAGACCATTATTCTCTGTTGTGTCTTTCTTTGTGAGCTTGTTCTTCCGTTTCTTTGTGTTCTGAAATTCTTGTGTTGATTTACTTATCGTATTCTCGGGTTATTGTTGTTGTTGTACTCAGTGTTGTTGAGTCGAGAGCTATGAGTGGTTGTGATATTGAAACTATTTTGAGGAAATGTTGTGGCATATGGGTACATGTTATGAAAGCCATTTTATTGTGTTGTTAAATTTTGGCACACGTGGTGTTGTTGAGAGGATTGTCGTGGTGTTCGCACGTATGTGGCCGTACTATTTTTACTATTGATATTTGCACATGCGGCGTGACAACGCGGGCTATATATGTAGGTTTGTGCATATGGCGAGACAAGGTGGGAATGTTATTGTGCGCGTGCGGCGAGACAAGGCGGTATTTATTTTATTATTGCGCACGTGGTTAGACAAGGTGGGCTATGTCGGGGAATGATTTGTGATGACTTGTGATGGCCTGGGGGCATTGTTATTGTTGATATTTGTCTAGTGGTGTGCCTACCTTGTGTGAGTTATGTCATGTACATTTTGGGGTGATCGTTTCTTATGTTCCATTCATTGTCTCTACTCTTACTTGTTGACTTGAATTGTAGTAGAACACTTGCACAAGCATATACGTAAACAAATCACCCATATCGGTTTAAGAAGATGAATCTTGATGTTATTGACCATTTACATGTACTCCAGCGTACTTGCCTTTTGTGTGAGAGTTATCTTGTTGGCAAGTGAGTTGTCCGTGCAGTCACAAGTCATAGTTATTATTGGCACGTGAGTGGTTCGTGATGATATTAGATATTGTCACTCTCATGGCACATGAATCGTTTGTGCGATTATGAATTGTAATGTGGGCACAAGATGCCAAGTGATTAGGGTTCATGAATTGGGACCCATGATTTATGATTATAAGTTTTGGTACCTCGTGAAAATTATTGAATAAATCTGGTGTAAAAGCGATTGTTCTTAATGAGTTGTTACTTGTTTTACTTTATTTGATTCCACCGGACTTAGATTGTATTTAGCTTACGCTAGAGCATTATTACCTGTTTGCTTCTTCTTGCTAATTGTTGTTTCTAGTGTTTCATTGCGAGTATTGTTTTATCTTCCTTACCATGCTTAGCTTTATATTAACCTTGCTTTCCCCGTTAGTTCACCTTCATAATTGCTCAGGTTGTTTAGTCTAGTAGGTGTATTGACTGTCCCTCGTCACTACTCCAACGAGGTTAGTCTTGATACTTACTGGGTACCGCTGTGGTATACTCATGCTACGCTTTCTGGATATTTTTGTGCAGATCCAGGTATCTCGAAGTTGGTTGATCAATAGCTAGTTGTTTGGGTTTTGCTATGGAGACTCAAGGTAAACCTATCGTCGCATTCGTAAGCCTCGGAGTCACCTTCTCATATTGTACATCTACTATTTATTTCTATTCCTAAACATTTGTATTTAAGAATTTTTCTAGCAAACTCAGTAGAGCTTATGACTTGTACTAACGGTTTTTGAGATATTATATCATGTTGGAAATGTTGGCTTCATTTAGAAATATCTGATTTCTTCTGAATAGTTATGGTGGTTAATTGCTATCATTTAATTCAGTAAGTGTTAGGCTTACCTAGTCCCTAAGACTAGGTGTCATCACGACATCCTATGGAGGGAAATTTGGGGTCGTGGCATAAAACTTTAGGAGACAAATTATTTTCGATAGTAGAGAGGTAAATATGGTCCTTTTCCCTTTTTTTATATTAGCAATATATTTAACATCTGATAGTAAATTAATTATCATGTTTACCAATTTTATTTTTGGAAATTTCTTAGGGAAATCCACAGTCGCTATTCTTCGGACACACTGGGTAACCTGCTAACTACTCAGATTTAGAGATTTTATAATAGTTACCTTATTATAAGTAGTATTCATGAGCATGTGAACATCTACAACTTGACTCATAAGTACTATTAATTCCCTTCCAAATTTTGTTATTTGAGAAAAGAACGACCGTGATAGCACGTACTTGAGCCATAACCTGTTGTTATTATTTAGCAATTTGCCATCTTGAGAACCATCAGAGCAGAGGTGGATCCACAATTTTAATTTTATGGGTTCAGGACTTAGATTTCAACAATTGAACTTATCACCTTGTTTGAGTTATTGGTTCATAGTTTAGTATTTTTAGAAATTTCAATAAATTTTACATAGATAAATGCAAGTATAGGCTAAGCTAAAAGTTACGGATTCAAATGAACTACACCTAAAGAACTAGATTCGCCCCAGCATCAAAGAAGGATAATCACACTTCTCTTGAAATGTTTTCTTTCTTTCCCATTTTAACTGAGTTGATGCAATCAGTGTCAGAGCATTCTACATTGTCGTCTTTTATTAGCTTCATCAAAATAGTAGCAACGACAAATTAGATCCATACAAGCAGTCCCGTGCTTCTCACCTATACCAATTAAAATCCATTACAAACAACATTATTCTTCACTCCATTTAAATCCCTTCGCCTTTTTTTTTAAACTTCATTGGAGTTATAAAAAAAATTGCTTATTTAATTCTATATTTAATGACAATGGTTACATATATCTTGTAGCAATCTACTCTCAGCATGCTGGTTGCCAGATCTTTTGGGAGGACATTCTTGGCGGCGACAAAATCAGAGAGTTCAGCCATTGCATCAATTGCTTCTCCTAAGTGTGAACATTTTTCGTATAAAAAAAGTGGCTAAATATTATTAACTTTTTAAATAGTGAAGGTAAGAATATAAAATAAAATAGCAACTAATGTTGGATTACAAGTGTTAAAAGTTATTTTTTTTAATCCTAAATATACTTGGTCTGAGTTTCGTGAGGTCCAAATTATATAATTTTCAATAAGGAGATTTATCCAGATATACAAAATTGGTAGCTTACTTGCCATTATTAGGGACATTTGCACATAATTACCTAATATAGCAAGATTTTCAAAACATTGCAACTTAAAATTTTAAACTCCAGGGTGTGTTTGGTACGAAGAAAAATATTTTTCGGAAAATATTTTACAATTCTTATGTATTTGGTTGGTTTAAATATTTTGGAAAATATTTTTCTCTTAATTGAAGGAAAATATTTTTCCTATCAAGAGAAAGAAAAATATTTTCTAGAACTTTTTTTAACCGTCTACATCCTATTCCCCATCCTCACCAACCCTCCCACATCCCACCCCTACCCCTAACCCCACCACATCCACTCTCCCCTTACCTGTTAATTTGAGTGCCTTCATAAATTATTAAAGAACTTGGTTCTTTGTCTTACTCCTTATGCGTAAATAAAATAAACATTAAAGTAAGAACAATAATTTTTACGTGAAAAATTACTTGGCTCAAAGGTGCAAAATCATGACCTACCACGTAGGATTTTAACTTCAACTTCATTAGAACAACTTAGCCAAATGTACTGATTACAATACTTGTAACCCAATACCCTCATACTTCTCCTACTTCTACTTGTTGTATGAAATTACAAGTTACTCTAACTTGCACACTCAGACAATACTCCAACTAACATTGTTTGAATAACTTCTTGATTACAACTCAATCTCCTAATACACATGAACTAAACTAACTCAAGAAAATGACTTTCAAAACACACTTGATGAGACTCTTGAGTGTTGAACTGAAAATGCTATGCTACGTTCTTCAGTCGATGTGCAAAAGGATGGTCTTCAACAGTCCATATGCAAAGTATTTAACTTTCCAATACTCAGAGAACTTTGGGAGTCCTACACGTAGTCAAACTCTCATTTTCTTGCAAATCCTGAAGTCCTGAGGACTCCACAAATCTTGTGACTCATATCTGCTAGATATCCTGCTAGATATCCCTGGGCAACAATCCTTATCGCATCAAAGTTCCTTCCCAGCAATATCAAATTGAAGTAACTTTGTATAAAAGTTACCGCCTTGTAAGAACCTTCAGCGGCTACTTTGAGAACCTGGTTCTTAGCACACGTTCATTGCACACGATTGTTAATCATCAAAACTCAATTCTCAATAATCTTTTCCTTTTTGATGATGACAAACTTTGTGCTCATGAACTAGGTGATAACTTTTTGTAAGCAGACACAACATCACATTTGAGCAGAATAGTATCAATAGTTGAATAGACTTTGAACAAACAAATCTCCCCCTATCTTTCCCCTTTTGGAATTATCGAAAAAAATCAAAATAGTTATAAAACAAACTAAGCGATCAGTTAATATAAGATTTATGGCCATTGAGGCTACACTACAAGCACAAGAAAAATCAAAGCAGATGAACGATGCTTATGAGATAAACCATGTGAGAATTAGGTAAACAACATAAGAGAATTTATTTAGTAGTTCCAAATTAAACCTAGGCCTTTATCTAAAACATTAAAACAAAATAAACTAGAACTTCCTACATACTAATCAAAACTAGACATTGGAAAACAAAAGACATGGCACCACTGGGCAACTAGAAGCAGACACACGACAAGGGGTAAAGGACCAAAATCAAGGGTGAGAGGTGGAGGGGGTCAAAGCCTTCACGAGAGTAGCAATCTATTGTGCATGAGCCTCTCTATCTTTTCTCAGATCTTCCCTAAGCTGCTTGGTTTCCTTCCGCAGTTCATCATTGTCCTTCCTGAGTTTAGCATTTTCTTCCAAGGCCAACTCCAATCCTTTAGAAAGCCCAGCAGCCCTAGTGCTTCCAAGCAAAATAACAGTACCAGTTGGACTTCTAGACTTGATCTCACCATAGACACACAACATGAGTGTGAATGCATATAGAACATCATTGTTATTGCCAAACTTCAGCTCCGACAGGGATATATTGAGCTTGTCAAATAACTCAGCCAACATGAAACCATATGGCATAGTATGCTTGGGCTTGGAGGTATCTGCAGCCCTTTCCATATGTTGGATCATCAAACTAGGAAGGTTGATGGCCTTGCCTGTATCCAACAACTCCATCACAACCATGTCAAGTAGAGTAGCCTCATAAATTTTCTCAGACCTCTGTAGAATGTAGGAATTTACAAAATAAAATAACAGCTTGTGAAAAGGTATTATGTCAGTCTTATACACCTTTTGAGAAGTATCCGGTTCAAACTTTTGGGAAAACTTTCTGGTAACCATAATGCATGTATCCATATCATTGTCAATTGCTAGCCATTTTTTCTTCAAATAGTTTTCAAATCCCAGCGAGGGGATGTTCAGCAGCAGCCCCAAGTTCTTCAGCATCAAATTCCAACTCAAAATATCTCACATAGCTCTTCACCACTTTGCCATCAAACTGAATGTTGGCATAGTACTCAACCATTGCAGGTGTATGGGGGACATGATTTGACAAATGTGTGTCTATCCTTGTAAGTCAAGCTTCACTACCAACTATACCATACCCTTTTCGGCAGTGTTAGCAAGTATCTTCCCATTCAAGACTTTCCTATTTTTGAACTCTGTCACCCTGTCAACTACCTCTGACTCAACCCTTTTATTCTATCATTTGATATTCCTCTGAGTGGAGGCATTCGTTTTGTTGGGTTTGACGACAGTCTTCTTCACTTATGGTTTCTTGCTCTTAAGGGAAGAACCGGGTTCATCATCCCCATCCAACTCAACAACAACTTCATCAGTAGCAACTGGTTTTCTTGTCCTCTTGGCACTCCTAGCCTCTTTGATCATTTGTGCATCAATAACTTTTCTCTTGCTCCTGATGAGAGGAGACCTAGTAGGAGGAGCCACTTCCTTTCTTGCTTGTGAAGATGTTCTTGTAGGCTTTGCAGGGGTTTTCTTCTTTCCCACCTCAAATAGCGGCAGGTCATCCTCATCACTTTCAACCTCCCCATCTCCTACGAAGGGAGTTAAGGAAGGCCTAGGTTCCACCAACCCTTTCTCTTTATTAACTTCTTCCAAAGGGGCTATGATTGTATTTCATTAGCTTCTACACCCTTATTGCCCTCACTTTCAGAATCTTCTTCTCCCTCTCTGGGCTTTTCTTCTTCTGAATCTCCCACTTGTTCACCTTGTTGTTCATCTATTTCACATTCATTACCTTTTTCTGATTCACCCTCATACTCACTTTACTTTTCCTCATAATTGTGATATTTCTCTTGTTCTACTTCTCCCTCCTTATTTGTTTCCTCCCCTTCCTCCTCCTCCCCCCCTCCTCATCAGTCCAGCTATAAGAACTTGTATCAGGACCTTCATTATCCCCTATTTCTTTCTCACCTTACCCTACGACCACAGACAGGTCTGTAACTACTTTTAAGTTCTCATGCTCATCTACTACTTCCTTTTCTACTGCAGTGCTTTCTATATGTGGTGTGTCTCTCAGAGGTTCAATAATATCTAACGAGGACACCTCAATAGCAAATGTTAGAACATCGAGTTTTTATGGGGAAGATTTTACCTGAGTATCGTTATCGATTGCAGGTTCCTCCTGAGCAGTAGGCCTCTTAACCTCTAGTTCCCCGTTAGCAGCAGCACAATCAAATGATTTTTCACCTTTTACTGATTTCTTTGAAGTAGCCTTGACCTTTGTGGGTTTGGAGGTGATATGTGGGATAATTACAATTGATTGGGTGGTTTGTTTTGGAGATGGTGATACGGATAGAGGCTGGTGGTGGAACAATGACAGTGGGTGGTGGTGCAGGGATATCAGAGGGTACAGGTTGAGAAATAACAGGTAATGGTTCAGAACTAATAGCCGATTTTACACTTTTATTTGGCTTAGACTTCTCAATTTTGGATTTAGACCCAGTTTTTAAAGATGATTCTGGATAGGCTTAGTCACAGTGGAGAGAGACTGAGATAATTTACTTTGGTTCTTGCTTAGGTTTGAAGAGAAATAGTGAATTTGGGAAAGGTGCTACGAGATGGTTTTAAAAGGGAGTAGTCTTGATTTGACTCAAAGAGAGAGTGTGACTGATTTGAGTTCTAACGGGACTCTGATAACAGTTACATCTAACGAACGGACTTTTAGAATTAATATGAGTCTTATTTCAACAAAATTCTCCCTTGATCCTTGACTTTGATAACGAATAGAATTGATGCCTACTTGATTAAGGAAGTTTGTAAGCAGCAATAATTTCTGTTATTAAGTTTTAATGACTTTAGACAAGATGACACGTACCCGAGTCAGAGAACCAACTCCTTTGCAATTCTTTAGCCGTTTTCGCAGTAAATCTTCAAACACAATAAGTCAATATCACAAGACACAATCATTAGTTATATTTTCGAGGCAAGTAGGTATACTTAGAGCAAGTATGAGACTGAATCAAGCATTTGATGCCTCAAACATCTACATCTATCGACCCTTTCCCTAGCCAATCACTAGGGTTCAACCTAGTGGGAGGGCTTGATTAATTCTAGTTGTATCTTGTTTATTTCAAAGTGGTTCCTACTCAGTGCCTTAGTGAAGATGTCAGCAATTTGATCTTCCATTTTACAGAAATTTATTGAGAGATTTTCCTTTTCAATATTATCTTTGAGAAAGTAATGTTTGATATCAATATGCTTAGTTCTTTTATGCTTACATGGATTTTTAGCAATATTTATAGCACTGGTGTTATCACAAAAGATAGGAACACAATCAACAAAAATACCATAGTCCCTGAGCTGTTGTCTTATCCATAGCAATTGAGCACAACAAGATGTTGCAACTACATATTCTGCTTCAGCTGTAGATAGGGCCACTGAGTTTTTGCTTTTTTGTTCCCTAAGACACAAGGCAAGAACCAGGAAAGTGAGTTGTTCCTGAAGTGCTCTTCCTGTCAACATGAAAACCTGCATAGTCAATATCAGAATAACCAACTAAGTCAAAGTTATATCCTCTTGGATACCACACACATAAATCAGGAGTTCCTTTAAGGTATATGAGTATTCTTTTGACTACTTTTAATCGAGACTCCTTGGGATTTGCCTGAAACATTACACATAGACCCCCCACTGAACACAATATAGGCATGCTTGCAATGAGATACAATAGTGAACCAATCATTCCTCTGTAATATTTTTGTTCCATATTTTTCCCTTCTTTATCTAGATCAAGTTTTGTTGCAATGGCAATAGGAGTATCAATTGACTTTGAAGAATCCATGTTGAATTTCTTCAAGAGTTCTTTGATGTATTTTGCCTGGTGAATCGTGGTTCCGGTATGTGTCTTCTTGATCTGTAGCCCAAGAAAGAGATTTAACTCACCCATCATGCTTATTTCAAATTCATTCCCTATCATTTTAGCAAATATTTTGCATAGTGTTTCATTAGTGGCCCAAAAAAAGATATCATCCACATACACCTCCACAATCAGAAGATTATTTCCTTTGTTATTCAGAAATTGTGTGTTATCCACTTTTCCCCTTGGAAAGTCATTGGTTAAGAGAAATTTTGAGAGTCTCTCATACCAACCTCTTGGAGCATGTTCCAGTCCATATAAAACCTTGTCTAATTTGAAAACATGATCAGGGAATTCTTCACTTTCAAAGATAGGAGGCTGTTTAACAAATACTTTCTCCTTTAAGTAGCCATTCAGAAATGCACTCTTTACATTTATCTAATATAGTAAATTCCATACGTGCAGCAAAGGCTATCAATATTTTGATAGCTTCAATTCTGGATATTGGATCAAATATTTCATCATAGTCAATTTCTCCTTCCTGATTGTATCCCTGAATCACCAGTCTTGCCTTGTTCCTTGTGATATTTTCTTGCTCATCCACCTTGTTCCTAAACACCCATCCGGAACCTATAACAGTTATGTTTTGGGATCTTTGCACCAGATGCCAAACCTTGCTTCTTTAAAATTGATTTAGCTCCTCTTGCATGTCCATTATCCAGTTTGGATTCTTTAGGTCTTCCTTTTTGTTCTTAGGTTCTATCTGTGAAAGAAATGCAGTGAGTACACACAAGTTTCTCGGGGATGATCTTGTTTGTGTAAGGCCCCGTAAAATTTTTCCTATAAAACCCGAATTCCGTGATGCCGAAGTAGGCGTAGAGGTTAATAATAGTAGAAATTCTTTGCGACGAGCTTACGAGCCACAATTCAGACTTTTGGATTGAACAGTGTGCTGGGGAGTTGAAGAAAAATGTTAGGCAGAAGTAGGCATTTTTGCGGCTCGTTCTGCGACCGCAGAATCACTATGCAGACCGCAGAATGGCCGCAGAGTGGATCAGTCATTTGGGTCATTTTTAATGTCATTTTTGCGGCCCATTATGCGACCGCATAACTATTTTGCGGGCCGCACTCTTGTCGCATATCCCGCTTTGGAATTTTTTGGAGGGAGGCTCTGCGGTGCACTATGCGATCGCAGAACCATTTTGCGGTGCATTATGCGACCGCAGAACAGGTTTGCGGGCCGCATAATGACCGCAGACCTGGTCAGTTCCTTTCCAGTTTTGGCACCCCCAATTTCGCGGTCATTTCACGGACCGCATAACCATTATGCGGTCTCATATGCGATCGCAGAACCTATTTCGGAGCTTCATTTTTGGGTTTTAAAAATCCGACCCTACTTCGTTAAAATAGATGTAAGGGGCCATTTTTGAGCAAAACCTGATACTTTAGAGTGAGAGAGAGAATCCTAGAGGGAGAAAGTGATCTTCATTAAATTACTCTTCAATTCTTGCTCAACCATTGAGGATTAACAAAGGAAGTCTTCACCCTAAAGGTAAGAATCTATGTCCTAGCTCTCAAATTTGAAATTTTACAAAAATGGGGTAATTAGAGAGGTAATTATTGGGTGTGGGGGTTGGTCTTGCATGCATGTATCCTTGAAGTATGTAAGAAGGTTGTGAGCTAAAAATGGTAGATAATGGGTTGGAAAATGATGGAATCTTCCACAAAAGGGCCTTAGAACCTTAATGCACATCTAGTGTTTGATAAAATACTCAAATGAGCTAAAACCATGATCATCTTCCTAATTTTTGGTTCAACTTGTTATATTTCTAAAATAGATTGAAGTTGCTAAGAATTCCGGATCATTTTAGAGTTTGAGAAGCTCAATTGAGGTATATTGGCTAAATCCCCCTTCTTCTTAGAATCAAATCCCACGGTGTTCATGTAATTGGAGTAAGTCCTTGATCATTATTGAATTGGCTATTCCTAATGTGGTCGTGTTGAAGGATGTATGTTCAATATTTATTCTAAATGCTTCATCATGTCATCCTTCCATTTGAGGATGCGTTCAAAATGTGGAATATGTGTTAGAAATGTTAAAACTTCATGTCAAGATCGAAATAAAGGTTGTTACGCCAAATTATATAAAAGGCTTCTATGTGCCTAAGATTTCCCAAATTGCTCATATGTGAATTTAATGTCTTGAATGGGAAGCCATATTGTTGTTGATAATGATAATGATATTTGAATGTGGAAAAGGGAACTGGAACTATGAAATATGTCCAAGTGCCAAGAATGACTTTGTAATTGTGATCACTAGTGCCAATGAATCGAAAAGATATGAAAGAAGTATGATGTGAGATGATTGACTGAAAAAGGTAACGTCTTGAGTGAGACAGCCTAGCCGATCGGGCCATGATCGGACGCCATGCCGCACAAATGGTGGTGACTGTGCTAAAAATGATAATTGAAATTGTGGTTATGGTTGATGTCTCAAGTGAGACGACCTAGCCGATCGGGTCGTGATCGGACTCCGTGTAAGAATATGGCGGTATTGTGAATTGTGGAATATCGGCACTAAAGATCACCCAACCTAATAACATGGAAATTGACTTGAAAACTTATACGATCTTAAACTTGATGTTTTAATGTTATTTGAAGCTCGTATTGAATTCTTGACTGTTTTCATTAGCACCAACAACCCTCTTTCGTTTCTTAGATTCTCTCACCACACGATCCGGTGGTGCGGTGACAGTGGTAGGAATAAGGACACTTCCCTTAGCAACAAGTTCTTCCAACCCCTCCACGCCTCGATGCATTCTCCCAATGAACTCTTGTGTAATCTTCCCCAGATTCAATGGAGCGGTCATTCCCTCCTCATTATTTTGAAATCCTGGATTACTCATCTGAAAAAAATCATGAGACATAACGAGGAAATTAGCTTCCTATCTCGAGCTTTATCGCACGATCTGGAGTATCAAAGAAGTGTGAAATTCCTAAATGTCCAAGTAGCCTCCTCATTATAGATGTGGTCGATAACACACCGATAAGAAGGACTCTACTAGACACGGCTCCGAGACATCCTAGGATACTTTAAAACCTTAGGCTCTGATACCAAATTTGTCACGCCCCAAACTCGGAGAGCGCGACCGGCGCTCAACCAAGAGAACCCGGCTGAGCAAGCCTGTTAGATTTCCTTCTACCCAAACTCATCCATGAATAAATAGGAGATGTACTCCATTAATCAATCACTGAAAAGATTTTATTAACAACTTCTTTTTCATTCCCATTAGCAACTTAATTCATAATTTCCAAAACTTTACGAATTTATAGAATTAATGAAAAATATTATTTTCAAATACCAACATTTCTAGTTCAATTCTCAACTTCAACCACAACTCACAACCTGTCTACGGAGCCTCTAATACAATATAAGAGTAATATGAAAATGCTGGCAATAAGGCACAGGTTGTACCTCAAAACACAGTACATGAGAAACAAAAGATATATGACCCCGAAATGAAGTGGGGCTCACCAAATCAGCTTAAAAGAGTGCACTGCTATCACTGATCAATGTCGTCTGCTGTAGAACCACCTGCATCAATTAAATATGCAGCGCCCCCGGCAAAAGGGACGTTAGTACTATCGAATAACACTAGTATGCATAGCTAAAAGTCCTCTTTCAAAATAGAATGCCCATATAAGAAAAGGCACCACATAGAAACAACAAGTCATAATCAACAATATCCAAATGTTCAGTTAAAACATAATAATTTTAAAAATACGAACTTCATATACAATTTTGGTTGGGAGATCATTAGCACCGATATACCACCGTCTTTGTTAGCACGGAGTCCGATCACGCCCGATCGGCTACGCCATCTCCCCACGAACAATGTGGTTTGACATGTGATACGAAAGAAAGTTGTTACCAAGAGTAGTACCACCATATGCGCAATATGGCGTCTGATCTCCACCCGATCAGCTAGGCCGCCTTCCCACATATGCCGTGCGGGTTGACTTTTTAATTCACAAAAGGTTCCAGTTTCATCTCAATTAAGTGGAATAATATCACAATTTCCCAAAGGTTCTAATTTTATCCCAAATAAGGGGAATAATCACAATCCACCTCTACACCGACACGTGTAGTTTCAGGTGTGGGCTTTATGACCCACCCTTTCTCGGTTTTGCTAATGATGCTCCCAAAAATATTTTTGATTTGATTTGCAAACAGAAATATCATAAATACAATTGTACGCACCTCAATATCTTTCACATTGTATAAATTTTCATTAGTATTTCCAGTCATTCACAGCGACAATATTTCCTTGGCTCATTAGGCCATTCAATGACCGTATTTCATATTCCACACTTTCACCTCTTGCAATTTCAAATATCACCATCAAATATCAACATATAGAATATTTCAGAAATCATATACTTCAAATCCATTTGAAAGGGGAACTTCAAACACGAATGGTTTCTTCCCAAAGAATGGGGAATACTAACCAACAATATAAACACACATGAAAAATCATAAACAATCAATACACCATTTACTCTTGCAACACTCTTCCCCAAAATTGACAATGTACAATTTCAACGCATGAGTATATAGAACTCGAATCACACTAGATATATTTATAAAGCAAAACATTAGGTAAAGCAACCACTAATGGGCATGAATTGAGTACAAAAGCTTTTAGGCAATTCTATCTTCGAAGTCATTTGTTTAAACAATTGAGTCGAGGCTCATTTCATATTCTTTATCACATCTTCTCAAATTATTTGCACTACTAGCCACAATCATAACTTAAATTCTAGCACATTGGCCACACTCTATATCCCCAATTAACTTATTTCACTTCCAACCATCTTTATAGATTATCAACAACAAGACATTTCCAAATCAAGACTTTAGGTACACATATGGGCAATTAAGAGTCTTAAGAATATTGAGATTTTCTCACACAATTTGGCATATTATTTTTCATTGAAACACGACTCAAAGCCATAACCTTTTAATACGCAACCCATACTTTGAAACTTATAGAAATATTATGGAATTCAATTCCAAGAGAGAAAGTTTAGCCAACATACCTCGCTTTGAGCTTTCTTTAAATTACTACAATGTTCAGAAAATTCTAGCAATCCCAATATATTTTAAGACATAACAAAATTGAACCATAATTAGGAAGATATTCATGGTCTCAGCTCATTTGAGCATTTTATCAAACACTAGGTGTGCAAATTTAACTACAAGGTTTTTCTACAAGATTTCCTTCACTCCACAACCCAATCTTTACTTATTTGAGCTCAACAATCTTCCCACAAACCTTATTAGTACAAGCATGTATAAATAATACTCTTATACCCAAGGATCATACTCCAATTCACCCATCTTTTACCCAAATTCAAAATTGAAAACTAGGGTATGGAACCTTACCTCTTATATGAAGAACTTGTGGGTTTTCCTTGTTAATCTTCTAAGATTTGAGCAAGACTTGATGAATAATTAGCCTACGGTTTCCTCTATATCTGAAACACTCTCCCTTCTCTCTAAAATATTAGATTTTTGCTCAAAAATGGCCTAAAGCGTGTATTTAACGAAGTAGGGCCGGGTTTTAAAAATCCAAAAAAATTGAGCTCCGGAACAGGTTCTGCGGTCGCATATGCGACCGCATAATGGTTATGCGGACCGCATATCGGTTGCATAATTGGTGTCCAAAATGACCAAAAAATATGTCTGAGTCTGCGATCACTATGCTATCTGCATAACTGTTATGCGGTCGTATAATGCACCGCAGAACAGTTATGAGGTCGCATAGTCGACTGCATAATTGCTCCCAGACTAACCCTCTCCTACCTCACTTCTGCGGCCATTATGCTGCTCGCAGAGTGATTATGCGGTCGCATAATGGACGACATAAACGCGCTTTCCCGCCAAAAATTTTCCTTTACTTACCTGTGCATTGTTCAACCCAAAAAGTCCGAGCCACGACCTACTCCGGCACCACAAAACGTTGAATTCATTTGCGAAATTTTACGGGGCTGTACACTTAAATACTTCAAAAAAATTTCGGGGTGTTATATTCTCCCCCGCTTAGGATCATTCATCCTCGAATGAGGGTAAAAATCCGTCATCAACATCAAATGTGGCCCAACTCACTATTAGTTTCAAAATTTGGCTAACTCCCTAAATTTCCAAAACTTTTGCCAGAGTCTCCTGTGTAACTGGGCCTATCCACCTGTCAGAGTAACACCAAAACAACTCATAACAACACATCCACAACTCAACAAAGCATCTCTATGTATATCAATATCACTAATCTCAACATTACATGCATTACATTATCTCAAGCAGCATCTCGACAAGAATCACACATATATAAATCGTAACATAAAGAGAGTGCCTTTCGATCCAAAATCATTTAACTATACACTCAAGTGAGAACATTTTATTTCCTTAACACTTTTGGCCCTCAATGTGGCCTCCTCGACTTACAGGCTTCGCCATAACACATTAACGGAGACAATCTAAACTTCCAGATTTTTCTAACAAGGATAGAAAATAGTTGCTCTTCACAATCCCATTATCCATTAGCTTTACCTTATTAGACGTGGACACATGAAACTCCGGGTACACGAAGAAAAGTAATAGGGAAATATCATGCTCATAGTTTGGCCTATTTTCTTCAAGATTTCATAAGGCCTAATGTGACCACATCTACTTTACCACCATTAACAATTCACATAGCATCCTCATGGAGAAAATATATTGAGAATGACCCATTCATTTTCTTCAATTCTAAATCTCCCCGCCGAACACCCAAACTAAACCTTTGACAACCTCCAATAATTCCTCTAAGATATGCTAGCATGAATATGTCCATAAAATTTTCTATCCAATATATTTGATCATGGAATGATGCTTCTTCTTTGACATGTTTGAACCTTTAACCCCCCTAGGTTTACTATAAATAGGAACAACGAGGTTCGATATTGGGCTGGAATTATTTTCAAGATTCCATTAATGTGCTGAGCAAAGCATCTCAAGAGGTTATATCCTAAGATACATGAAGGTCATTACCAATAGCACTGACATTGTGATTTGTTGTGGTGAAATCATTGGTTCAACAAACGAGTCATAGAGTTGCCTAGTAGGCATTGATAACGTAGGGAAAATGTTCATGATTCTGAGATTTAAAAGAAATGAGTCACGAAAAGGACATCAACAATTGTTTCATTCCATTCGTGCCTTATTTGGCAATAGTAAGCCTCAAAGAGAATTGGCCAAGTACATGACACCAGTCATCTCCTGGATTGTAGGGAAAATCAGTTTAACTTGAAGTGATAATATTCCAGCACCCTAAATGTGATATGGGTTTCAAAATACATGAAGTTGCATTATGCTCTTAACAGTAGCTAGCACAAGGAATCTATGCCACAAACCTACAAGGATGAAAAAGAAGTTGAACACTTGTGATATTATTATCATTCTGACAGCTTAACCCCTTTCCGATGGTTGATCATATATGAGAGAACTAGAGATACGACGAATTTGTCCTTCAATTCAATATGCTCGTCACAAGGCCGCTTAACTTTCAACCTCACACAAGTGGAATGATGTAACTAGGACATCCTAGATTTGGGATGAAATCATGTATTGGTTAGAGAGAATGAACACTTTGCTATGAGCTATGAGCTATGAGCTATGAACACTTTTCCATAACAATTCTCAAGTTGCAGTACTGGGCCACTTCATGTGCCACTACAATACTAGTAACAATGTTAGTTACTCACTGAGGCAGGATCTAGGTGGACATGAAAGTCATACGGAGATGGGCGAACAAATAGATCTTCCTGTGGTGAATTTTTGAAAACTTCGAATTTCTCGGAAGCTTTATGCAGACAAGTGGACCCTTTCAATTGACATGTACGCACATGATATGTGCTAAAATATTCTCTCATGTTACTAGACCGTGGAAAGGATTCATGATAATACTCACAAAGGAGAAGGGTGATTGTTCAAGCCATATGAGCCACATATACCGGAGAAAGAAAAAGTTGCTTAAGAAGGATCTCAACACTAGGCTGTCTTACATTAGATATGATACCATATAGGTAATTATTACTATGGTGAGTGCATAGGCACATATGAGCAGATGTTATTCATTCGAATCAAAAAGTTCCGTAAGAAATTCATCAGATATAGTCCCTTGTTGGGAAGTTAGGAAAGCAAGTAGGAAGTATTAATCCTAGAGTTATAACTCAATTTAAGGACATAATTATAGAGCTCAATTCCTCAAGAGGTTGTAAACAAGAGAATTTGTGATAGAGTGGCTTCACGAATAATGCATCTCATTCAAAGAGTAGATACAGAGAACGACTAATAAAGTTGTTCCGGTTCTATCCCAACTTCCATAGTAACATAAGGAGTGACATATGACAAAGTGGAACCGGGATCAATAAGAGCATACTTTGGTGCCATAGTGACATACTCCCGGATGACATCTCCCACACTTCACACAACGGGGATGAGGTCCGCTGAACTGACTCATCTCACTGACTTGATATTTACCCTTTTTGCATACATCATAAGCATACCCCTTATCCTTCCTCCAAGATTCCAATGCGGGACTAACAATTCCAACACTGGATTGCTGTGTGGGCCTTTGGAATTGCCCAAAGATACCACCTTTAATGCGCTGCTGAGCATACTCACAACACGATGCCAAATGTTCCTTCCCGCTTGACGGACATAACTGGATGGGTGTACCCAACCTAGGGCATTTGTTCTTCTTGTTCCCCCTCTTTCCACATCCATAACATATTTCAAGGATCATCAAACATGTTCCCAAGTGTCGGATCTTGCAAATCACACAATCTGGTTCATAAGCAACAACAACCCTCTTTTGTTTCTTAGATTCTCTCACCACACAATCTGGTAGTGCGGTGACAGTGGTAGGAATAAGGACACTTCCCTTAGCAACAAGTTCTTCCAACCCCTCCACGGCTCGACGCATTCTCCCAATGAACTCTTGTGTAATCTCCCTCAGATTCAATGGAGCGGTCATTCCCTCCTTGTTGTTTTGAACTCGTGGATTACTCATCTGAAAAAAATCATGAGACATAACGAAGAAATTAGCTTCATATATTGGGCTCTATCGCACGATCTGGAGTATCAAAGAAGTGTGAAATTCCTAAATGTCCAAGTAGCCTCCTCATTATAGATGTGGTCGACAACACATCGATAAGAAGGACTCTACTAGACACGGCTCTGAGACATCCTAGGACACTTTAAAACCTTAGGCTATGATACCAAGTTTGTCACGCCCCAAACTCGGGGAGCGCGACCGACGCTCAACCGAGAGAACTCGGCCGAACAAGCCTGTTAGATTTCCTTCTACCCAAACTCATCCATGAATAAAGAGGAGATGTACTCCATTAATCAATCACTGAAAAGATTTTATTAACAACTTCTTTTTCATTCCCATTAGCAGCTTTATTCATAATTTCCAAAACCTTACGAATTTATAGAATTAATGAAAAACATGATTACCAAATACCAACATTTCTAGTTTAATTCTCAACTTCAACCACAACCCACAACCTTTCTACGGAGCCTCTAATATAATAGAAGAGTAATATGGAAATGCCGGCAACAAGGCCCTGACTATACCTCAAAACACAGTACATGAGAAACAAAAGATATATGACCCCGAAATGAAGTGGGGCTCACCAAATCAGCTTAAAAGAGTGCACTGCTATCACTTATCAATGTCGTCTGCTGTAGAACTACCTGTATCCATTAAAGATGCAGTGCCCCCGGCAAAAAGGGACGTTAGTACTGTCGAATAACACTAGTATGCATAGCTAAAAGTCCTCTTTCAAAATAGAATGCACATATAAGAAAAGGCAACACATAGAAACAAGAAGTCATAATCAACAATATCCAAATGTTCAGTTAAAACATAATAATTTTCAAAATACAAACTTCAAATACAATTTTGGTTGGGAGATCATTAGCACCGATATACCACAGTCTTTGTTAGCACGGAGTCTTTGTTAGCACGGAGTCTGATCACGCCCGTTCGTCTAGGCTATCTCCCCACAAATAATGTGGTTTGACATGTGATGCGAAAGAAAGTTGTTACCAAGAGTAGTACCACCATATGCGCAATATGGCGTCTGATCTCCACCCGATCAGCTAGGTCATCTTCCCACATATGCCGTGCGGGTTGACTTTTCAAATCCACAAAGGTTCCAGTTTCATCCCAATTAAGGGGAATAATATCACAATTTCCCAAAGGTTTCAATTTCATCCCAAATAAGGGGAATAATCACAATCCACACCTACATCGGCACGCGTAGTTTCAGGTGTGGGCCTTATGACCCACCCTTCCTCGGTGTTGCTAATGATGCTCTCAAAAACATTTTTGATTTGATTTACAAACAGAAATATCACAAATACAATTGTACTCACCTCAACATCTTTCACATTGTATAAATTCTCATTAGTATTTCCAGTCATTCACAACGACAATATTTCCTTGGCTCATTAGGCCATTCACAAGATTCTTTATTCCTGGCACGATGGCCGTATTTCATATTCCACACTTTCGCCTCTTTCAATTTCAAATATCACCATCAAATATCAACATATAGAATATTTCAGAAATTATATACTTCAAATCCATTTGAAAGGGGAACTTCAAACACGTATGGTTTCTTCCCAAAGAATGAGGCAAACCAACCAACAATATAAACACACATGAAAAATCATAAATAATCAATACACCATTTACTCTTGCAACACTCTTCCCCATAATTGACAATTTACAATTTCAACACATGAGTATGTAGAACTCGAATCATACTAGATATATTTATAAAGCAAAACATTAGTTAAAGCAACCACTAATGGGCATGAATTGAGTACAAAAGCTTTTAGGCAATTCTATCTTCGAAGTCATTTGTTTAAACAATTGAGTCGAGGCTCATTTCATATTCTTTATCGCATTTTCTCAAATCATTTGCACTACTAGCCACAATCATAACTTAAATTCTTGGCACGTTGGCCACACTCTATATCCCCAATTAACTTATTTCACTTCCAACCATCTTTATAGATTATCAACAACAAGATATTTCCAAATCAAGACTTTAGGTACACATATGAGCAATTAAGAGTCTTAAGAATATTAAAATTTTCTCACACAATTTGGCATACTATCTTTCATTGAAACACGACTCAAAGCCATAACCTTTTAATACGCAACCCATACTTTGAAACTTACGGAAACATTATGGAATTCAATTCCAAGAGAGAAAATTTAGCCAACATACCTCGCTTTGAACTTTCCATAAATTACTACAACATTCCGAAAATTCTAGCAATCCCAATCTATTTTGAGACATAACAAAATTGAACTATAATTAAGAAGATATTCATGGTCTCAACTCATTTGAGCATTTTATCAAACACTAGGTGTGCAAATTTAACTACAAGGTTCTCCTACAAGATTTCCTTCACTCCACAACCCAATCTTTACTTATTTGAGCTCAACAATATTCCCATAAACCTTATTAGTACAAGCATGTATAAATAATACTCTTATACCCAAGAATCATACTCCAATTCAACCATCTTTTACCCAAATTCGAAATTGAAAACTAGGGTATGGAACCTTACCTCTTGGATGAAGAACTTATGGGTTTTCCTTGTTAATCTTCCAAGATTTGAGCAAGACTTGATGAATAATTAGCCTAGGGTTTCCTCTCTCTCTCTCTAAAACACTCTCCCTTCTCTCTAAAACATCAGTTTTTTTGCTCAAAAATGGCTCAAAGTGTGTATTTAACGAAGTAGGGTCGGGTTATAAAAACCCAAAAAATGGAGCTACAGAACAGGTTCTGCGGTCGCATATGCGACCGCATAATAGTTATGTGGACCGCATATCGATCGCATAATTGGTGTCCAAAATGACCAAAAAACTTGTTTGAGTCTGCGATCACTATGCGATCCGCATAACTGTTATGCTGTCGCATAATGTACTGCAGAACAGTTATGCAGTCGCATAGTCGATCGCATAATTGCTCCCAGACTAACCCCCTCCTGCCTCACTTCTGCAGCCATTATGCGGCCCGCATAGTGATTATGCGGTCGCATAATGGACCGTATAAATGCGCCTTTTCGCCAAATATTTTCCTTTACTTACCTGTGCATTGTTCAACCCAAAAAGTCCGAGCCGCGACCTACTCCTGCACCACGAAACCTTGAATTCATTTGCGAAATTTTACGGGGTTGTACACTTAAATACTTCAAAAAATTTTCGGGGTGTTATATATACATACTAGTGTTATTCGATGGTACTAACGTCCCTTTTGCCGGGGGTGCTGCATCTTTAAATGGATGCAGGTGGTTACATAGTAGGCAGTGTTGATCAGCACTAGTGGCACATCCTCTTCCCAGCAAACTTGGTGAGCCCCACTTCATCCCGAGGTCACGCATTGTATCTTTTGATCCTATTATTATCATGTCTCAAGGTATAACCGGGACCTTGTTGCCAGCACTATCATAACACTTTTTTGTATCTTTTAGAGGCTCCGTAGACACTATGTGGATTGTACATGGGTGCTAGAAAAGTCAAACAAGTTATGTTGTGTATTTTGAGACTTAATAGTGTAGTAACTAATGAAATGGGTTAATGTTGTATGTATGAACTTCCTACTATCTAATTAATGAAATCATATCTTTTCTTGATCATGGGTGAGTTGGGTAGAAAGTATCTAACATGCATTGCTCGACCGGGTTCACTCAATTGAGCGTCGGTCGCGCTTCCCGAGGTTAGGGCGTGACAAACTTGGTATCAGAGCCTAAGGTTTTAAAGTGTCCTAGGATGTCTTGGAGCCGTGTCTAGTAGAGTCCTTGTTATCGGTGTGTTGTCGACCATATCTATAAGCTGGAGGCTACTTGGACATTTAGGAATAATACCCTTTGGTATTCTGGATCGTGCAATGAAACTGATTGTGAAACTATTCCTCTTCTAACTCGTGCATTCCTTTAACTTTCAGTACATGGCACCTAAGAAGAGAGCAAGAATTGGCCAAGGAGCTAATACCGCCTTAGGAATGGCAGTTGACCCTTTACTTGGTGAGGCGGGTGAATACCCGAGGGGTGAGGATAATCCCCCGACTGCTTCACTGCCTCATTCCACTTCACCTGACCAGGCCACACCAGTTCCTGTACCTACTGAGGGTGTATCGGTTCCTCCAACTGATATTCCGGTTCCACCTCCATCTCCAGCTTCCGATTCTGGTGTTTCTGATGTGGATCTTAGGGGCTATCCAGATGTTGACACAGATAGTGGCTTCTCAAGCCCAGAGATCAAATGTTGCACCCACTTCTTCTAGCCAACAAGGGGATTTTAGTGGTTCCAGGGTGAACATGTTTTTTGAGTTGGATCCTCCGGTGTTCACGGGTGTTAATCCCAAGGAGGACCCATAAGACCTCATTGATGAGATACATAAGACTCTCCGGGTTATACGTGCTACTGAGATTGAGGGAGTGGAGTTGGCCGCCTACCGCCTGAAAGGGGTGGCCTATTCTTGGTTTGAGCTGTGGGAGGACTCTCGGGAGGAGGGGAGCCCTCCAGCAAGGTGGAGTGAGTTTGATGACGCTTTCATGGACCATTTCTTGCCGGCCGAGACTAGGGAAGCTCGTGCCGCAGATTTTGAGAACCTTAATCAAGGAAGTAAAAGTGTGTGGGAGTATCATATGGAGTTCGCACGTCTGTCTAAATATGCCATTCTTATGTTGCCTACTATGGAGTCTAGAGTGCCCCTGTTCGTGTAGGGCCTTAGACCTTTGGTTATCAATGAGGCCGCTACAACTGCCTTGAATTCAAATATGAACTATGGGAAAATGGTAGCATTTTCTCAAGCTACAGGGAACCGTAAGTTGAAGAACAAAATGGAGCGAGAGGGTACCAGCAAGGCCCGGTCCGCGGGCAGCTTTGGGGAGTCATTTGGTGGGGGAAGGTCAGTTTTTAGGGGAGGGTCATCAGGGCCATCCCAGTCTGTTGCTCAATCTTCAACCAGTGCACTGCTAGTAGGGCCCAGTCAGCAGCAGGGGAGTCGTTTCATGCCCAATCAGGGCAGTAGGGGACCCCACTAGCAGGGCCGATCAGGAGGGAGATTCCAGCAGCAGCGGAGGCCCCCATGCCCCGGGTGTGGGAAGATACACTTGGGGATCTGCTACAAGGACTTGCCTATATGTTACGGGTGTAGATTGAGGGGTCATATTCAGAGGGAGTGTCGTTTATCCCACCAGGGTGCTGGCAGGGGCACATCACAACCATCCAATTCTGCAGTTACCATATCTTCAGCACCCCCTCCAGCTCGAGGCACTCCAGCACCAGCAGGGCATGGTGCAGCTAGGGGTGGTGCGCAGAGTTCAGGAGGATCCAACCGTTTCTATGCTATGAGTGGTCGCCAGAGTGCATAGGCTTCTCCTGATATTGTCACAGGTATATTGACTGTCCAATCTCATGATGTATATGCTCTTATTGATCCCGGATCCACCTTGTCCTATGCTACCCCTTTTGTTGCTATGGAATTTGGGATAGAACCGGAACAGCTTCCTGAGCCGTTCTCTTTATCTACTCCGGTTGGTGAGTCTATTATGGCCGCACGGGTTTATATGGGTTGTGTTGTCACGGTGCATGGTCGGGACACTGTGGCCGATCTCATTGAATTGGGGATGGTTGATTTTGATGTAATTATGGGAATGGATTGGCTTTATTCATGTTTTACCAAGCTCGATTGCCGGACTAGGACTGTGATGTTTGAATTTCCTAATGAGCAAGTTGTTGAGTGGAAGGGGGATAATGTGGTGCCAAAGGGTAGGTTTATTTCTTACCTTAAGGCTACGAAGATGATTAACAAGGGGGGTATCTATCACTTGGTCCGAGTTACGGACACCACTGCTGAGGCACCTACGCTCGGATCCGTGCCAGTTGTGAATGAAATTCCAGAGGTTTTTCTTGATGAACTCCCTGGGGTTCTGCCAGATAGGGAGATTGATTTTGGGATTGATGTGATGCCAGGCACGCAACCTATATCTATTCTTCCCTACAGGATGGCACCAGCAGAATTGAAGAAACTAAATGAGCAATTGAAGGATTTGTTAGAAAAAAGGTTTCATCCGACCGAGTGTGTCACCATGGAGCGCACTGGTCCTCTTTGTGAGGAAGAAAAATGGATCACTAAGGATGTGTATTAACTACCGGTAGCTCAATAAAGTCACAATAAAAAATAAGTACCCGTTACCAAGAATAGATGATTTGTTTGATCAGTTACAAGATGTTAGATACTTCTCCAAAATTGATTTACAATTCGGGTATCACCAATTGAATATCAGGGAGCAGGATATTCCGAAAACAGCTTTCAGAACCCGGTATGGGCACTTTGAATTTCTGGTAATGTCTTTTGGGCTAACAAATACCCCCGGCAGCTTTCATGAATCTTATGAATCGGGGGTTTCAAGCCTTTCCTCGACCCCTTTTTGATAGTATTCATTGACGATATTCTTGTGTATTCATGAGGTCGAGGGGACCATGCCTATCATCTCAGGGCAATTTTGGAGACTCTTCATCAGCGCCAATTGTATGCGAAGTTTTCAAAGTGTGAAATTTTGGCTCGAATCTGACACATTCTTGGGTCATGTTGTCTCTAGAGAAGGAATTAAGGTTGATCCTCAAAAGATTTCAGCAGTAAAGAATTGGCCTAGAACTACAACGCCAACTGAGATTCGCAATTTTTTGGGCTTAGCAGGGTATTACAGGAAGTTTGTGGAGGGGTTCTCTACTCTTGCCTCTCCGTTGACTAAATTGACTCAGAAAGCAGTTAAGTTCCAATGGTCCTATGCTTATGAAAGGAGCTTCCAGGAGTTGAAATCGAGATTGACTACAGCGCCGGTGTTGACCTTGCGAGAGGGTACAGATGAATTTGTGGCATATTGTGATACTTCAAGAATTATGCTTTAAGTGTGTGTTAATTCAGCACGGCAAGGTTATAGCATATGCTTTTAGGCAACTCAAGAATCATTAAAAGAATTATCCAACCCATGACTTAGAACTTGCGGCGGTGGTTTTTACATTGAAAATTTGGCGTCATTATTTGTATGGGGTCCATGTGGATGTATTCACGAACCACAAGAGTCTTCAATATATTTTCAAACAAAAGGAGCTGAATCTGAGGCAGAGAAGATGACTTGAGTTACTCAAGGATTACGACATCAATATTCTATATCACCAGGGGAAAGCCAATGTTGTGGTGGATGCTCTTAGCCGGAAATCTATGGGTAGTTTGGCATACTTGGAGGCATGTCAAAGGCCGTTGGCTAAGGAAGTTCATCGATTGGCTAGTTTGGGAATTCGTCTTGTGGACTCTAATGAAGGAGGAGTAATTGTACAAAATAGGGCTGAATCGTCACTTGTTGTGGAAGTCAAAGAGAAGCAATACAACGACCAATTTTTGGTACAACTGAAGGAGGGGATTCAAAAACATAAAACTATGGCTTTTACTCTTGGTATGGATGATGGCACACTAAGGTACCAAGGGCAACTATGTGTTCTGAATATAGATGGTCTCCGGGAAAGAATCATGACTAAGGCTCACGCTTCTAGGTATTTCGTGCATCTAGGTTCAACAAAGATGTATCACGATCTCAAGGAAGTCTATTGGTGGAATGACATGAAAAGGAATGTGGCAGACTTTGTGGCAAGGTGTCCGAATTGTCAGCAAGTGAAGGCCGAACATCAACGGCCTGGTGGGTTGGCACAAAACATAGAAATTCCAATGTGGGAGTGGGAAATGATTAATATGAACTTTGTGGTAGGATTACCTCGCACTTCCTGCAAGTTTGACTCAATTTGGGTGATTGTGGATCGGCTCACGAAATCAGCACGTTTCATTCCAGTTAAATCTACCAACACAACGGAACAGTATGCTCAGTTGTATATCAAGGAAATAGTCAGGCTACATGATACTCCAGTTTCTATCATCTCTGATCGAGGGGCTCAATTAACGGCAAGTTTTTGGAAGAAATTTCAACAAGATTTGGGTACTCAGGTGAATCTTAGTATAGCCTTCCATCCACAGACCGACGGGCAAGCAGAGCGGACTATTCAGATGCTCAAGGACATGTTGCGTGCCTGTGTTCTCGACTTCAAGGGTAGTTGGGATGATCATTTGCCACTCATAGAGTTTGCTTATAACAATAGTTTTCATGCAAGTATTCAGATGGCGCCATTTGAGGCATTGTATGGTAGGAGATTTAGATCTCTCATTGGGTGGTTCAAGATTGGGAAAGCTGAGTTGATAGGGCCAGACCTCGTGCATTAGGCTATGGAGAAAGTTAAGATCATAAAGGAGCAATTGAAAACTGCTCAGAGTCGTCAAAAATCCTATTCGGATGTTCGTCGCAGAGACTTAGAGTTCCAAGAAGATGATCGGGTATTTCTGAAGGTTTCCCCCATGAAGGGTATAATGCGGTTCGGAAAGATAGGGAAATTGAGTCTAAGGTATGTCGGGCCGTACAAAATCATCCAAAAGATCAGTCAGGTAGCGTACAAGCTTGAGCTACCACCCGAGATGTCATTAGTGCACCCGGTATTCCATGTGTCTATGTTTAAGAAGGTAGTTGGAGATCCGTCAGCTATTGTGCCGGTTGAGGCCATTGAGGTTAATGAAGAACTGTTATATGAAGAAATTCCAGTTGCCATTCTTGATAGGCAAGTCCGGAAGTTGAGAAATAAAGAAATTACCTCCGTGAAAGTACTATGGCGAAACCAACAGGTTGAAGAGGCCACTTGGGAGGCCTAGGAAGAGATGAAGAAGAAGTATCCTTACTTGTTTGAATAGCTGTGTAATCCTTTTTATGAACTTGTTGCATGTGAATTTTGTATCACTTGTTCAGTTAATGTAAAGGTGTTCCTTTTGATTATATGTTGCTTACATGAGGCCACGGTTGGTATTGTTATGAGTTATGTCATGTCGTTAGATTGTGTTCATGTGTTTTAGAATGTGATTCTGGGGATCTATCACAGGTGGATATGCCTAATTACAAAGGAAACTCTAACGAAATTTTTGGAAATTTGGGGAGTTAGTTAAATTTGGGGCGGCTGGTGTGGGGTATGAAAAACTGAGTTGCATAAGGTGCTAATAGTGGACCCTGATCCTCATTCAAGGACGAATGATCTTAAGTGGGGGAGGATGTAAGGCCCCATAAAATTTTTCCTAAAAACCCGGATTCCGTGATGCCGAAGTAGGCGTAGAGGTTAATAATAGTAGAAATTCTTCGCGGCTCGTAAGCTCGCTACGGTTTGGACTTTTTGAATTAAACAGTGCGCTGGGGAGTTGAAGGAAAATGTTGGGGGAAAGTAGGCATTTCTGCGGCCCGTTCTGCGACCACAGAACCACTATATGGACCGTAGAATGACTGCAGAGTGGAGCAATCTTTTGGGCCATTTTTAATGTCATTTTTGCGGCCCATTATGCGACCGCATAACCATTTTGCGGGGCGCACTCTTGTCGCATATCCCGCTTTGGGATTTTTTGGAGGGAGGTTCTGCAGTGCACTATGCGACCGCAGAACCGTTCTGCGGTGCATTATGCGACCGCAGAACAGGTCTGCGGGTCGCATAGTGACCGCAGACCTAGTCTGTTCCTTTCCAGTTTTGGCACCCCAATTTCGCGTTCATTTCGCGGACCGCATAACCATTATGCGGTCGCATATGCGACCACAGAACCTATTCCGGAGCTTCATTTTTGAGTTTTAAAAACCTGACCCCACTTCGATAAAATAGATGTAAGGGGGCATTTTTGAGCAAAACCTGATACTTTAGAGTGAGAGAGAGAATCCTAGAGGAAGAAAGTGATCTTCATCAAATTACTCTTCAATTCTTGCTCAACCATTGAGGATTAACAAAGAAAGTCTTCACCTTAAAGGTAAGAATCTATGTCCTAGCTCTCAATTTTGAAATTTTACAAAAATGGGGTAATTAGAGAGGCAATTATTGGGTGTGGGGGTTGTTGTCTTGCATGCATGTATCCTTGAAGTATGTGGGAAGGTTGTGAGCTAAAAATGGTAGATAATGGGTTGGGAAATAATGGAATCTTCCACAAAAGGGCCTTAGAATCTTAATGCACACCTAGTGTTTGATAAAATACCCAAATGAGCTAAAACCATGATCATCTTCCTAATTTTTGGTTCAACTTGTTATATTTCTAAAATAGATTGAAGTTGCTAAGAATTCCGGATCATTTTAGAGTTTGAGAAGCTCAATTGAGGTATGTTGGCTAAACCCCCTTCTTCTTAGAATCGAATCCCACAGTGTTCATGTAATTGGAGTAAGTCCTTGATCATTATTGAATTGGCTATTCCTAATGTGGTCGTGTTGAATAATGTATGTTCAATATTTATTCTAAATGCTTCATCATGTCATCTTGTCATTTGAGGATGTGTTCAAAATGTGGAATATGTGTTAGAAATGTTAAAACTTCATGTCAAGATCGAAATAAAGGTTCTTATGCCAAATTGTATGAAAGGCCTCTATGTGCCTAAGATTTTCCAAATTGCTCATATATAAATTTATTATCTTGAATGGGAAGCCCTATTGTTGTTGATAATGAT
The DNA here is from genome assembly GCF_000390325.3 of Nicotiana tomentosiformis. NCBI lineage: Eukaryota > Viridiplantae > Streptophyta > Magnoliopsida > Solanales > Solanaceae > Nicotiana > Nicotiana tomentosiformis. The sequence goes on from NC_090822.1 coordinate 25,738,181, forward strand.
AATGATATTTGAATGTAGAAAAGGGAACTGGAACTATGAAATATGGCCAAGTGCCAAGAATGACTTTGTAATTGTGATCACTAGTGCCAATGAATCGAAAAGATATGAAAGAAGTATGATGTGAGATGATTGACTGAAAAAGGTAACGTCTTGAGTGAGATGACCTACCCGATCGGGTCGTGATCGGACGCCATGACACACACATGGTGGTGACTGTGCTAATAATGATAATTGAAATTGTGGTTATGGTTGATGTCTCAAGTGAGACGACCTAGCTGATCGGGTCGTGATCGAACTCCGTGTAAGAATACGGTGATATTGTGAATTATGGAATATTGGCACTAAAGATTACCCAACCTAATAACATGGAAATTGACTTGAAAACTTATGTGATCTTAAACTTGATGTTTTAATGTTATTTGAAGCTCGTATTGAATTCTTGACTGTTTCCCTTGTATTATTATTCATTCTATTGAGATGGTGTTTAGCTATACATACTAGTGCTATTCGATAGTACTAACGTCCCTTTTGCCGGGGGCGCTGCATCTTTAAATGGATGCAGGTGGTTACATACCAGGTAGTGTTGATCAGCGCTAGTGGCACATCCTCTTCCCAATAGACTTGGTGAGGCCCACTTCATCCCGAGGGTCACGCATTGTATCTTTTGTTCCTATTATTATCATGTTTCAAGGTATAGCCGGGGCCTTATTATCAGCACTATCATAACACTCTTTTGTATCTTTTAGAGGCTCCGTAGACACTATGTGGGTTGTACATGGGTGCTACAAAAGTCAAACAAGTTATGTTGTGTATTTTGAGACTTAATAGTGTAGTAACTAATGAAACGGGTTAATGTTATATGTATGAATTTCCTACTGTCTAATGAATAAAATCATGTCTTTTCTTGATCATGGGTGAGTTGGGTAGAAAGTATCTAACATGCTTACTCAACCGAGTTCACTCAGTTGAGCACCGGTCGCGCTTCTCGAGGTTAGGGCGTGACAGTTTGTACTCCTGCATTTGGGCCAGAAATGATATTTTCTAGGGGATGTGAGCTTTGGTGTTTCCATGGCCTAACTTGTAGACCTAGAGACGGTTCAACAGATGAGTGGCCTGAAGGACCAGTGCCAGTTGGTGCAGCTTCGCAAGTCTGAGTATCTGTCAGTGTTGTTCCCTATTTTCCTGTTCTTCCTGATCACTTTCATCACCCTCATGATTACCTTATACTCCTTCAGGCTATTGCTCATATTCTCCAGAAGTCCTTTCCTCTGTGAGCCATATATCATAATCTTCATCCTGCAAACCTTTCTCAGTCATGTTGTTAGATTCATCAAAGATTACATGCACATTTTCTTCCACCTACATAGTTTTTTTATTAAACACTTTGTATGCTTTACTATGTGGTAAATATCCCAAAAATACTCCATCATCACTTATATTATCAAATTTACCTAGAGCTTATTTGCCATTGTTGTGCATAAAACATTTACAACCAAAAGCTCTTAGGTGACTGATGTTGAACATTCTTTCTCGAAGTAACTCATAGGGAGTTTTCTCAAGAACGGGTCTGACTATGCACCTATTTAACAAGTAACAAGCAGTAGTGAGTGCCTCGGCCCAGAAGCTTTTAGGCAATCCACTGGCAATTAACATGGTTCTAACCATATCTTCAAGACACATGTTCTTTCTTTCCACAACACTATTTTGCTATGGAGTTCTGGGTACAGAGAAATTGTGTTTAATGCTATGAATGCTACAGAATTCAAGGAATTTAGAATTTTCAAACTCAGTTCTATGATCTGTTCTTATACTTGACACAACACTTCCTAGTTTCTGTTGAATCATTCCAACAAACACACAAAATACATCAAATATTTCATCTTTAGATGCTAGAAACAAGGTCAATGTGTACGTGGAGAAGTCATCAACAATCACAAACACATACTTCTTTCCTCCCCCACTCTTTACCCTCATGGGTCCACATAGGTCTATGTAGAGAAGTTCAAGGAGTGTGGAGGTACTAACAAGTTTCTTAGATTTAAAAGAAGACCTTATATGTTTACCTATGACACATGCATCACAAACCTTATCAGATGAAAATTCAACTTTTAGTAACCCAAGGACCAGGTCCTTTGTTGCCAGCTTATTAAGTTGAGACATACTGGCATGACCTAGTCTTCTATACCTCAATAGCGGATCATCCTCCACTACACTTAAGCATGTATGCTCACTCTGAGGAAGAAATATAATAGATATCTTATAGACATTGTAATGTCTCTTACCTTTCAGAACAATCTCATTAGTATCCAGCTTAGTGACAGTACATATTGTTGAATTGAACTTTACCTCATTACCTTTATCACATATTTGAGATATACTGAGGAGATTATGCTTGAGTCCAACTATATAGTATACATCTTCTATAGCATCAGAGAGTGATTTACCAACTTTACCAATACCTATTATTTTTCCCTTCTTCTTATTTCTAAAGGACACACTTTCTCCTTGGAAGGCTGTCACTAAGAGAAAATTCTTATTTTCACTAGTAATATGTCTTGATCAACCACTGTCTAGATACTAATCTTGATTGCTTCCTCTCATTTTAGCATGCAACAAAAATCACAGGTTAGTTTTGGGAACCCAGACAAGCTTGAGTCCTTTTTTATTTGAAAAGGATGAATTAAATCTCTTTTTTGCCCAGAAAGGTAGAGCATTGGATGTCTTTTTCTTATTGACCTTAATCCACTTAGTTTGAACAGGGGGGAGGGGGGGAGGTGATTGTGGGTTTTTCTTATATTGCCACATGTTTAAGTAGGGCAAAAGTTTTTTTGAACTAAGCATGAATTAAAGCAGGGGAACTGTCTCTGAAGTGTCCCACCTTTCCACAGTGAGAACACATCTTATTACAGAAATTCCTACATACTTAGGATCAAATCTATAATGATTTGACCAATTATTTTGAGTATTATAGCCATGTTACCCTATTTATTGCCTCTTATATGTTCTTTTGTGGTTATGTGACTTATGGGGGGTGGTTGGTTTGGTTTTGGGTGAGTTCCGGAGTTAATTGGGACACTTAGTCCCAAAGTTAGAAGCTTAAGTTCAAAGAGTTGGTCAGAGTTTGACTTGTGTGTAGAAGACTCTAAAATGGAGTTTTGATGGTTTCAGTAGCTTTATATGGTAATTTTTGGACTTAGGCGTATGTCCGAATGTTGATTTGGAGGTTCGTATGTTGATTTGGTGCTTTTTGGCAAAAGTTGGAAAGTTAAAAGTTTGGAAGGTTGAGAGGTTTGACCAAGGGTAGACTTTATTGATATCGTACTTGGATTGTAATTTCAAGATTTGGTATAGGTACGTTGTGTCATTTGGGACTTACATGCAAAATTTAAGGTCATTCGGAGTTGTTTAGGCTTGTTCGGTGCAAGTTTGGGATATGGAAATGTTCATTAGTTCGTTAGGTTTGAACTGGGGTACGATTCATAGTTTTGATGTTGTTTAGAGTTATTTAAGGCCTCGAATAGGTTTGTGTTATGTTTTGGGATTGGTTGGTGTGATTAGAGTGAGTCCCGGAGGTCTCGGGTGTGTTTCAGATGGGTTTCCGATCATTTCTCTAAGTTTTGGATTGTTATCAGCTTATGCATGGTTTCCTTTTTCACGATCACGTAGGGGATGTCGCGATCGCGGGGCTCTATTTGGTGGCAGGTAGGATTTAAGGATCGCGTTCGCAAATATAGGGATGCATTCGAGAAGTTTGAGGTAGGTTGTTCATCGCAAACGCGAGCAAGGAGACACGTTCGCATAGAAGGGAAATAAGGCTGAGGGGTGGCACGCGTTTGTTCTTCACGATCGCGATATATGGACCGCAATCGCGTAGCTTTGAGCGGATGGTCATCGCGTTCGCGACTTGATTGTTGCGTTCGCGTAAGATGTTCTTGCATCTAGGCAATTTTGTTCTTCGCGGTCGCGAGGCTACTTCCGCGATCGCAATGTATAACATTTGGGCAGACTGTATAATACTCTATTTAGAGAGTTTGATTCATTTTAATATATTTTAAGTTGTAGAGCTCGATTTTGGGCGATTTGGAGGGGATTTTCACGATTTGGATTGGGATAAGTGTTTTTTACTTGAATATATTCATTATTCATGATTCCATCTATGTTTTTATCATTTAATTAGTTATTTGAATTTGAGAAATTGAGAATTTTTGTAAAAACTTTCCTAAACCATAAATTAAGGATTTGAAGGTCGATTTGAGGTCGGAATTGAATGATTTTGGTATGGTTGGACTCGTATCGAAATGAGTATTTGGAATTTGTGAGTTTGGTCGGGGTCCGAGGTGCAAGCCCGGGGTTGACTTTTTGAGTTGACCTTTTGATTTTCATTAAAGATTGAAATTCTATTATTCAGAATTGCTTCCTATGGCTTGTATTTATAGTATTAAGTTATTTTGGTTAGATTTGTATCGTCTGGAGTTGAATTTGCGCGGGAAAGGCTTATTAGTGGATTGATTTAGCTTGTTTGAGGTATCTTATCTAACTTTGTGGGGGGAGGGGGGGACTACCCCTTAGAATTTGGGTTGTTTGTACTATTCAAATTATGTGGATGACATGTTCATGAGGTGACGAGTGTGTACACGGGCTTATGTATAGTATTTGACCGTTTTAGGCTCTTAGGTTACTCGTAAGCACTTAATTGAAGTTACTATTATTTGTTCCATCTTTCGTTGTTAATTTTATTCTCACATGCTTTAATTGAAATTGCCATTACATGTTCTAGTTAACATCGTCAAGTTACTCTTATGTGCATTTACTTGTAGTAGTTGTTACATGCCATTCTTTCTATTGTTGAGTTACTCTCATGTATTTAGACTTAGTTTCTATTTCATGCTATTTCTTTTATTGTTAAGTTTATGTCATGTACTTGAATTGGAAGTTGCCGTTTCATGGAAATACCTTAATTATTGGGTTATTGAAGTTGTAGTTGTGAAAGCTATTAACACATTGTGGTTGAAGTTATTGATTATTGAGATATCTTTCTTTGTTGGATTGTTTCTCATCCATTTTGTTGTTATTGAGATTATTGTATACATTGTGGTTAAGTCGTGGGTTATGTGTTGTGATAACATTGGTATTGTTGATTATGTCAATGTTATGGCATATGGGCACGTGTGGTGCGAGTTGATCATAGTGTTGTGATATTGATGCGCATGTGGCGGTATAAGGATAGAGGTTGATGTGCATGCGGCAAGATAAAGTGGGATTTATACGCGTGTTGCAAGTAAGAGATTTACTTGAAGCCACACGGTGAGATAAGGGGGCTAAAGCGCGTGTAGCTATTTCGAAAAAAATATTTTTAAATTAATGCAAGGCTCACACGGCGATATAAGGAAGAATGTGATTGTAAATTTTGAAATGTGAATATGAGGTGTGGTGTCTTGGTTATGATTCTTGTTGTACATTCTATGTTAAAAATGGCTTGTTGGTTGAAAGTTTTTTTTATTATTCCTTCATTTGTTTTACTTGTATTTGACTGTATTTGATTACTTATTGTTCTTATCTGTCACGACCCAAAATTCTCACTTTCGGGACCGTGATGTCGCCTAACATTTTACTTGCTAGGCAAGCCAACGTTAGAGTAATTCTTAAGCCAGTTTTTAAACAATTCAAATAATTAAAGACACTGATTGTGCACACAAATTGAGAAAGGCTAAAGGGAGCTATTTGAGGTTTCGAAACACAGAATTAAGGATTAAAACTCTAGACGACCTATCGGGTCATCACATTATCATATGCTCATTCTTGTTGTCCTTTATTGCTGCAATATTCGTTGTTAGCCTTACATCATTGTACTTATTTGTTGTCATTTATTTCCTTACTTTCCGTTATTAGATTATATTATACTCTGTTCAGTTTTCTTTGTTCTAGTAGGTGTTTTGACCTGGCCTCGTCACTACTCTACTAAGGTTAGGTTTGATACTTATTGGGTACCGTTGTGGTGTACTCATACTACGCTTCTGCATATTTTTGTGCAGATCCAAGTACTTCCGCTCGTGTCGGACGCCAATGATTGGATTAGCTATTCTGAATACTTCAAGGTATTCCTGCTTGACACCCGCAAGGCCTCGGAGTCACCTTTTACCACTGTTTTTTCAACTGTTTATTTTCGCATCGAACAATATTGTATTTTGAGACTTCTACTGAACTTCTTAGAGCTTATGACGCAGCTTCATCGGTTTTGGGGAAAGTTTGTGATTGTTATTTAGTAGTAAAGAGATCGGGAGATTTATTAGTTAATTTAATATTCTTAGTCGTTATTTATGTTAAATTCTCTTGTATGTTAGTCTTACCTAGTCTTAGAGACTAGGTTCTATCACGACATCCTACGGTGGGAATTTGGGGTCGTGACAAAATCTAGGTACAGGTTTCCTATAGCCAATTCCTGATTTATTTGTGCTGCAATTTTCATTTAGCCAATTCAAAGCATTAGAGGTCTATGCTACTTGCTTAGCCTAGATAATTCATACTTTGCCTTTTCAAAGTTCTCTTGTAGTATTTTATTCCTACTATCAGCATCATACAGACTATCCTTTAACTCTTTCAGTTCCTTTTCAAGATTGTTTTGCATGTCACTTATTATTCCCTTTCCATTGGCAACAACTTGTTTCTCATTAAGTAAAGTGAGTTCAAGGACTTGGTTCTTCAGTTCCTTAACTTGCCCTTTAAGATCAATTTTGTTAGATTCAAGCCTTTTGAAATCAAGTTTGACACATGAAAGATTACTCACTGACTGATAATTTTCAGCACGTAACCTATCTATCTCACTCATCATGGTTATTATTATGGCCATTAGTTGTTTTTGAACATAGCATGCATATTTTTTTTCTAATTAAAAATACTTACCTGATTTGCTTCGTCTTCAGCCTCTAAGTCACTCATGGCCATCATCCCTATCATTTCTTCTTCTGTCTTGCTTTCTTTAATTTTCATAAGTGCTAACTCAATATTTTTATTTTCATAATCAGCTTCTAGAGTCCTCCATATGTCATGGGCAGAGATGCAGTGTGACACCTTGTAGAGGATATTTCTTAGCAGACTCGTATAAATAAGATCCTTTACTTTCGTATTTTTCTGAATTATCTAATGATCCTCAGCATCATATTCCTCCTCTCTATTGATGCTCTTGATTTCATTGATATCCACTTTAGTGGGTGTGATTGGACCGTGATTAACAATTATGTATAGGTCAAAATCAGTTGCTTGAAGGAACACTTCCATACGCATCTTCCATTCATCATAGCGGTGTCTATCAAAAGGAGGGGGGTTTTCGATATGCATTCCTAGATTTACGGGAGGCTCAGCCTCAACGACCTCGTGCGAGTCAATTACCGCATGAAGACTGATGGCCTCGTCTTCTTTCTCCTACTCTTTGTCACTTCCACTATCTTCATATGCTGCTAGAAAAGTTGGTTTCATGTCCTTAGTGAATCCCTTGCCTAGAATTTTGCTTTTGTTTAAGCCTCACTCTTTCATCTTATCTCTTTTTTATTATTCAGCTCTTTATTTTTTCATTTAATTTCTCACATTGGACAGTATTTGACCATGTGATTCAGTTTGTTACACTTGTAGACTCATAAGGACCAAGCCCATCGTTGATAATTTTCTTGGCGTTTACATTCCTTTTCACCATCCTAAAGTATGCTACCACAAATTCAGAAGGGTCTTTGGGAACAATTTCATTTTGCCCATTTTATTTGGTGGGAGGCATTGTTCCTTGATTCACTATAGTTCATGGTTCATAGTCCTAAACTGTTAGAAAATCCTCCATTATTTTCTTCCACCAACTGTAGTATTTTCCATTAAATAGAGGTGGTCTAGTAGTTGACTGTCCTTCGTTGATTTTAGGTGGAGCACTCATTTTCTTCCAAGATCTCTCTAGGTTTTAACCATGTTTAAGAAAACCTGCTCTGATACCAATTGTTAATTTGAGTGTCTTCCTAAATTATTAAAAAACTTGGTTCTTTATCTTACTCCTTACGCATAAATAAAATAAATAGTAAAGTAAGAACCAATAATTTTTACGTGAAAAATTATCCGAATCAAATGTGCAAAAACCACGACCTACTACGTAGAATTTTAACTTCAACTTTACTAGAACTACTAGGCTAAATGTACTAATTACAATATTTGTAACCCAATACCTCACACTTCTCCTACTTTTACTTATTGTATGAAATTACAAGTTACTCTAACTTTCACACTCGGACAATACTCCAACTAACATTGTTTGAATAACATCTTGATTATAACTCAATCTCCTAATACACATGAACTAAACTGACTCAAGAAAATGACGTTCAGAACATACCTGATGAGAGACTTGAGTGTTGAACTGAAAATGCTATGCTATGTTCTTCACTCAATGTGCAAAAGGATGGTCTTCAACAATCCATAGGCAAAGTATTTAACTTCCCAATACTCCGAGATCTTTGGAAGTCCTATACACAGTCAACCTCACGTTTGCTTGTAAATCCTCAAGTCTCGAGGACTCCACACATCTTGTGACTCATATTTGCTAGATATCCTGACAGTTATCCTTGGGAAATAATCCTTATCGCATCAAGAGTTCTTCCTAGCAATATCGGATTGTAGTAACTTTGTATAAAAATTACTGCCTTGTAAGGACCTTCACCATCTACTTTGAGAACCTGGTTCTTAGCACACGTTCATTGCACACAATTGTTAATCATCAAAACTCAATTCTTACCACTCCCCTACCCATCATCCACTCTAAATAGAAATATTATTAAGAATACTTTTTTTTCATTTCAACAAAATGAGTATTTTCTTTTTATGATGTAGAAAAATTATTTTCTTTCATTTCAATAAAATAAGTATTTTCTTTTCTTGATATATAAAAGGTATTTTCTTTTATTTCAATAAAATGAGTACTTTCTTTTCATGATGTAAAAAAAATATTTTTTTTTTTGCAACAAAATGAGTACTTTCTTTTCATGTTGTAGAACGAGTACTTTCTTTTTCAACCAAAAAAGTACTTTCTTTTTTAGTTATGAAGCACACATTTCAATGTTGTTTTTGCTTGAAAAAGTAAAGCAACACATTAGTTTCTTTAGATTTGTGTGAATTTTTAAAAGAATAATTAAATTCTTGAAGAAAATAGAGTCCTAAAAATGTTGGTTATTTAGGAATTGGGGGGGGGGGAGGGGGGGGGAGAGCACAGGAAACACGAGAATTTAGGGAAAGGGGTGAAGAGAATAACATAAAAATTATTTGCCTATATATTATTCAAAATTAAGCAATTTTGTTTTTCTTATATTACCTTAGTTAAATCATACTCAAAAGATTTAGGTCCTTTGGATTTGTGTGAATTTTTAAAAAAATAATTAAATTCTTGAAGAAAATAGAGTCATGAAAATGTTGGATATTGAGGATGGGGGGGGGGAGGGAGCGCATGAAACATGGGGATTTGGGGGAAGGGGGTGAAGAGAGTAACATAAAAATTATTTGCCTATATATTATTCAAAATTAAGCAATTTTGTTTTTCTTATATTACCTTAGTTAAATTATACTCAAAAGATGAAAGGTAAATTTAGACCTCCTGCTCCTTCTTCTTCTTCTTCTTCTTCTTCGGGCTCTACTAAAGCCTTACTTTTATAAAAATGTATGGGGTGCCCTATTTGGTCACCCCCTTTTAACTTATACCCGTTTTATTTTTTCATTTGCATCCGTACCTATTTTTTTATTAAAAGTGTTTTAAAAAGATAATTTTGCCCTTCAGGACTATTAACAAACTGTAGACTGCAGGACAACACTTCAACATGTTTTGGCATGAAGTTTTAGCAAATGAACTAAATAACTTAAGCATGTTTAGTTAGAAGTTTAAGCAAATGAACTAAATAACTTAAGCATGATAAGTCTGAAATTTTAGCAAATGAACTAAATAACTTAAGCATGTTTAGTCTGAAATTTTAGCAAATGAACTAAATAACTTCAGCATGCATTAACAAAAACTCATTAGAAAATTACATATTGCAAGACAAAAACTTAAGCATGTTTAGTCTGAAGTTTTCGCAAATGAACTAAATAACTTCAGCATGTTTAGTCTGAAGTTTTAGCAAATGAACTAAATAACTTAAGCATGTTTAGTGTAAAGTTTTAGCAAATGAACTAAATAACTTAAGCATGTTTAGTCTGAAATTTTAGCAAATGAACTAAATAACTTAAGCATGTTTAGTCTGAAATTTTAGCAAATGAACTAAATAACTTCAGCATGCATTAGCAAAAACTCATTAGAAAATTACATATTGCAAGACAAAAACTTAAGTATATTTAGTCTGAAGTTTTCGCAAATGAACTAAATAACTTCAGCATGTTTAAACTGAAGTTTTAACAAATGAACTAAATAACTTCAACATGTTTAGTCTGAAATTTTAGCAAATGAACTAAATAACTTCAGCATGTATAGACTGAAGTTTTGGATAAAACTCATGACAAAACTATTGATAGACTGAAGTTTTGGATAAAACTCATGACAAAACTATTGACTGCAGGATAAATAACTTCAGCATGCATTAGCATGAAGTTTTAGCTTAAAATTTAAATGTAAAACAACTTCAGCTGCTACTGTAATTGGCTGAAGTTTTACACCATCTCGCATGCTAATGAATAACCCCTGGTACTGTAAAACAACGTCATCTCCAAATGTTAGCATGCTACTACATTTATCAGGGCTGGTTTTACAGTATGCTAATGCGAATGAGATCATCTGAAAAGTAGCATGCTAATGCTAATACTATCAGGGGTGTAATTGTCATATTATTACGGATTTTTTGTCAACTGGCTACCAAATCAATAATTTTTAAAAATAGGATACATGTTAAAAGGTGACCCAAATATAAGGTACGACTGCAAATCCCCCCTTACTTAAAAAGGGTTTGAGGTTTGAATTAGTGCTCAACTTCATACCCGCATGCCTAAAATTAATTCTACCCGCATGCCTAAAGTTAAGTCTGAAGCGACTAAACTTTAGAAACTTTATAAATTATAATTATTTTTAAAATATATATCCTTTCGCCCGAGTCAGACATGGTATAAATTAATTTTTCCACCTTTACTTTTGCCCAAACTAAATAAAGAAAAAATAATCATCTTTCCTTCAAATTTCATCTACTTTCTTTGCTAGTACTCTCTTTGTCTTACTTTATATGGCAATAATTGTTTAGGGTCAAATTATTTATTTTTTGGTGTAAATTTGAATCTAAAATCTCTTAACTTGTTGCAATGAAAGTTTATATATATATATATATAGAGAGAGAGAGAGACTTAAAAATTACATAAAAATATACTATAAATTATAATAATTAATAATTTAAAATATTTATAAAATATATAAATGGCATGGTGAAAAAACTATTTTATCTCCAAATAATAAACTTTATCACATGAAGAGTATCATTTTCCCTTAATTTCTCTTATTTCTCTCACCATCAAAGCATAGAATATGTTTGGAAAGTAGCAAAAACAAAAAGGGAAAATGAGAGAGCAGGATATAAACGTCTTTTAAGAAGAAAAGGGCAAAAAGGGAAATCCAGGAATTGTACGCATTATATAGCACGATAAAACTTTATCGGCAACCAAGCAAACCCTCCATCTGTCTTTCATTTTACAGCCCTTTGCTTCTCCCTTCCACTGCGGCTAGGGTTTTAGCTAACTCTTCAAGGTTAGCTCTCTGTACCCCTACCACCCCAACCCACCCCACCCCACCACCCTACTAATCTCTGTAATGGGTCTCCAATTTTATGCTTTTCTTGAATTATTCTTGCTTGTATGTATCTTTATTGCACATATCTCTAATTCTGTGTTAGTATAGTTTTTAATGGGATGATATTATTGAAGAATAGCTTGTGTTTATTTGGTTTGGATGAATCTGTTCTATTGATTGGGTTAGGGTTTATGTTTATTGGATCTTAGTCTGTTGAAAAAGTTGCAACCTTTACCCGGTACCTGTGCTGGGTAGTAGTTACCCGTGGAATTAGTCGAGTTGCATATAAGCTGGCCCGGACACCACAATTATAAAAGAAAAGTTGCAAACTTTATGGAACTTAGACTGTTTTCTCCTATATTAAAAGTGTGTGTATATGGTACAATAAGGACAATGCAGTTTAATTGTAAAGTGAATTTGGTCATTATTTCGTGAATTTGTAAATAAAATTTACATGTTCTTTAACTATATTAAAGGATTATTGGTGACAAATATTATGGTTAAAAATATTCATAACATAGTTTAGCTATAGTTGAGGAAACTGGTGTTTACCTCTAAATAATGAGAGTATTGTTCTTGGGGGTAATAATATACTTAAGATGTTATCTAGTCTTGCTTTTGTTAAGTTGGTACCTACTGTTAGCTCTAATATGTATGCACTCGTGTTTCAGACTCCTAGAATCTTTTCTTTTAGTTTGAACTTTGTGGCTGTTGTTTAGTATAGTTTATACCTGGAGATTGTTACGGATATACTGTGCCTAATGAAATAGAATGCAATGGTCATGCAAGTTTTTTTTATACATTATTTTGTTTGCTGAGAAATATTGATTTTTGGTGATTTTCTTGGACAGATGAATGTAGAAAAGCTGCGTAAGATGGCCGGTTCGGTCAGAACCGGTGGAAAGGGTACCATGAGAAGGTCTGTTTATTTTTCTGTAGCTGTTGCGACTAGTTGACTACACCACATGGGAATGTGTAGTGTACTGTATTGAAAAAGAATGTATGTCTTGTTGCAAACTTAAAAGATATAGGTTATGCAGTTTTATTAAGGGTCAGAACTTAAGTGAAGAAAGGAGAAAAAAGGAACACCTTGTCAAGGAAAAAAGGGAAACAAGAGGAGAATGATTAGGTATCTCTTTGTGTCTTGTCATATTTTAAATAGTGCTGAATTAGTGCTTCTTCTGCAGAAAGAAGAAGGCCGTTCACAAGACGACTACAACCGATGACAAAAGACTACAGAGCACATTGAAAAGAATAGGTGTCAATGCCATTCCTGCTATTGAAGAAGTCAACATTTTCAAGGAGGATGTTGTTATCCAATTCATTAACCCCAAAGGTAACAAATACATTTATATTTCACTTAGTTTAGTCATTTGCCATTATAATAACCTTTTTTTTTCTGAATTCTTTTCAGTTCAAGCATCTATTGCTGCAAACACATGGGTCGTTAGTGGTTCCCCTCAGACAAAGAGTATGTGTTCTACCCTTTCCTCATGCTTTGGTTTTACTTGGTAGCTGCTACATTGTGAATTAAACCACAGCTTACCTCTATGAACTATGTCCAAAAGAAAAAAATAGCATTTTCTTCTGTTGGTTTTCAGATGTAAGAAGGGTCCTTGATTGTTTGAGGATATGCGCTTCCTTACTGTTTACTTCGTTTTGCTTGACGTTTTGATCACATATTAGTATTGAAACTCTTGGAATTTGTGATAATTCGCTCATTCTTGTTTCCTGTATGATGCACGACAATTTCTAAGCTATATTTCTTTTTTCTTGCAGAATTGCAGGATATCCTTCCTCAAATTATTCACCAATTGGGTATGTGGTCATTATTTTGCCTACAGTAGTTTAGACATGACCAATGTTTTTGAACAACTAAACATATATGTATATATTGATTGTTCAAAAATTTACAAATTTTTCAGGTCCTGATAATTTGGAGAATTTGAAGAAGTTGGCTGAGCAGTTCCAGAAGCAGGGTGCTGCTGCAGGTACAGGTGAGGCTGCAGGTGCAGCCGCAGCACAAGAAGATGATGATGAAGTACCAGATCTCGTGGCTGGTGAAACTTTTGAAGGTGCTGCCGAGGAGGGTCACACTTCTTGAAGTTTTTGTTAAATTTTGTGGCATCCCCTACTTTCTAATGTTTTGTTGTCAGTTTTACCTTTTAGCTTTTGAGTGTTCTATTTGATGTCTATTTGTGACAACATCTCAAAAGAATTCCTTAAATGCTTTTACTAGTAAAGCTACTTTGCCCTTCAAAGCCTACTCTTCTATGTTAGGATAGTATGTGTTGATCTGTACTATCTATTCTTTACTGGCCTCTCGAGCCATCGGGTGATAATTGTGGGGAGAACTTATTTTTCTTCTCGTTTTAAAAGGCCAATGCTAATTGTGTCTGGATTTCATTGCTGTGCTTAGTAACTCAGAAGTTAAGTAGTTATAGTTCTCAGATTGCTAGGACAGCTCTCTCAACCGACGACTTCGTTTGATGTACAAATACGTATGTATGTGTTGTTCAATTGTTGACAACGGCAAAACTAAATTTTATCAATCTTGTTAAATTATTTATAAGTTTTGCTGAATGAGCAAATCTTGCCTGTGTTGTTCATATGTTTTCACTCAACGTTTGTCATCAATTCAAGAGCAGAGGCATGAAGGGTGGACGATGCAGACTTCACTCACAACATCAAAATAAATGGAGTAATGTTCCAATTTGTCATCGATTCAAGTGGTTAGTTAGAAAATAGTTTTCTCACTCACAGTGAATCATTCTTTCATATCAAACTTCTCTAGCAACTAGCAAGCCAGAAAGAAGAATAGCCTCTCTTTTAGAGTACACATCTATCTACATTAACAATGACAATCACAAATCAAGAGCTGGTACCCAATAACTCATCCACTACTCTGCTGAGAATTGATATACACCTGAGAAGCAATGTGTTTCCAAAAAGAGCAACAAGTAACAACACAGTAACTGCGTGCTGTCATAAGATATTGGTGTCCGTGTAACTAGAAAACAAGTAGAACGAAATATGCCTCCGATGTCCGGCTACTAAGCGTTTTGCTTTAGGGTGTGGCCTAGCGGTCTAAGCATTAATAAGGTGGCCTAGCAGTCAATGAAATGAAATGAAAGTTACGAAAAATGACGGTCCAAATACAAGCAAGGTAAAAAGCCAATCAGGTTATAAACCAAAGTGGATAGGAGTTACCTATATATGCGAATAGTGAGAGGTAGTTGGATGATAATTATGAAAAATCAGGGTTAAGACAGGCAGGGTAGCCTAATGAAATAGTCGATGAGCGTGCAAATGAGTCTGTGCATCATCATTTATCAAAAGGAAAATGCCTATTATACATTTTCTTTCAGAGAAGTATCGCATAACTAAGTTCTAATGCAATCAAAAAGTAAGACAGAATTGTAAAAGTCAATAAGCCAGAACTCCAAAGTAGAGAACAAAATATATTGCAAAACAAACAAGCATGCACCATTGCGCACTTGCATCCGAGACAACACATCACATTCAAAATTTAATATTGCAGGAAACATTATGTGAAACTTCTCTCAAGATCCTCATGCCACATTTTGAAGGTTAAGCACCGAAAAATAAATGCCCCGGTTACCTATTCATGTAACTGGAACTGATCTACTAAAAAAAGTTACCATCTTGTACACTATTTAATCGTAAGTCCAACGAAAAATTGAGAACTGTACATGTATATGCTAAAAAGAAGAATTATGCTTCTATATTTGCCTGGAACAACCTCCTTGTTTGTCATTTGTTGATTTGTCAAAAGAAAAGGATGTGAAAAATCACCTTTTCTCCTGTAATTCTGCAACAGGTACAAAGATAACCGAAGATTCATCTACACGAGAAGCATCTGCTCTTCTAAATCTGCAATTTGGAAGCCTTAGTAAAACATCATGTAGTCTCGCTATTTTGTTCTTGATTCCGCAAAGCTTCTGCATCTCAGCTTCAGCTTCTTGGATTCTTTCCCTTTCCTTGGAATTGAGTTTTCTCCTTTCCTTTTTTGCTCTCTCTCTCAGTAGTTTCAAGCTCACATCATCGCCAAATTCTACAGTTGTCTGCTTGGAACAGAAAATTCTTAGAACACAAATATAACGTACCTCGGCCTTTCAAATAGACTTCTCAAGTGAGAAATGACTAAAACAGGAAATAAATCTTTTTTTCAACTAGAGTGAACATTGAACAATAACTAAGAAAGGAATACGGGAAATGCTACTTGTATAAAATTCTCAGCGAAAACTGAACTAACTTCTAAAGTTTGAATTTTGAAATAGGAAATAGCAAGCAAATTGTGCTTGAAATAGCAATATAGCATGCATTGAGATAAAAATGGGAGGGCTTCCACGATTCCGTTCATAGATTGGTTGCCTATTTCTGCAGCTAAATTTGCATTCATTATTTTTTGAAAACCTGTAGTACATGTCACTTCAGTCTTGGTACAAGATCCTCTAACCGGCAAAAAATATCTTCTCACCCAGATGATAAGCTATTTTCTTTTCCTTATACTTTTTTGCATTTTTTAATTTCCTTTTAATTATTCTTTTAAATAATTTTCTTTTTCTGATAGTTAAACCCACATGATAACTTTCACTAGAGAGAATATGATCCCGAGCTAAGAAACGAAGCGCAGGCAAAGAATATTTTCTTATACTTCAGAATAGAAATCAGTCATCCAATATACTATAGCATATATTTATTAATGTAGAAGAAGACCAAATAGAACTGCACATGGGTTCTCCGCTAAAACGTACCTCTAATTTGTCTATTGATGGTTTTACGGCTTTTTTGCCATGCTTTTTCTTGGAAGTACTGATCATCAAGTTGGCAGTTTCTTCATTAGGTGATCTCTCAAGGTTACATGCATGGGCTACATTTTCTTCTTCATCCCTTGACGAAATCTGATCTGCAGGTTTATCCTTTACAGTCTCAGATACACATCCTTCTGATGTTGTAGGACTAGTAACTTGGCACGGTTCTGCGCTCTCAACCTGCTGATACCCATGAATGTAAAAGGACTTCAGAACAGAAATATTCAGCTCTGGGCCAAATGTACTTCAGCCCCTGAAGTTTAGAGTTCATAAAGTAGCCCGTAAAAGAACAGAAAAGTAACTGATAAAATGATAATGCCAAAGGTAATGTAATGATCATCACAATCATGATAAAAGCAGAAATGGCAAGAAAAAAGATGGAGAAGGCTCTGAGAAACGTAAGGACTAAAATTGAAGTACGGATCATCAAGGAGAATCGGAAGAGGCTCTGGGTAACTTAAGGACTAAAATTGAAGGACACCTGTAACTTTAGCTCAATCCTTACCTTTCGAGCTTTAAGAGCCATATACCGTGCATTCTTGAACCATTTGTTAACCTAGAAATAGCATGAAAAAGACAAATAAGCAAACGGCAACAAAATATAAAGCTAATAGTTTAAAGTAGCTTCCACCAACCTATCCCTCAACAGACATCTCATCAGGCCTTAAGGTTTAGGCTTTCGAACATTCAATTTATACCCCGAACATGTAACGATATCAGTTGCTAGAGTAACACATTAAACTTCGTGGATTATTGACCAATTAAGTTGCCAATTTCTAACAGTTTTGACTTCAAACGTTAGCTTTAATAATAATGGAAGACTACAGTACTACAGGAATTAAACTTCCAGGTGTTTATCAACAAACTAATATTATCATTACCTTCTCCGATTCAAGTCCTAGCTGCTTGGAGAGGTTCTCCCTCATTTCTCTAGATGGAAGTTCATTCTCAGCAAATGCACGGCGAAGTTCCTGGTAAAGCTCACAAGTATTAAACGGTTAGAATAGTGTAAAAGATATTCTCTCTTTGATGTAACAGCGAATAATGCAAAGAAGCATATCTACCTCGACCGCATCAGGAGGAATCCTGAATATTGCTCTCTTGGCTGGTTTATCAAAAGACTCTTTTTCCTCATCATCCGCTCTTTTTTCAGGACAACTTTTCTCACTTTCTAAAAGGGTTATAAGGGTGCTTGCAGCATCTGATTCAGACTCCTTTCTTCTACGCTTTCTTTTACCTGGACCCCAATCTTCGTCTTCACTATTTTGCTCGATTGCAGGAGCATGCTTTCCAAACATTTCCTGTGCCACATAAGAGCATCATTGGTTTCTCGCTAACAGCATGCAATAGAAAGTCAAATAGCAGCTTATGGACACTAATGTACTCACATCATTTAATTTGATATAGTCAACAGCTTTTCTCTGTCGGGGCCCAGATAGAACTTCGAAGTCAGTCGTCTCCTCATAATCTAACCCAGCACTCTGTTCAGAAAGATAATCTTTTCCACTGCTTCCGTCTTCTGGCTTTCCTGTTAAGGCTAACAATTCATCCTCAAGTGATCCCAACATGCTTGCACTGCTTGCTTCACTGGAAGAACCACTCTCAAAGCTGTCAGTACTACTATGACTATAAGCAATTTTTTCGGGATCATAGTCATCATCTTCAGAGTCATCAGATGGCCAGTCTTGTTCTGCGCATAACAGGGATTCCCCACCTTCGGGCAGAAGAGCTTCTTCCTTAAAGATATCCTGTATTCATCGAATAGATACGTAATCATTAAATACTGATCAATAGATATTTCTTGGAGGGGTGAAAGATGATTTTATGAAGAGTACAACAATGTATTACTCAACCTCCCAATTACTATCCATAGCAAAGTGGGTGCCGATATGAGCATTTGTTGCGTCTATTATTTCCATCTTACATTTGCAAAATTTGCAAAACCAGCCTTCATCATCTGGCGGTACTGCAAGTTAAACAGAAGTTACAAATTTAGATGTAACACGCTGCTCTGCATAAGCAGTGGAAGAAAAGGGAGCAATAAAAACATATTCAAGCTAACTTACTATTTTCTGTTGATAGTGGAGGATCAAGGCACTTTTGATGGAAGGCGCAGTTGCATGTACCATCACAAAGTATGATGTCATTGTCAGGGAATGCCTCTTGCAATTTGCATTTGGCACAGATAATCTGAAAATAAAGCAGGAAAATCTGAACTCTGTATCCAAGTTTGATTATCTGTCTATTTATGCATTTTTTCCCCTATTTCAGCTTTGAAGCTGCTATTAGTTCGTAAGAGGGTAGGGAAAAAGGGAAGTTGTGCAAACAATAGAAGTATGCGCAAGCAAAAACATGAAATGAAGTGTAATAAACAGAAAAGAGAATCAGCCACTCATGGTACTGGGTGACACGCAAGGGTTAATTAACAGTCAAAGACAAAAGTATTGTGAAAGGATGCTTACATGTTCATGATGGACAGATCCATCAGGAGCAATAGCAGAATCCTCTATCTGCCCAGGAGAGCTAAGCAAATCCAGACGGTGAACTATCTCCCTTATTCCAAGCTTGCAATTTAATATCTGTTTCTTCGCTCTTTGTAGTTCTCTTTCTGGCCTAATTTTTTCTCGGCTGAATGAAAAAACGAAAGTTGTCACTTGTCAAATGAGCTGCTCACTTGAAAGCAACAAGTTATACTAGCATTTACATATTGAATATGTCTAAAGAGGATACTGAGTGTAATTGATCCTTTCCTTCTGCTGATTCTACTGTCAGAGGTTTAATTTTGGGGTAGTCACTCATGGAGTCAACCGTATTCGGATTGCAGGTCAGAAAATGAGGGGCATGGAAATTGTTACCCTAGTTTAAGACATAAATACATCTTCTGGACTGGAAAAAAAATTGTATCGTGTTTTCTCTTGTCATATACGAAGTCATCGCTGATGCTCAGATCCATACTAGTGTTTTAGATCTTTACTATTTTTAATTTATAATGGTGGTGTCCGATCCAACTTGTGCACAGCATCGTCTACTATTATAAGTAATCAATTTAATATTCCCTCATTGTTCCAATCTCATATTTGATGCATATCGTCTCTTATTTCTCAAACCACATGACGGATCTTACTCACTATTTTCCATTTTCGATTGAACTTACTATTTTTCAGCATCAATATCATCAATAGCAATGAATGATCAAAAATAAAGAAAAATCATATACAATGTTCAAGACCCATTTGGCCTTGGATGGAAATCCAAATAGATCTCTCTATCTCTCTCACTCTCTCTCTCTATCTCTCTATCTCTCTCTCTCTCTCTCTCTCTCTCTCTCTCTATATATATATATATATATATATATATACACACACACACACACACACACACATACCATAAATAGAGTGCGAGAGAGAAGAGCTACATGTGGTTTGGGTAGATGACTGACGCAGTAGAGAAGATTAGAAATAATTACGTCTGTCAAAGGTGCTAGTAACACACATAAAGGCTAACTTCAGAGAAAGTAGCACGATATGGTTAGGCCATGTCATACGCAGACCTCTAAAATGCACAAGCTAAGAGATGCGACACTATAATGATTGAAATAGCTGAAAAAGTTACGAGATAGACCTAAAACTACTTGAGGAAAATTGCCTAAAAAACCTACAATCTCTTGAAACCTATCCAAACTTGGTGAATAACAGAACACAATGGAAGCAAAGAATTTATTAAGGAGATACCAACTAGTCAGGCTTCTGTTGTTGAAACACTTACATTTGTCTTCTAATATCTTGCAACTCAAAACTCGAACAGGATAATCTTTCCCACTATTTGAACTAACTATACATTAGTATCTAAAATAGAAGGTCGATCCAATTTCTTTTCCAGTTTAATATCAAAATGGTACATCTTTTCAACTCGCAATGTTAAAAACCATAAAAAGTTGAACCAATGTATTCCATTTGAAGCAGAGCAAACTACATGAGATATTATGAACAACATGGAGTCCCTCATTAACAATGAGCTGAAATTTTCTTTCTGTTAAACCTCTTACTAGAAGCAGTCTTCCCAATACCACACTCTAACTTAAAGAGCAGACAGTGATATTTGCATAATAACTTTATACCCTTCAGTATATCAGTTAGTCAACCGCTTGAAGCAACTGCCCAGCACCATTAAGATTTAACAGTAAAGGAATGTTGCATGTCTTTAGCGTCAAGGGCTCTAGGCTCGACAATGTTCACTCTTCCATCTTCAGCTGGTCTATTCTGCACTCCCCTAGCAGCATTCGTCCGTCTGAACATTGTAATGAGAAAAATGTCCCACTCCTCCACATTCATAACAGTTACCAGATCCCCTCTGCTGAGCCTTTTCTTATCTCCTCTGCAGCAAGCTCTGCTGGCCTCGCGCTCTAAACTGATGGCGTCTCGACGTTCTCCTAGCGCTCTCCCCCTTTAAGAAGTATGTAAAAAGGCTCACGTTTTTTGGCTTCCTATAAACCCCTCCTAGGTTACAAGTTCCTTTATTTCTCATTCTTTTAGAGCACAAGACAAGTTTCAAGAAATTACCTAGAAAGGCTTATTAGATTAGAGCATTCAACTAAAAGCTTAAAGCAAACGGTTGAAACTTTTTAGTTAATGGTTAACGAGGAAACAAGTCCATCAAACATGCATATTTATCACACCTACGACCATGCGGACACAAACATTTTACTTGTGCCATTTGTTTCTTCAGTTTCTTACCATTTGAGGACCAAAACAGTTAAGATACTCAGTATAGAGTCTCTAGGCAAGTAAATCCGTCTGTAGATAAGAGGGATAAGGTACGCACCTCTGACCTTTCCAGCCTTCTGCAGAATAAGCATCAATAAGGTTCTGCTCTAGCTTCATCTTAATCAAGAGGTATCTCGTCCTCCTTTGTAAACGTGAAACATCATCGGGATCTGCATTATGTTTTCTCTTTTTCCTTCTCCTTTTCTTTAACTTCTCAGACCCGGTATCCAGGTTTTCATGTTTTAAGTTGTCTTTTGAGTTGCATGCTTGAAGCTTTTTTCCTTGACAGCTCAATTTAGACTGCTTCTTTGATGATTTAGCTTTTTGCGGAATTTCCGTTCTCTTACCTTCACCAGCAACTGTTCTCTTTGATGAAGATGCACGAGCAGCCCTCCCGTGAGATTTTGATTTCAGCTTTGATCTCTTTTTGTCCAATCTTCTCAACGCATCTTTTACTTGTGACAAGTTTGCAACCGTTTTGTGCATATCTTTATTTGTTTTCCCAGCCATAGTAGTTTGTTGCTTGACATGAAAAGTCCTGCATGGACAAGAGAAATCAGTGATCAATGACCTCTAAGACAACGCGACAAGGCAGTATGAGGGAAGGTCATTTTTTACGATACATGTGTAAATGTCAAAAAATTTATCAAGCCAAGAATAGGAAAATTGTAAGTCTAGTTCCACTGTTAGTTGATAGTTGATACATAACACAACAGATTATTCAGAGAAAAGAAGAAGAGAAAAAAGAAAAAAAGAAAGAAAAACTGCTTAGTAACTCTTAGTTAACCGAGAAGCATGAGTGCAGTATACGGTATACCTATCAATTAGGAGACTAAGTCCACAAATCTGAAGAGCCTTAAATGTGGATGTTCATCTCCATGAGAATCTTTTCTGCTACAGGCAAGAAATTTCATCTACATTAAAATTGTCAACTTTCCTCGACTGAAGCTGTCAATGAAGCATGATAAAGAATAAACAAGACATCTGAGCAAATACCAATATTTACACAGAGTTATCTCTACGATCAAAACACTGAGAAGTATCAACACCCAGCTAATAAAGAAGAGTGAATTACGCTTATTGAAATATCTAAGAAAAGAAACAACCTTATTGAAAACAAATAGATACTTACTATTAAAGTAAAACTAGTTTACTCTTGGATCAGATTGGGTTTTGAGACATCAGTGAACTGTACTGAAAGTTATCAGACAATGTAACATGCCAATGGATAATGACTGTTCGACAATGGACTTGTGTTTTTCTAATTATTTTCCTCTGATATACAATTTCAATTGATTAATTGGGAAAAAAGTTGAAATGGGGTATTGGCTCATCAAATACAAATCATCAATCTAATAAATCAAACTCTCAATTAAGATCCAATCTTTCTTTTACTCTTCCCCAAAATAAACCCCAATTCAAGTCACTCTATGCACAACCAGTAAAGCTCAATGTATTCAAGAAACACAAAAAAACTTACAACATTAATTCATGTATCACTTAGTCTAAAAAGTGAAAACTTTACAAATACCCATAAAATAATTAACCAAGAATTCTCAAAGAAACCAATAAACACACACATTTACACAGCAAAAAGTCCAAATTTCAACTCATGATCAACCAGCTGCCAACCCCAACTAGGCACTACTCAGTACATTCAAGAAAACACAAAAGACTCAAAACTTTATCAAGAATTCTCAAATAAACCAACAAAAAATCACATATAAACAGCAAAAGATTCAAACTTTACATAATTAATCAAATGGGTATTCTTAAAAAGGAGGAGAAACCAAATGGGTTTACCTTATAATGGAGGAAAGGAAAGATCTTGAGAGTAGCAGAGTTCATCAAACGGTTAAGTATCTCACTAGTCTTTTTGAATGCACAATTCTACCTTCTTGCTCTTGGGAATTTGGATTAAGGAAGTACTTATTACTTTAGTGCTTCTAATTACTCAATCATAATGAATAATGGGAATAACAATACATGATTTATTGTTCATATATAGTACTACTTAATAATCTTCAGTAACTTGATATGCCTACCGTTTCTGTTTGTTTCTTTTCTTTAATCGCTTCTAAGTATTGATGAGTTTCTTGTTTGGTTTTGGTATTTTTTTAGCATTACTATATCTAGTTATATTAAATTCATGGACATTTGAGAATGATTTTTTTTGTAGCGGAGAGTGTTTTTCTTTTAACGATCTCATATAAATTTGAATCTCGATCAAATTAAAAAAATATCATATAAATTTAAATTAAGCGACTAATACAAATACTAAACACCAAGCAGAAAATAAAATAATTAAGTTTCTTGTCACAATTTATTAGATTATACTATGATAATATTATGACTTACGAAGTGTAATTCATACTTGCTTATGAGTTTGTCCTGAATTGCCTTCTAAGCGTCGATAAGTAGATAAGTAGGGGGTGTACTTAGTACGAATTAATCAGTTTTTACTTAAAAAGGACTAAAATAATATGACAATTATTTTCTCAATTTTTGCACGTATTTTTTATTTTTTATTTTTTTTGTGATCACACACACAGACTCACATATCATATATTTAAAAGTTTTACTGTAATAATTTATATTGAAAATAGAAAATAAAAGATTAATAAGGTGTACTGCAAATATCTTTTAAATAGAATGCCACGAAACTATATTATAATGTAGGGTAAGGAAATGTATTAACAGGAGCACATCGCTAGAATGATGCTTGTATACTTATATTATAAACTAAATTCAGTTACATAGACTATAAATCAAGATGAGTAAAAATATAAAATAAAGACCGTACACTACTAAAATTGCACAAATATCAAATATAAGATCATTTTGGTTCCTACTCTACATATTGGCAAGACGAATTATAAGAAGCAACGAACAACTATTATTAATACAAAATCATTTTGGAATCCTCTATAACAGTCTATGAAAATACTATTCATATTTTTCCTCAAAAAAATAATAATTGTAAACTAGCACAAATAATGACCATATATGAAGTATTCCAAAATTATAAACACGTAAAATGTTTATTCTCAAGCTATCATTCAAGATAGATAAATCTATTAAGAAATAATAATTAGAGCTTACAAAAGAAGAACCTAAATGCAAGTGAACCGATGTTTCTTTCTTTTGTTATTACAAAATAATAAGAGCTAAAGAGATGGAGGAAGGAAGCGAAAATGAAAAATTATACTTATAAAATCTAGTTGAACAAAACTGTAAAACTTTTCTACCAAAAATATTTTATTGGTTTTCTTTCTTAAGTAATCAATTTCATTTTTCTTCAAGTTTTTATTTCCTATTAAGCAATCAAATTTTCTTTAATTTTTACTATTTAATAATTGCGTGTATAATTTTAATAAACTTTGTACACATTAATAGGGTTACAAAACACGAATCGTATGCCCAGAAACTAAGTTAATTTAAAAGTAGGGCCATCTTGCAAAAAGTACATTCAGCCACAAACATCTAAGATATAATTATCTTGGACCATGAAGAAGAATAGAAAGAAAAAAAAGCAAAAGGAAATTTGAAATCATCTAACGAAAAGTATATTTTCAACAAATCTTTGTAATACAATCAAACATAAAATTACTTTGTGATACATGAATCATAAGTTAAAATGACAATTAATTATAAATAAACAATTTGGATCACTCTTCTCGATCCGTAGGAGCCATAACATGAAATCTATAACTTAGTGTTTCCCATGACTTTCTTGATGCTTTTTATGTTCAAGGTGATGAAGTTCTTCAGGGAGCGCGACCAAATAAGAGAAGGCCATGCCACCAAAACAAACATGATAAACGGGTTCAACTGAACTCGTTATAATATATCTCGAATGATAATTGTCTAAGCCTTTGGCTATAAATCTTCTCACATACGAGATCATTATGACTTTTTAGTCTTCAAATAGGAATAGAAGCCAAAATAATAAGAGGGTCTTGTAATGAATACGAAAGAAAGAATGAATCACGAAAGGAAAACAATGTAGAAGTATTAGAAATGGAGCTGGGGAAGATTTTAAAATGGAAAAACACATAAGAAGTTGGGTTGCTATATACTGTGCCTTTTAACCAGCGACGTGTGCCAATGTGATCCTTAAGTTGAGGATAATATGAGGTTCTTTAATTCTAGACCAGTTACCCCTTTTCCGTATGTGCGAGGAATTGAGTTTTTTTTTTTTTTTAATCGCCTCTCGATCCAATCTATCTTCCCTGGCCTCTCCAACACACTCTTGATACGAAAGCTATCGTCATAGAGAAGAGATCGAAAGTCTGGATCTCCTCGATCACCCTCCCTTGAACCTGAACTGGTCGATAGAGATGAACCCGCACCACATTTTTTCGAATCGAAACCCCCAACTAGATATGGAATTCCAAAACCTAAACAACTCAGTTGAGAGCTCCGTGATTAGTTCAAGGGAAGATCAACCAATTGTGGGAGGGGGGGGGGGGGAGGGTTCACTCGTGTTTCAGTACTCGGATTGTGGTCCGACTAAAATTTAAATTTGTGTCAGGTAGTATCACATGGAAAGTAAAGTGCTCCCTAGAAAAGGTGAATCCATATGCATGTCATGAACCCGAGACCTTTGATTAAGATGAATGAGTACTTATCACTTTACCACAACTCTTGTTGGTAACAAGGGCAGAGCTAGAGTGCGAAGAGCAGGTTCGGCCGAACCCAGTTGCTTTGGTTCAAATCTTGTATTTGTCTTAAAAAAATTTATTGCATAAATTATTAATTTAGATTTTAGTAACTTAAGGCAATTAAAATTCTGAACCCATAAGCTTGAAATCCTAGCTCCGTGTCTGATTAGTAAAATGGTGGAAGCGGGAGAGAGACGGAGAGTTATAAGATTGATTTTGTGGTAAAATTTTATAAGTTGTGAAAAATGCGATCCAAATTAAAGTGAAAATAATTGTTCAATTTTTCAAAGGACTATGAAGGACGTTTTCGAGCACTTATAATTCAGAGAAGATTGTCTATGTTATAAAATAAAAACTGTAAAGTAAATAAACTGAAGAAAAGTATAGAGAGATTGATATATTATTCAAATTTTAAACTTATATACATAATGAACTGAAAACTCCACTATTTATAGAAGAAAGGAAGCAACTGCGAGGCTTTTCAGGAAGCAACTGCAAGGTTTTTCTTTAGCTGCTTGTAAGCTGTCTGCATGAGCTGCTTGCAACATGCATGTTTAATAAGAAGCTGTTGCAAATCATTTCATTGAACTGCTTGCAACCTGCCTGCATCAACTGCTTGTAGATAAACTTCAACATAGTACTAAATGGATAATCTTCTTCAGGAAGATTGTCTATAGCGGAGTAATAAATGAACATCTACAATATAATTATTTTCATAACACTCCCCCTTGGATGTTCATTAAAAGATATTATGCCTCGTTAAAACCTTACTAGGAAAAACCCAGTGAGAAAATTCCTAGTGAAGAAAAAAGAGTACACATATTTAGTAATACACATTTCTAGTTGCCTGATTAAAAACCTTATAAGGAAAACCCTGTGGGAAAAAAAATCTTAGTAAGGAAAAAAGAGTACATCGCGTATTTTACTCCCTCTAATGAAAATCTTGTTTCAAATATTTGAGTCTCTGCATTCCAATCTTGTATACCATCTTCTCAAAAGTTGAAGTTGGCAAAGATTTAGTGAATAAATCTGCCGGATTGTCACTTGAACGGATTTATTGCACATCAATGTCACCATTTTTCTGAAGATCGTGTGTGTAGAATAATTTTGGTGAAATGTGCTTCGTTCTATCTCCTTTTATAAATCCTCCATTCAATTGGGCTATGCATGTAGCATTGTCTTCGTATAAAATTGTGGGTCTTTTCTCACATTCCAAACCATATTTTTCTCGAATAAAATAAATTATTGATCTCAACCATACGCACTCCCTACTTGCTTCATGAATAGCTATTATTTCAGCATAATTTGAAGAAATAGCAACAATAGATTGCTTTTTGGAGCGCCATGATATGATAGTACCTCCACATGTAAACACGTACCAGGTTTGAGATCTAGCTTTATGAGGATCAAATAAATAACCTGCATCTGCATAACCAACAAAATCTACACTATCTTTGTTAGCATAAAACAAAACCATATCAAGAGTTCCCATTAAATATCGCAATATATGCTTAATCCCATTCCAATGTCTCAGTGTAGGAGAAGAACTATATCTTGCTAGTAAATCAACATAAAATACTATGCCAGGCATTGTAGCATTAGCAAGATACATTAGTGCACCAATTACACTAAGATAGGGTACTTCGGGACCAAGGAGTTCACCATCCTCTTCTGGAGGTCGGAACAAATCTTTATTCACTTCAAGTGATCGAACAACAATTGATGTACTCAATGGGTGTGCTTTGTCCATGTAAAAGCGTTTTAAGACCCTTTCTGTATAAGCAGATTGATGGATAAAGATCCTGTCTGTTAAATGTTCAATTTGCAGACCAAGACAAAGTTTTGTCTTTTCAAGATCTTTCATCTCAAATTATTTCTTAAGATATTCAATTGCCTTTTGGAGCTCTTCTGGAGTTCCAACAAGATTTATGTCATCAACATAAACAACAAGTATAACAAATTCTGAAGCCATTTTCTTTATAAAAAAATATGGACAAATAACATCATTTATGTAAATATATTTCAGCAAATATTCACTGAGGCGATTATACCACGTGCGCCTAGATTGCTTTAAACCGTACAAAGATTTTTATAATCTGATTGAGTACATTTCCCGAGATTTTGAATATGCTTCAGGCATTTTAAATCCTTCAGGGATTTTCATTTAAATTTTATTATCAAGTGACCCGTATAGATAAGTTGTAACCACATCCATTAGATGTATTTCAAGCCTTTCACGTAAGACTAAACTGATAAGATATCGAAATGTTATGGCATCCATAACGGGTGAATATGTTTCTTCATAATCGACCCCAAGTCATTGTGAGAATCCTTGTGCAACAAGGCGAGCCTTGTATCTTTCAACTTCATTTTTATCATTCCTTTTTCGCACAAAAATCTATTTATGACCAACTGGCTTTATACCAGCAGGTGTTTGGACTACTGGTCTAAAGACCTCTCTTTTAGCAAGTGACTTCAATCCGATTGAATTGACTCTTGCCATTTTGGCCAATCAGATCTTTGTCGACATTCTTCGACAGATCGGGGTTCAAGATTCTCACTATCTTGCATAATGTTAGGTGCAACATTATATGCAAAAATATTATCCACCATTATTTCAGATCGATTTAAATTAATTCCATCACCAGTAGAACTTATTAAAAGTTACTCACTCACTTGAGTCTCGGGTTCATTAATTTCTTCAGGAATCTCAGAACTAATATGATCTTAGGTCTCTTCAGGAGATCCCTTCATAATATCATCTCGATCATTTGTCAATTTTCTTTTTCTAGAATTTCGATCCTTAGAACCCAAAGGCCTACCACGCTTCAGGCGTGCTTTAGGTTCACTAGCTCTCATACTAGTAGATGGTCCTGCTGGGACATCAATTTGGATAGGCGCATTCTCTGCAGGGATATGTGACTTAATTATCCTTTTCAAATCAGTAAATGCGTCTCGCATTTGATTTGCTATATTCTGTAAATGGATGATCTTTTGGACCTCCTGATTACATATAGGGGTACGTGGATCAAAGTGAGATAATGATGAAACTTTTCACATAATTTCTCTTTTGATTTCCTTTTTCTCTCTCCCTAATTATGGGAAATTTGTTTCATCAAATCGACAATCTGAAAATCGAGCAGTAAATAAATCTCTCATCAATGGTTCAAGATAGCAAATAATAAAGGGTGATTCAAACCCAACATATATTCCTAACCTTCTCTGTGGGCCCATCTTACTGCGCTGTGGTAGTGCTACTGGCACATATACAACACATCCAAAAATTCGTAGATGGGCAATATTTGGTTCATGACCAAAAACTAATTATGACGGAGAACATAAGTTAGCATGGCCCCAAACAGTGGTGGGCAATTTTATTTTCATAAGTAGTGGTTTTGCTATCAACTGCAATGCCATTTTGAGTATGAACATAAGTTACAAGATGTTCAACTTTTATCCCAACTGATAGACAGTAATCATCAAAAGCTTGAGATGAGAATTCTCCAGCATTATCAAGGCGAATAGCCATTATAGGATAATCTGGGAATTGTGCCCTTTATCGAATTATTTCGGCTAATAACTTTGCAAACGCCAGGTTGCAAGATGATAGTAGACACACATGAGACCATCTTGAAGGTGCATCTATTAGGACCATAAAATATCTGAACAACCTACTTGATGGGTAAATATACATATATCCCTATGTATACACTCTAAAAAGGCAGGGGACTCAATGCCAACCTTCATTGGTGATGGTCTAGTGATCATTTTGCCTTGATAACAAACATCACAAGAAAATTCATCATTTGTAAGAATCTTCAGGTTCTTTAATGGATGCCCACTCGAATTTTCAGTAATTCGTCTCATCATTATTGATTCATGATGGTCCAAACGTCCATGCCAAAGCACAAAAGTATTTGAATCAGTAAACTTCCGGTATACGATATAGTGTGTTTCAACTGTACTAATCTTTGAATAGTATAATCCAGAAGATAAAGTTGGTAACTTTTCTACAATGCACTTCTGGCCAGAAACATTCTTTGTAATACAAAGATATTCCATATTCATTTCATCTATCGTCTCAACATGATACCCATTTCGGCGGATATCCATAAAACTCAACAAGTTTCTTCGGGACTTGGAGGAGAATAATGCATTGTCTATAATAAGTTTTGTTCCCTTAGACAGAAATACAATAGCTCTTCCGGAGCCTTCAATCAAACTTATATTACCAGAAATTATAGAAACATTTGCTTTTTTCTTATGCAAATAAGAAAAGTATTTCTGATCTTTGAATATAGCATGAGTTGTTCCACTATCAATTACACAAATATCTTCATGATTGGTCTTTGATCCAAACATAATTTGAGGATTATCCATATTCTTCAAAATGACATAAACAAAATAAATATGATAGTAAACATTTTTATCAAAGCATAACTTTTATTTATGTACAACTATTACATAACCATACTATTTACTACAAACAACACCCCAAGATGGACGGACAGTTTGAGCGCACTATTCAGATATTGGAAGATATGCTTCGCGCTTGCGTTATGGATTTTGGGGGTCCTTGGAATCATTTCTTGCCACTTGCGAATTTTTCCTACAACAACATCTACCAGTCGAGCATTCATATGGCTCCCTATGAGGCAATATACATGAGGCGGTGTCGTTCGCCTATTGGATAGTTCAAGCTGGTAGAGGCTCGGTTGGTGGGTACCGATTTAGTTCAGGATGCCTTGGATAAGGTCAAGATTATTCAGGATCGACTTCTCACTGCTCAGTCCAGGTAGAAGAGTTATGTCGACCGTAGAGTTCGTGATATTGCATTCATGGTTGAAGAGAGTATATTGCTTTGGGTTTCACCCATGAAGGGTGTGATGAGTTTCGGAAAGAAGGGCAAGTTGATCCCTAGGTATATCAGACCCTTTGAGATTCTTGAGAGAATCGGTGAGGTAGCCTACAGGCTGGCATTGCCACCTACTTTATCAAAAGTCCATCTAGTGTTCCATGTTTTCATGCTCCGGAAGTATCACAATGATTTGTCCCATGTGTTAGATTTCAACTCAGTCCAATTGGACAAGGATTTGACTTATGAGGAGGAACCGGTGGCTATTCTAGTCCAGCAGGTTCGATAGTTGAGGTCTAAGAGTTATCCTGCAGTTCGAGTGCAGTGGAGAGGTCACCCGATTAAGGAAGCCACGTGGGAGTCCGAGTTATACATACGAAATAGATATCCATACCTTTTCACCAGTCCAGGTACCTTTCTATATCCGTTCGAGGATGAACGTTTATTTTAGAGATAGAGATGTGATGACTCGATAGGTCATTTATAGTTTACCCCTTTATTTCTATGTTTCGAGACCTTGAATAGCTCTGTTTTAGTCTTCCTCAATTTGCGTGCACAGTCCGTATCTTTTTCTGGAAAATGTTAATGTGAAAAATTGAAGAAAATGTGAAATTTTATCTTAAAACTCATTTGAGTTGGCTACGGTCAACGTTTTGTATAAACGGATTCGGATCAGTATTTTGACGGTCCTAGTGGGTCCGTTTCATGATTTGGGACTTGGGCATATGCCCGAAATCGAATTCAGAAGTCTCTAACCTGATTTAACATAATTTGTTGAAAACTAGCAATTTAAAGGTTTAAAGAATTTTTAATTTTGACCGTAGGTTGACTTTGTTGCTACCGGATTCATATTTTGGTTTCGGAATATGGTATAGGTTCATTTCAGTATTTATGACGTGTCAGCAAAATTTGGTGCAAAACGGAGTTGATTTGACGTGATTCGAACGTCCGGTTGTAAAATTGCATGTTCTTAAGTTTGATTGAAAATTTCATTTGTTTTGATATCCGATTCGTGGTTCTAGGTGTTATTTTGATGTTTTGATCACGCGAGTAAGTTCGTATGATGTTATTACACTTGTGTGTATGTTTGGTTTGGAGCCCGAGGATTCGGGAGAGTTTCGGATAGGCTACGGGTAATTTTTGGACTTAGGCCATCGCTGGTTTTTCACTGTTGTTGTCACCTGGTGTTTCGCGATTGCGAAGGGGAACTTGGGGCTGGGTGGTTTTCTTCATCGCGAATGCGATAGCTGGGTCACGAACGCAGAACATTGGGGATTTAGCCTTCGCGAACGCGACCAGCCACTCGCTGAACGCGTAGGGTTATGGGCCTGGAAGGGGGAACTATCTGTTACTCTTTGCGAACGCGGCACGAGGACCGCGAGGGCAGGTGGGTGTAATTCTTCGTGAACGCGAAGTCCTTTGGTCGCTGCTGCTTTGCGATCGCGTCAGGTGTCTCGCGAACGCGATGAACACCTGACGCCCAGACTTTAAAACTTCCAAAAATCGGGATTTCACCCATTTTTCACCATCTTCTCATTAGAGCTCAGTCCAGAGGCGATTTTGAAGATAAATTTCATCACCATTTCATAGGCTAGTATACTTTAACTCGTTTTCTTCCATTTCCATCAACAGAACTTGAACCAAAAATTGGAAATATGAAACCTACAAACGTTGGTTCTTTCCCCAGCTCATCTAGAGAAAATTCACAAGTGCTACCAAGAAAATCATGAAAACATCAAAGTTCTGATCCACTTAAGAACATCATCTCACATCCTAATGATGGATTAGTAACAAGGTATGCTTTAAGAAACTTGTGTTCCTTCACAACTTTTTTGTCTTAGATTGAACCTAAAAGTATTAAAGAAGCCTGAAGTACTAACTAAATTATTGTAATTCCAAAAAAGCTGACCCAGTTTGACAGAAGCAAGGTTTGGAATCTAATGCTAATACATTATGATCGAACAATTATTGGAACAACTTAGTATTCCGAAACAAACTAAATGAGAAAGGAAATGCCACACTAGTTGTTCAAGAGTATAATCAGGAAGAGAAAATCGACTGTGATGAGACATTTGTTCATGTAGCTAAAATGAAGGCTATTAGAATGCTGATAGCTTTTGATGTATTTATAAAATTAACTTTGTATCCAAAGGATGTCAAAAGTGACTTCTAGAATTAATATCTTAAAAAAGAAGTGTTGTTAAACAACCATCCGATTTTGAAATAGAGGAATTTTCAGATTATGTTAATAACCTAGACAAAGCCTTGTATAGAGTAAAGCAAGCTCCCAGATCTTGGTATAAAAGGTTGTCAAAGTTTCTTCTGGACAATAATTTCCCGAGAGAAAAAGTGGGTAACATACCTTTCTTGAAGAGTAAAGATAAAATCTTCTTATTGTGTAAGTTTTTGTAGATGAAATTATTTTTGGCTCAACTAGTGATGCAATGTGAAAGGAGTTTACTATACTGATGGAGAGTGAGTTTGAGACGAGCATGACAACTGAAATACATCAAGGAACTACTAAACATATACAACCTAGAGTCAACCAAGTCAAATGATAAGCCTATTGTAACTGCTACAAAACTTGACTTGGATGTAGATGGAAAGAGTGTGGAGCAAAACTTATACAGGAAACTGATAGGATCACTCTTATACTTAATTTCTAGCAAGCCTAACATTAATTTTAGTATAAGATTTTGTGCAAGGTTTCATGCAGATCAAAAGGAGTTTCATATGAAAGTTGTAAAAGGAATATTTAAATATCTGAAGGGGACAACTCACTTATGTCTACCATATCCCAAGGGATATAACTTTGATCTAGTTGTCTATGTTGATGTTGACTATATATGTTTTCTTGTTAATATGAAAAAGCACTTCAGGAACATCTCATTTTCTTAGTTCTGCCTAATTTCTTGGGCGACTAAGAAGCAGAACTTAGTTGAACTTTCTAAAACTTAAGCAGAATATATTGTTGCGGGCTTATGTTGTGCATAATTGTTCTAGATAAAGTAAAATTAAGGAATTATGGTATCTTTATTGATAATGTACCAATTTTCTATGATAATACCAGTGCCATTAATATTGCTAAAAATCCTCGTCGGCAAAAGAGAACTAAGGACATAGATATTAGGCATTATTTTCTAGGGACAATATAGAGAAGGGAAATATCTCAATAATTGTTTTACAAAACTAAAGATCAAGTTGTTATTTTTACAAAGGCAATAAGTAGAGATCACTTTGATAGAAACAGACTAGAGTTAAGACTAATAAAACTTCCTCACTAATTCTAAACCCAATGATTGGCTAGTAAATTGTATCTTTATTAAAAGATTAGCAAGTATTTGATTTAGTCTTATACTGTTAAAAGTATGAATCCAGAACCCATTTGTGGTTCTTTTTGACAAAAAGAACGAAAATGCGTGTAAAAAAAAAGGAGTTACATAACTATGTATAACGCTCTTTTAAATAGCGCTATACCTTAACGGACGTTTTGGACGTTAAGATATAACACTCTTTAAAAGAGCGTTATACATATATAACGCCCTTATAAACCGCGTTAATGCATAGCGTGGTATATAAAAGCGTTATATGTATAACGTTGTTATATGCCGCGCTATACATAGATAAAAACGATCATCTCCCTTCTTCCCCACGATTAAAACCAGTCCCCTTCCCCCATTTTTTTAAAAATCAGAAGCGCTCCCCCCTCCCCCAACCAAAAAAAATTCTCCAAAAGAAATCCGAGTGGACCTCACCTATCACACAAAACGACAAGATTGTAGGTCTCATATCCTAGCCAAGCCTTCTATTGTTGTGGTTTGCTTGTTTCGGACTCAAATTTTTAATTTATCAACTTTCCGAAAAATATAAATCGAGGTATTCCGATTTAGTTGATGTCGAAAATCGTATAAATAATGCATATTAGTTGTTTTGAATGTGTTTCCATGTTATTTTGTATTTTTTTTTGCGATTAAACTAGTATGTTATTTTTATCCGAACTAAGATATTAGTATTCTAAAACAATATGTAAAAATTGAGAAATCATTATTATTTGTTAATAAAATATTTAATAAATTTATTTTACTATTTTATATGTATTTTCGTGAATGTTTTGTGATTAAATTTATTGTTGTTTTTATCTAGTTTAGATTATTTATTTGCTTAAAGACTAGTAATATAGTGCCCTTTTAGCATAGTAAAATGTAGAGATTTTTAGCGTAGTATCCCTGTAGTTTAAGTATCTCTTATATTGATAGATCAAACACAAAATCTGTCCAATTTACAAAAAATAATTATTTAATTTACAAAACAAACATATAAAATTATGAAACTAACATGTAAAATATTAAAATTGACACACATAAGAATTCAGGATAGCTTGATACTACTGAGCCTCAAATATCGAGCTTGGAACCCATAGATATATACTCTGTCCAATTAAATATTGTATAATTATAAAACATAATTATTTAATTTACAAAACAAACATATAAAATTATGAAACTAACATGTAAAATAATAAAACTAACACATACAAGAATTCAGGATAGCTTGGTGCTACTGGACCGCAAATATCGAGCCTGGAACCCATATGTGAATACTCTGTCTAATTAAATATTGTATAATTATAAAAATTAATTATTTAATTTACAAAACAAACATATAAAATTATGAAACTAACATGCAAAAAATAATAAAACTAACACAAACAGGAATTCAGGATAGCTTGGTGCTACTGGGCCTCAAATATCGAGCCTGGAACCCATATGTAAATACTTTGTCCAATTAAATATTGTATAATTATAGAAAATAATTATTTAATTTACAAAACAAACATACAAAATTATAAAACTAATATGTAAAATAATAAAATTGACACATACAAGAATTCAGGATAACTTGGTGCTAGTGGGCCTTAAATATCGAGCCTGGAACTCATATGTTAATACTCTGTCCAATTAAATATTTTATAATTATAAAAATTAATTATTTAATTTACAGAACAAACATATAATTAATGTTGTTTAATTTACAGTAGACGACATGGACGTGCTGCCTATGCACCCCGGACCTTTCTGCGATGAGCTATTAGTGTTACAGGGCGATCATAGGTCCGCCCACGTATGGGAGGGAGAGTTATTGGCCCAGACTCTCCGCGCCAGGGGAGTGGACGACATGTGGGATTTTATGAAGGACAGAGATCTCCATCCCCGTGTAGTCCAGCGCCTGCGGGTTACGGGCTTCTACAAGATTTTGGAGATCGGGCGGCTGCAGCTCGACTGGTCTTTGGTCACGGCCCTGATAGAGCGGTGGTGACCGGAGACACACATATTCCACTTGCCCATTGGCGAGGCCACCATCACGCTGTAGGACGTGGAGGTTTTATATGGGCTGCCCGTTGATGGACTGTATGTTGCACTGCCTCAGGCCATGAGAGAGATGACACGTGGGCAGTATTTGGACATGCTGCAGCAGCTCACTGGTTTAAGGCCACAGGATGAGACTGCACACTCAGGGGCCAGTCGCATGAGTTTGACAGCTATTTGGCAATATTTGGAGATATTGCACCCCAACATCACTGGCGAGACAGATGATCTGCATATTCGCCGATATACGAGGTTGTTGCTGCTGCTTATGTTTGGAGGTGTCTTGTTCCCGAACACTTTGGGGAACCTAATCAGCTTGAGATTTCTTCATCATCTTCAGCGGCTAGATGATTTACCCCAGTACAACTGGGGTGCTGCTGTTCTCGCCTACTTGTACAGGCAGATGTGCCGGGCGAGCATGGGCACCCAACATGATGTATGTGAATTTTTGCCGCTACTACAGGTGATAACATATTCGAATACTCTATTCATCATAACATATCTAGTAAAAATTATCTTAAATTTTATGACAATTTTGTATGTTAGGTTTGGGTCTGGGAGCGGTTCCTGCATTTGCAGCCACCTCTACCACCATTACCTCCAAATGTACCACCTACGTTTCTCCCTCTAGCTAGGAGGAGGGTTCTTCGGCGGGGATACGTACATATCTATGAGGCTCGGCATAATCTCCCCTTTTATAGGGATTTCTTGGATATGCTGGAGGGCGCACAGGTAAATGTAGACCTAAGTTTACTTGGTATAGCTTCACATGTGTTGTGCATACTCACGTTTTCTATTGTTATTTAATAGTTCATCTAGACGCCATACAACGACGACTTGATAGGTGGCCTGCCCGATTATTTCTCGGCCGACCGACTGATTTGGAGCATTTTCGTCCAGCTGATATGCCTCGATATTGTGAAGCATCATGCCACGGAGCGGGTACTTCGCCAGTTTGTCTGTCCGCAGCTTGTACTAAGATGGCCCACATGGGAGCCCACGCATTATCAGCGGGATGATCGTTCTAGGGTGGACGGCGCATATGTGGCATGGCTAGAGGCGCAGGTCAATACTTGGGACCGGCGAGCTGACCTGATTCAGCCCCTCCTCCCCAATTCACAGAGCCGGATGAATACTATTCATGAGTATATGCCCTGGTACCGCCGCGTTACCTGACTTTTCATCGGGAATCCCATTCATCGAGCTGGCGGTCGGTACGTTCCATACGCCGGGAGGAACGAGGCCCTGATATGTTTTCTGGTATTATTACTTATATAATTGTAACATAGTGTTCTGTAGTTTATATTTTATACGGTGTGCGGGCTATTGGCCTACATATATCCTACCATATGGGATTGTAGATGCATCAGCATGCCGGCGGGGAAGCGACCGCTTTGCACGATTATGGCCGGCAGGTTGCAGAGGTGGCTGCCCGGACACTGCAGCAAGCCCGAGAGGATCAGCACTTAGGACATGACCCTGCTTATATGGCGCCAGAGCAGTACCAGTGAGGTAGGGGTGTCCCACGAGGTAGGGGTGCCCCACGAGGCAGGGCTTCCCCACGGGGTCTTGGTGGGCGGCGATGAGGTGGTCCCCAGTAAGGGGGCGTTGAGGCCCATGTTGATGATGTTGATGCTGATCTGCTGGGTGACCTTCATGAGCCAGACGAGTATCCCAGCAGCATGCCATCATACAACCTTGGGCTGCAGCTCACTCCAGGGACTTCGCATGTGACCCCGTCAGGTCCATTATTGATCACGTGCATAGACATTACCTGAGAGCATTGGGATGCATACTTTCCAGGCCTATCGACCGCTGCTGAGGATCGGCCAACCCAAGATGTGGATAGTGGGTGCCGGCTGAGTTATGGGTCATCATCGAGGGGTGCTGGGGAGCTTTCACAGGCGCAGGTATGTTTTTATTAGTATTTACTTTAAATTTGTTTTTTCTTTTCTCATTTATTTTCCATAAATAACTTTATTAATTTTCTTATTAAGGCTTCATTCTCGCTCGTCACAGAGGCCGCTTTGTGCAATGTTGACCTGGCTGTGACGGATGATTATATTCAGGAGCCCGACGAGATCGTGGTAAGACAATTTAAATTACTGTGACTTAATATATATTTTCCTATACTAAGCTGACTTATTCTTCTGTAGGTTACTACTGGGCC
The DNA here is from genome assembly GCF_000390325.3 of Nicotiana tomentosiformis. Lineage (NCBI taxonomy): Eukaryota > Viridiplantae > Streptophyta > Magnoliopsida > Solanales > Solanaceae > Nicotiana > Nicotiana tomentosiformis. Next base: position 25,776,613 of record NC_090822.1, read on the forward strand.
GACAACCCCTTCTACCGATCCTGCCAGCACTACTGATGATCATGTTGCAGCGCATCCTAATATATAGAGGCGACGTGATGAGGATGATCCTGCTGTGTAGCCGGGCGGGATGGGATGCGCCTCAGGGCAGCGGCTGCATTGAAGCACACAGGTTGTGGAACACATTGATTTTTTTTTTGGTATTTGATATAAATATTATTTTATGTAAATAATAGCAACATTTTTTATTGTTTTCGTTATATGCACATAATGTAGATATTTTCCGGGTTCTTCGTTATTTTAATACTGCAACACAAACACAAACACAACAACTTAACATAATTTAAATTCGGCACACATAATAAAAAGACATGACATGGAAAGCATAAAGATAAAATACAATACTCAAGACATAAATTGATTTGTTTAGTCAACTATTCTCTTCTTTAACTACTCAAATTGATCTAACAACTTATTTTTTTTTCTTCCGCCTCTTTTAATTTCTCATTCAACGCCGCAATTTATCGTTTATACATAACCTCACCACGTTCATATCTTTTGTTCAAATCATGAATATACTGCAAAGTTTGTTTGTAGCATTCCTGCTTACAGGGCTCATCAATCCATACCTCAAAATTACAAAAAGGTTTGTCGGGAGTCCTATAAAACTTGTTCACACACATCCAGTATCTGCGCCCAACTTCACCATCATCCCAACAGTCCGCTATCATACATTATTTTCCGCACTGACACCTTGGTACATAAAGGCGTTCAGACATTTGTTAAAGCAAAAAACCCCTGCTTTTATGGAGAGTTTTGCTATTGGTTATTGTTAAACGCAGAAAATAACTAGAATACGCCTGTTATTTATAGGCAAGACAACACACATAACGTATTATTTAACCGCGCTATGCTAACACATAACATAGTATTTAACCGCGCTATGCTTCGCGTGTTAAAGATTCTTTCGGATACAAAATAGCTTTTTTCGCATGCGGGCAGCTTTTCAGTTCGACAAGACAACACACATAACGTAGTATTTAACCGCGTTATGCTTCGCGTGTTAAAGATTCTTTCGGATACAAAATAGTTTTTTTGCAGGCGGGCATCTTTTCAGTTCGACAAAACAGCACACATAATGTAGTATTTAACCGCGCTATGCTTTGCGTGTTAGAGATTCTTTCGGATACAAAATAGATTTTTCGCAGGCGGACAGCTTTTCAGTTCGACAAGATAACACATATAACGTAGTATTTAACTGCGCTATATATATTCACATATTTATCAAAAATCTTCCTCCTCTGACTGTGTAGTTTTCTAATCATAATTTTAGTATGAAATTCGAAGGTCTACTAAAAGATTTTCCATTTTTTAATCCAATACTATTTTTGATTACATGAACGGGAGGGAGAAATTCATTAATTTACTCAACTAAAAAATGGACCATTATCAATAAGATTTAACAACAATGGAAACATAATTTTATTTGATACATCTTGCAACATAAATAAGTACATACACTTATTACAACTACATTACGAAACCCATTTACTATGTGTATCCTTGATAGTTGGGCACATTAGAAGAACACCCACCATGAGCTGGATTACCACTGCCACCCAAATCAGCCAAAGGACATTTTCGACCGTCATGTCCTGTTTGCGAGCATATACCACATTTGCGCGCATAAACGTTATCGCTAACATCCATTTGGTTCCGTATACGCGTTCTCTTCTACACCTATATTCGACGCAAAAACTCCTTGTTACACACCATTTTAAATGGTTCCGGCGGTCAATAATGCTCAGCACCCACTGCTGCAACTGCCCACTATAGGTGTGTAAGTATGCAGCAACACTATATTGTTTATCAATGTAGTTGGTTGGCCCTAAACCAACATGTTGAAAGCACTCGATGGCATATGAGAACGGCATGTGGTAGATGGACCATTTCCCACAAGAGCATAACCTTGTAGATTCATTTATGGTATGTACATTATTCCCCCGATTTTGATGGATAGCGGTGCGAACTTCAAAAATATTTATGTCCTGATCATACTGTAAAAATGAATGCCAATGTGCTCGCCACCTGTATTTCTCAAATCTCTTCATCGGCAGTGGCATAAATTCAACACCCATTTCCATCAATGACGTTGCAGTTGCATCCCTTTCAACAAACCTCTCCGCCATCTGCTTGAACGACATGCGCACCATGGCAGTGACGGGGAATCCTCTTGCCGGCTTCAATAACCCATTAAAAGACTCTGACACATTTGCAGTCAGAATTCCCCATCTTCTTCCACCATCCGCATGCAAAGTCCACTTGTCAAGCTCATGTCGCATCAACCAACGATAGGCTCTCTCGTCTTCCTGTCTGATAGATTCCACATGCCTCCAGATTTTATGCTCTTGGTGGTCTGTTGCTGCCATCCACATCAAATCATGCAGATCCTTGTTGGGATGTACCTTCTAGAAATTGGCCTTCAGGTACCTCACATAGTAACGGTGGTAGGCATAAGGTTCTTGCCATACATGCAAATGCTCTACAGAACTTAAGATACCACCATACCGATCAGATATTAAACAAATACCGGAACGTTGTTTGACAACGTGCTCTTTCAAATGGTTTAAAAATAGCGTCCATGTCTCATGGCTTTCATTGGCACAAATAGAAAAAGCTAGAGTAAATATTTGTCCATTAGCATCTACTGCAACGGGCGATCAACAGCTTGATATCATACTTTCCATAGACATGAGTGCCGTCTATGGATACTACCGGCCAGCAATTTGAAAAACCATCAATTGCTGGTTTAAATGCCCAGAACACGTAATTGAATATATATTATGGTCTTCCCGAACTCCGCTCAAGTTTCCATTCAACAACCGTCCCGGAGTTAAAGTGTTGCAGTGCGGCCATGTACTTGGGTAGAGCTGCAAATGACTTATTCCAGTTACCATAAACAATTTCAAACGTTTGCGCCCGAGAAATGTCTTTCTTTTGGTAATGGTATGGCCATATTACCGGTGGACTGATGTAATGCACTCTTTGATTTTATACCTTATGGACGCTTCAAGGTGTGGAATAAGGATAAGAGAAATCAAGTCAATATCTAAGTTGTAGTGATTCCCATTGAATGTGTCCATTTCACATATGTGGGTGGAAATATATTTACCCACTTTCCACAGACCTGTGTTCTTCTTGCTCGCACGCAGCATCCAATGACAACCCATAAACCATCTGCGGCAAACAACCTTGTAAACATCCGGACTTGACTCCCATACCGTCATCTCACGATACTCTTTTGCACTGTACATTTTTTTCGCCCTGCTTAGGCGCGCTTTATCAGGAAAAAACATGCCCTTTGCCAGCACCATTGGTCTAGAATCATCCCACATTGCTGTCTGAATTTTATCAAAATCCCTTGTGAGAGCATCCACATCCATTATACTTGGCAAATGATCAAGGTAGGGAATCTTCCTTGAATGAAACGGCACTTGAGACTCATGCACTTTTGGTCTAACAGGGGGGTGGAGCATACTCCCTCGTCAAATCAGGTCCTTCATTATCTTCCTCCTCATCACCATCCTCACGATGGAAGGGTGTGTCGTCTCCGGAATCATCGGCATTATTGTCATAATCATTGTTCTCTTCCTCACTCTGTGCATCTGCCATATCCCGATTTAATATGTCATTTTCGGGCAATTAAGTCAGGATAGGTGGTTCAACTTGCTCGTTTTCACTGCACAAACAACAAAATAATAAGCTACTCAAATTAATAAATACTTTCCATATAGTTGTATCACTTCACTTACAAGTCGTAATATGTTGACATTCCTTTATGGACATTATCCTATTGGTGATGACTCCCGGATGGACCACCATGATCCAACACACTTGAACTACGCATATTCCAACTGGGCATGGGTTCATAACTTGTAAAAGTCATATTTGGCACCTACCCCCTGTGGAATATATGAGTGTTAATACAAATTCAATACAACAAAAAATATACATCGTAACACTAAGGAAAATTAAAGTTTACCACTTGTCTTGTGGATTATGTAAAGCATGAGAGAAATTATTTCCTCGCTCCTCGCTCCTCATCCGCCCGTGGTGATAAGTTTAATTTAGGCCAAACTCTTTCAGCCGGAAGCTGTCCGGCAAAAACTGCTCCAGAATAACCACCCGACGACTGAGGGTTATCCCTACTATGCTCAACCTCATTATTGCGAATGTCTTCAACCTTGACGTACATTTCCAGCATTTTTATCACAAGAAATTCCCGGTATTCATCCGAAGTCCTCAAAAAATCCCTCAAAGTTTCATCATCGTCGATGTTAAACTCACTGTAACAAGCAACCCCTTGCAGAGTGACGGAATACAGATATCTTCCGGTTACTTTAAGGTTCACCGAACGTTTCCTCACACTCATTTTTTTACATAACAACGATACCAATGTATCGTACTCCATTGTAAATGGCAACTTCACATGACACTGTGGAGATAAACTATAGCTCACAGCGTTATTCGCCACCACAACCTCACTCCCAACCTCACCCTCCCAATATAATGAAACCCTTACTTTTCGCTCTTTAGACATTATGAAAAAATGCTTGAGAATTTAACAAGATTTTTTTTTTAACAGGAGTTACGAATATTTTTGAATGGATTTTTGTAAAATCCTAACGCCTTTAAATAAGGCAATGCCTAGCTCGGGGGGTTGAATTTTTTTAGGTATAATGCTCTTTTAAAGGGCGTTATACCCATTTGAATTATTGTTATGTTAGTTAAATGTATGAGACTTATTGGTGGGCCCACAAAATAGGTATAACGCTATTTAAAAAAATACTATACATATAACGTCTTTAATAATAACGTTATAGATGTATAGCGCTTCTTTAAAGAGCGTTATACCTTAACGTCCAAAACGTCAGTTAATGTATAGCTATAGCGCTCTTTAAAAGAGCGTTATACATAGATAAGTCACTCTTTTTTTTTTACACTTATTTCCGTCATACATGGTAAAAAGAACCACATTTAGGTTCTAGACTCTTAAAAGTATGGCATGCTAGCATTAGGAATCTAACAATTGCTGATGTCCGGTAATATTACCCTTATTGCCTTACATCCCTCACCTGAAAGACAAAGAAAGTAGCATCGGACCGTGGCCCTTATTGCATCAGAGGTATGTGCCTACATCTCAAACTATTTTGAAAGCCAAATTGTTATGTGTTAAATTGTTGCAAATTTGAACCTAAAATCTTGGCACAAATTTCCCAAATATTTGAGTCATAAAAATTAGGAACAATAAAATAAAATTCTTACTTTCCATATCAAAGACGAAGTAGAAACTCAAAAAATCCGATTTTTCAAATTTAAATTGAAACAAAATCTTCTCGTTAAGGAATCCCATTATGTTCAAAACTTTATGCCATATCAGGACTCGTTGTCCCTCTTTTCTATAAATTCAGATCCTCTCTCTTCTTCTTTCAATCACCTCCTTCACCCAAAATCCTAATATTCTCTATATTTCTCTGCTATAAAGTTATGATACTGTGACGAGACAATTCAATCCACTCCAAAATATAAGCCAAATTCAAATTCATCCACAAAAACCAAGTCTGACAAACCTAAAAGAACTGACAATGCTCCCTCCACTACTATTCCAGTCCCTACTCTTGTACCTATTGTCTCTCCAAGTTAATTGGGAGGAGTTGTTAACTGGATTTTTTCAAAAAAAAAAGAATGAAAAATAGTTCAAGTTATAATGATAATTAATTAAGTATAATTAATTGTGAAAGCTAACTAGTAAAAGATTAAATAGTGCATATTAATTGTTATTACATGTTATCATATACTTTTAAAAGAGTGAGCACACTCTCTACGCCACATCATCAAGGGTCTACTTATTCCACTCAAGAACAATTCAAGGAGTAATAGGACCTTTGCTAAGATTAAATGTGTAACTGATGATTTGACTAAAGTTCAAAGGGGTATTTATACATTTTTTTCCAAAAAAACGTCAAAGTTGATCAATGTACAACATAAAAAAAAATACATTAGCATCTCGGTCATGTGAGAAAAATTCTAGTGAGTTTTACTTTTTGAAAATAAAATATGATGTTAGAAAGTAGTTGAATACTAATTCAATGAAAGTTAGGTTTGGATAGTTTATAACTTCAGACTTTTGACCGAATTTTCTCAAACTTCAGATTGCCAAGGCTAACTTCAGACCCAAATGTCTTAAGTTCGAACTACTCAAGCAATATATCAATTTCAAACATTTGAGTCTGAAATTAGGCTTGACGGTCTCCAACTTCAAATCAATATGCTTTATGTTTAATATTTTAGACCCCGCGAGTCTCAACTGCAGAAGTTCAATCTGAAACGGCCAAACTTTAAGAACTTTGTAAATTTCGATTATTCTTTAAATAGGGGTCCGAAAAATGGCTATTTGTGCAAAATTGCCTCGAAAGCTTAGGGATCATGGGCCCATTTATTACTAAAAACTCCCAAACGACCTATCTACTTTTTCCCTGTTTTGATTTGGGCTGAAGCTTTTGTTAAAGGGAAAAGAACAGAAATAGCCAATTTAAACACAAATATACCAACCTCAAACCCAAAATTAAACACTTACCTAAAGCCGTCAATATGGGCTTGGCCCATGGGTCAAGCCCAGCTCAACTCGTGATTTAGCAGGGCTGAGCTAGAATTTTTGGAGCCCATTTTAAAATGAGGCTTTTAAGCCCGGTCTCGAGTAAGCCCGTGGCCCTTGAGGCTTGACTGAGACTGGGTTGGGCTAGCCCGTGGGCCTAATAAAAATATATATTTAAAATATATAAAATATAAAAAGTATATGACACAAAAAATAACAACGAGAGTATCCCAAGCTTAAGGTTTATTAAGCTCTTCATATTAAAAGATCAAAGTCTTAAAACGTTAGTTAGTTTTAAAAATTTAATTATTCTTAATATTTAACTAATTAATACTGCATACGAATTGTAGATGTAGATGAAAGTGAAGATGTTAAGACAACCTTCTCACAAGCGGATTCAAATGTGTTTGATGAAGATGATGTGTTGGATATCCCACAAACATCATGGACGTTCTCTTGAATAGTTTGTTTTGAGTTTTGATTTTTAGTGAATGAAATATAGTCTTGTCTTTTATTTTTTTAGTATTTATTGTGATATATTGGAACAATATAAAAAGTTAGTAAGTTTTGTGAAATTTTTTCAATAAGATTATTTTAACTTTCAAATATTTATCTTTTTTTAAGTTAGAACTTAAAGAAAAAAATATAAAATTATATTTTAAAAAATGATGGGTCGGACTGTGGGGGCCTGCATCCCACGTAGGACTGGGGTGGGCTCAC